>NW_023416346.1:42435516-42962080 GCF_014108235.1 Myotis myotis
TGTGTGACAGGGGGCAGGGCCACAACCTCCCTATCCGCCCTTCTCTGTTCGTGACAGGGGAAGGCGCCCCAACCCCCTGATCAGCCCTGCTCTGTGCCTGATAGGGGGGAGCTCCCCAACCCCCTGATCGGCCCTGCTCTGTGTGTGACAAGGTGTGGTGCCCCAACTCCCCGCCCCCCCACGGGCCCTGTTCTGTGTGTGATGGGGTAGAGCCATAACCTGCCCATCGGCCCTGCCCTGAGTGTGAGAGTGGCGGCACCCCAACCACTTGATCGGCCCTGCCCTGAGTGTGACAGGGGGTGGTGCCCCAACTCCCCTATCGGCCCTACTCTGTGAGTGACAGGGGGAGCTCCTCAACCCCCTGATCGGCCCTGCTCTGTGCATGACAGGGTATGGAGCCCCAACCCCCCTGATGGGCCCTGCTCTGTGCGTGACAGGGGTGGCGCCACAACCTCCCCATCGACCCTGCCTTGAGTGTGACAGGGGCGGTGCCCCAACCCCCCAATCGGCCCTAACCTGAGCGTGACTGAGGGTGGCATCGCAACCTCCTGATCCGCCCTGCTCTGTGCATGACAGGGGGCAGCGCCCCAACTCCCCAATCGGCCCTGCTCTGAGCCCAACCAGGGGCTGCACCTAGGGATTGGGCCTGCCCTCTGCCACCCGGGAGCAGGCCTAAGCCAGCAGGTCGTTATCTCCCGAGGGGTCCCAGACTGCGAGAGGGCACAGGCCGGGCTGAGGGCCCCCCCCCCCCCGAGTGCACAAATTTTTGTGCACCGGGCCTCTAGTAGTACATATTCAATAAATATGTTAATGAGTGAAGAAATTACACTTTGCCAGGTGCTGTGAGGGATAACAACCAACCAACCAACCAACCTACCAAGAAAAAGAAGCATTTCTTGTTGTTGTCCTTGAGAAATTTCCAGTCTATGTTGTGGAAAGTTATGTAAAGCAATTAAAGAAAATGCAAAAAAAAACCCCAAAAAACAAAAAAACAAACAGAAACAGTAAAAAATGCTCATTTGGGGTACAGGCTTCAGAGAAAGGCGAGACAGACCAGTGTGGTTGGAATTGCTTTTAAAGGTTTCTTGGAGTAGATTGGAGTTGAACTAGACCTTGAGAGAAGGGAGGGGAGGAGAGGGAAGGGGAGTGGGGAGAGGGAAAAGGCAAGGGAGGAAGAGAGAGAGAAGCAGTCAGTTTATAGCTAGATCTTAAGCAATAAGGAGTCACAGCAGACTTTTACAAGCAAGATAGTTTATTTTAACAAATGTTATAACTTAATAAGCTTTCTTGTCATTCTTATGTGTCTGGTATGTTTTTCCACATCTTTACTTTCTTGTCTCTACCATTCTGTTTTAGATGTGCTCTTGGAAACAACATGTAGTGCAAATTTGTTTTTTCTATCCAATGGGCAGTCATTGTCTTTTAACTTTAGAGTTTAGTTCTAATATATTTATACTTATTTCTACTATCTGATTTTGTGCCATTTGTCCCATTTTTTTTTTCTGTTTTGTTTTATCCTCTCCCCTCTTGACTTCTTTGAAATGTTGTGGGGGACTTGGATTTTGTTTTTTCATTTAAAGAGCATTTTTATCTTTTGTAAAATAGGCATCACAATAGTGTCTATCACAGTGTTTGTGGTAAGGATTAAATGAGATGAAGAAACTCATATAAAATGTGTATCCAGTGCCCAGCACATAATAAACACTAATAAATGTGAATTATTATTAGAAGTTCTAGTACTCCTTCATCTTTAGGGTTCCCTCATCTGTTGCGGTTCCGCTTCTGATGTTCTCCTTTCTGCTGACAATGTCCCATTTGTTCTCAGTCCTTTTTCTTTCATTTCTCCTTTGCTGCCATTCAATTTCCTGTTTCCTCTTAATCATTCATGCCCAGGCCAGCTATATGTACAGGCTTCCATGATGAAGGCTCTTGGGGAAGAGAGTCAGGGTGGAGAGGTTTGGTGGCACAGCAGAGCAGGAGGAGAGACAGTGGTGCCTTGTCCACTGATTCTCATTCCACAAGACGACAAAGACACTGCCCAACACACAGACAACTCTGCACACCACTCTAGGCTGGCCATGGTAATATTGGATCAGCTGGAATCATCACTTACTCTGACATGGGTATAAAGACAAAGAACTCACCAGCTAGGATACCATTTGCTTCCTTAGCACCTTCACCTGTAGATGCTCACTGTCCACTCTCAAGAAGGAATCTTGCTGTGGGAGAGTGGGTGTCACCCCACTAGAAATTTATATATGTACAAACCAGAGCCTGGAAAGAGGAACAAGTTGTGCTCAAACACATTGTGGTCAGAGGAAAATTTTGTCATAATTGTTGTGACATAGCTACAACTAAATTTAGCAAGCTGTGTATGTGTGTGTGTGTGTGTGTGTGTGTGTGTGTGTGTGTGTGTGTGTGTGTGATGCTGAGAGAAAGCAACACATTATGGTTCCAAAAAGCAAAAACCCTTCAGATCAAACAAGAAGCCTCCTTCTAATTTGGTATTTGATTTCCATGGCAATTCCTTACTCCAGTTACTTCATATATTTGCTTTTACTGTGTCCTCTGTAGCATGACATTCTTTCAAGATAGATTGTGTCACTGGAGGAACAGGGTCACTTGGTGGAGTTTTGGGTGTTTTTCAGTTCTCTGGTGGTTTCCACACTTGGATCATGCTAAGTGAAAAAAGTCAGTTAGAGAAAGACAAATATGTATATGTGGAATCCAAAGAGCAAAATAAACAATCAAACAAAATTGAAAGAGACGCATAGACAGAGACCGAACTGGTGTCTTGCCAGACAGGAGAGGGGTTGGTGGGCTGGGTGAAAAGATGAAAGGATTAAGAAATACAGATTGGTAGTTACAAAATAGTCATGGGGGAACGTAAAGTGCAGCATAGGGAATAAAGTCAATAATATTGTGATAACTATTTATGGTGCCCATTGTGTACTGGAAATATCAGGGGAACACTGTGTAAAGTATATGATTAGCTAACCACTATGCTGTACACCTGAGACTAATACAAAATAATATTGAATTTAAACTTCAATTTAAAAATAATGATTCCATGAGAAAAAGGAGGCCTTGTCCCCCTGGATGTAACTCTGTGTGTCCTAAGTCACTATACATGTATCGCTATATGTCCTTTGAATAATATTCAAATCAGTATGATCTGACTTACATTAGATTAAAGGAACTTAACCTTGAAATCCATTCTACTTTGGGATAATTGATTTAAAAAAAAATTCTGGATTGTAAAAAAATATTCCGGCGAATGTGGATTCTTCTTTGTCTCTTTATTTTTCCTCTATAAACCAGCCAAAGTCCACAGTTTACGTTGTACACTCTATGAGACGCATATAGTGACATGTGTCCACCATTATAGTATCGTATAGTTTCACTGCCATAAAAATCAGCTGTGTTCCATCTATTCCTCCCTCCTCCATAACCCCTGGCAAACACTTATCTTTTTACTGTTTCATCTTATCCACGATGTCATATATTTGAAATCATACAGTATGTAGCCTTTTACTATGGGCTTCTTTAAGTGCATTTAATTTCCTTCCAGTCTTTCCATGGAACACCAAGACTGTGCTCCAACAATTGACAAATCTGTCTATCTATAGTGCTAATTGAACATTAATATACAAAGACAATCAGTTTTGACAGTTATTGGCAAACTTGCAGAATTTAAGGACCCAAACCAGAGACTGTATATTATTTATTTTCTTGCTAATCCAACATGTAGAGAAAAGTCTTTTTTTAAGTACATTAATTTAATTTAAAATATTAATTCATTACCTTTTTGTACTATAATATCAATATAATACAAATAAAATAAAAATTTTATTTTTCATTAAAATTATACTGGCATCATTATTTAGATAAAGTTTAATAGAATAATATTTTCACTGTCAAAAATAAATAAAAATACAATTTAAAAAAGAAATAAAAGAGGTATTGAACTTACATATTTTGAATGGGCCTCACTTGAATATGAGAGTCTAATCTTTTCTTGTTTATTGAATTTATTGGGGTGATATTGATTAATAAAATTATGTAGGTTTTTGTTTTGTTTTTATAATATTATTATTTTAAATATATTTTTATTGGTTTCAGAGAGGAAGGGAGAGGAGGAGAGAGAAACATCAATGATGAGAGAGAATCATTGATCGGCTGCCCTCTGCACACCCTACACTGGGGATCAAGCCCGCAACCCGGGCATGTGCCCAAACTCTGACCTCCTGGTTCATAGGTTGACGCTCAACCACTGAGCCACACTGGCTGGGCTATATAGGTTTTGAGTATACATTCTACAGCACATCATCTGTACACTGTATTGTGTATTTACCCCCTTGAGTCTCCTTCCATCATCATTTATCCCCCTTTATACTCTTCTACCTCCCCCCACCCTGCTTCCCTCTGTGAATCACCATACTGGTCCATGAGTCTCTCTCTTTTTTTTTTTGCCTTTGGCAATTAAGCATATACTTTTATTCTTCACCATAAATTTTAAACAGATGGTGTTGTATTTTTAAATATTTTTATTACAAAAGAACAATTTCAACTTACAATAGAGATGAAATGCACTACATTTCTGACTATATACAATAACAAAATGCCTTGCCATGATTGAAAATTTCTAAAATTATGAGCTATATAATGTATTGGATCTGTCTTCATCAAAAAGAATGCTGCTACCAGTATGGAAACAGGAGAAATTTAATTTCCTGCAATGCACAGAAAGTACATGGAGTAGAAGGTGAGATAAACATATGCTGCAGACAGAGGTGCAGAGTGAAACACATCTAGGAGGAGAGAGAGTTTTAGGAAAGAGTGGGAAAAGGGATGGAGAGGGAGAGAGAAAGGGAATGGGGAGAGAGAGAGGCAGAGAAATAGGGGGGGAAATGGGAGAGAGGGTCTTGTTACAAATTTAGTAGTCAGATAAATATTTGATTTACTAGTAAAATGACTCTGAGGGAGTTTACCTCCCCTAGTGTTCTTTAAACTTTTTAAAATGTTAAGACCCCCTTAAATTCAATCCTACTTTCTTTCCATCTCTCCCACAGGTATTCATTCTAAGGACATGCCTTACTTAGCCTGCATTATAAACTCTGTCTCAGGGTTTACATCCTGGGGAACATAATCCGTGACAAGTGTCTAACACGGTGCCTACCACATTTATGCTTAAAGTATTGAAGCAGTTAGTTTCCTCAGTTACAGGTAGACTTGACTTTAAACAAACTAAATTTAATAACTTCTAAACACTTGTGAGGATTATACATTTTATAAACATATTCTTTAAATATCTTAAGGTATTTAGGAGACAATGGGATTTATTTAAAATAAGGTATAATCATTAGGGAAGTACAGATCAAAACCACAATGAGTTACCATTTCATAGCCATTAGGGTGACTATTATTTAAAAAAAAAAAACACACAGGAAATAACAAGTGTTAGTGAGGATGTGGAGAAGTTGAAACTCTTGCGTATTGTAACATGGTGCAGCCACTGTGGAAAACAGTTTGGCAGTTCCTCAAAAACTTAGACATAGAATTATCATATTATCCAGCAAACCTACTTCTAAGTCAGTGATGGCGAACCTTTTGAGCTCAGCGTGTCAGCATTTTGAAAAACCCTAACTTAACTCTGGTGCCGTGTCACATATAGAAATTTTTTGATATTTGCAAGCATAGTAAAACAAAGACTTATATTTTTGATATTTATTTTATATATTTAAATGCCATTTAACAAAGAAAAATCAACCAAAAAATGAGTTCACGTGTCACCTCTGACACGCATGTCATAGGTTCGCCATCACTGTTCTAGGTATATATCCAAAAGAACTGAAAGCAGTGACTTGAACAGATATTTACAAACCCATGTTCATAGCAGCATTATTCACAACAGCTAAAACATGAAAGCAACCCAAGTGTCCATTGATGGATAAATGGATAAGCAAAATGTAGAATATACATACCATGCAATATTATTCAGTCTTAAAAAGGAAGAAAATTCTGACACATGCTACAACACTGATGAACATTGATGACATTATGCTAAGTGCAATAAGTGAGTAACCAAAAGATAAACACTGTATTATTCCTTTTATATGAGGTCTTTAGAATAGTCAGGTTCATAGAGACAGCAAGTACAATGGTGGTCGCCAGAGGCTGTGGGGAGTGGGAAATAGGGAGTTATTGCTTAATGCATAAGTGTTTCAGTTTGGGATTATGAAAAAATTCTGGAGATGAATGGTGGTGACGGTTGCACAACAATATGAACATACTTAATGCCACTGAATTGTACACCTAATGGTTAAAATGGAAATTTTTTATGTTATGTATATTTTACCACAGTAAAAAGTAAAATATTTTCAAAAGTATAAATATGACTGAAATCTTGCAGTACATTAGTAAATTGGTTGCATAGAATAGTTAATGAATTATTTCTTTTTATGGCGAAATAATAGCTCATTGTATGGCTATACTACCTTGAAAACATTATGCTAAATGAGAGAAGCCAGTCACAAGAGACCACATATTGGCTGATTCCATTTATATGTGATGTCCAGAAGGGGCAAGTCTATAGAGACAGAAACTAGTTTAATAGTTGCCTACAGCTGGGAGGAGGAGTGGGATGAAAAGAGGAATGACTGCTAATGAGGCTAAGACACACAGGGTTTAGGGACAGGAGGGATGGGGTGATGAAACTGAAAATCATTGAATTCATTTTAAATGAGTGAATTATATGTCAATAAAGCTGTTGTTAACAAATACATTAATGAAAAACAAAATAATAGAAAAGACTCCCTTGAGGAATATCTTTCTTGATTCATCTAGGAAATTAAACTCTTATGCCTCAATGTGAAAAGGTTCATGGGTGTTCTTGTATTTCCTGTCAATCATTCAGTAAGTACTTAGTGAAAACTTTCTGTGGGTAAATAACACTATTAAAGGTGCAAAGCAATCTACAAAAAATATTGTCTTAAAATACATGTCTGCCTTTCAGAAGCTTGCACTCTGATTAAGGAGACAAGATATACACACATGAAATGAGATTAAGGCAATGCCATGTTGGAGTTCAATTATCAACTCATGATAATGATTCCATTTGCCACACACAACCAACCAAATTTATTATTATTATAAAATTAGTGATACTGAACATAAGATTTCATAGTGGCTAAGAGCAAGGGCTCTGAAGCCAGACTGCCTGGTTTGAATCCTGGCTCTGTCACTTCCTAGCTGCGTGCAATCTTGTGCAAGTTTCTTAACTTCTCTGTGTCTCAGCTTCCTCCTTTTGAAAATGGGGATGATCATGATAATAACATACTTCAGAGGGTTGTTGTGAGGATTAGATATGTTAATTCATGTAAAGTACTTAGAACAGTTCCTGGCACATAGCAAATGTTCAATAAAAGTATTAGTTACAAAAAAAAGTATTAGTTACTGTTATTTCCAGAAAATAGTGAGAAATCCCTTTGATGAATATTGAATATTTAAACATACATTTTAAATATATTTCTTAACAGAGCTGTGACCCTTTTACCGGAGATTTCGGCAATGCATATGCCAGGATGTCATTCAGAAATGTCACAGTGTTATTGGCTCGGGGTGTCAAATGTCTAGTATCCTGGCTGGGCACAAAGTAGGGGTTCGATAAGTAATAGAATTCAATGAAAAAATGTAGTTTAAAATGTTAAAAATTTTGGTTGATAAGATTATGCCATTTTTTTTGCTCCTTTCTTTTTTCCCAAAATGATTGGATTACTTTTATTTGGTTTTATATTTTTACTAGAGTCCCGATGCATAAAATATGTGCAAGAGTAGGCCTTCCTTCCCCCAGCTGCTGGAACCGGATTCCCTCTGGCACCCGGGACCCGGGCTTCCCTCTGGCTGCTGGCAGGCACCCGGGACCCGGCTTCCCTCGTAGCCCCAGCTTCTTCTGGAAGGTCGTCTGGAAGGATGTCTGGTCTAATTAGCATATTACACTTTTATTATTATAGATTGTTAATATATCAAACCTACAGAAATGTATAGAGACCAACATGATGGACACAGATATACCCATTAAACTCAGTTATAACTTTAATAAGGTTAGCTTTATTAAACTGTGATCCTATACCATATTTGCCTGTGTTTGCTTTCCCTCTTTTTAAGAATTAAGACATTATAGACAGAATTGACACCCATATACACTCTTCCCAGAGTGTCTCTTAAAACCATCTCTCCTTAGAAGTCTCATTATCTCTAATATTTTTATACTACTACAATGAGTATATTCATAAATAATGTGGGAATATTTTGCATATTTTAAAACTATGTAAAATGGCAATTTATATACATGTCATTGTAAAACTTGCCTCCTTCATTCAGCATTTTGTTTGTGAGATTCAATGTTAACATATGTAGCTATAGTTCATTCATTTTCCTTGTAGAATATTCCAGAGTATGTATGTTTACTTATCCATTCTGATGGAGGACATTTGTATTGTTTCCATTTTTTCACTATTACAAACAGGACTGCTATGGACATTTTTGGCACCCATGCAAGTTTCTCTAGGTGTCCATCTAGAAATGATATTTGCATCTTCTACTTTACTCCATATTGCCAAATGGCCCTGTAAAGTCGTTATACTCTTACCAGCAGTGCCCGCAAATTTCCATTGCTTCACCTTTTTGCCAAAACTTATTTGTTGTGCTTTTAAAAGTTTTGCCAATTTGATAGGTGTAAAATGGTCTCTTTGTAAAACATTTGGAATGATGCCTGGTAGATAGTGGGGTCTCAAGAGGGTGAGTTATTATTTTAATTAACATTTCCATAATCAATATGGATGTTGGGTGCCTTTTCCTTTGTTTACTGGTCATTAAAGTTTCTGCTTTTGTGAACTACTAGTGCCTTTTCATGTCCTTTCCCCATTGTTTTTTACTAGGTTATTTGTCTTTTTCTTATTGATTTATTGTGTTATTTTTCTTGCACTAATCCTTTGTTGCTTACGTAGTCTGTCGCATGTTTTTTACTTCATTTATGGCAGGGGTGGACAAACTTTTTGACTCGAGGGCCACAATGGGTTCTTAAACTGGACCGGAGGGCCGGAACAAAAGCATGGATGGAGTGTTTGTGTGAACTAATATAAATTCAAAGTAAACATCATTACATAAAAGGATACGGTCTTTTTTTTCAATAGTTTTATTCATTTGAAACGGGCCGGATCCGGCCCGCGGGCCGTAGTTTGCCCACGGCTGATTTATGGTATCTTTTGTAATTTAGAATTACATTTTTTATTTCAATGTATTCAGATTTATCATTTCCCCCTTTGGGTTCTGCTTTTTATACTTTGTTTATAAAATCCTTCCTTATTAGTGGTTATGATTTGTCAAAGAGCTCTGTTTTTCTGTCCAGAACACTCGGTAACCAATCTTTCATTTAGTCTCCTCTGTCAATGGACAGGCTTTTTTCTAATTTGCCATTTCACTGATGGAATAACTAATTGAGGGTCCAGGACTTATATGACACTCTTGGTTTCAAGACCTTAGCTCCTCTCTATGCATTGTGCTGAAAGCTGAGAGAAACAGAATTTAAAAATAGTAGTGGCATCAACAAGAGAATAATTTGTCTCACATAACAGTCCAGACTGGTATGGAATGTTTGTCCATACCGTGCTCTCAGGGACCCAGGCTCTTTCTATTTTGTTCTTCCAATCTATGTAGCCTGTTTTACAGATGCCCTCATGGTCCAAGATGGCTGCTCCTTAAGCAGCCTTCATTTTTACATTGCAGCCATCAGGAAAGAGTAAGAGGTCAAGAAGACAGGACATGACAGCTGTCATTCAAGGAAGATTCTCTGTAGCTTCTATATGACATTTGCTTTTGTATCTCATTGGTAAGGACGTAGTCACAGTAGTCTTTATTCTGGGTGGTCATTTGTCCAACTAAAAACTGGGAATTCTGTTACTATGGATATGGAGGAGAATGGATATCAGGGGATAACAAAAGGTCTTGGCCATAGTGGTCAAATCCCAAGTTACTAGATCATATGTTGCCTGTATACCACTTTAGTTTTTAGTTCTCTTCTCTTTTCTGGCACCTTATTTTCTCGCAATCTCAATTGTGCCTTTCAGCCATTCATTCAGTAAATATTTATTGAGCATCTACTATGGGCTAGGAACTGTTACAGCAATAACGAGACAAAGACCCTGCCCTCATGAAGCTTATTCTAGATGAAAGAGACCATAACAAACAAGAAAATGCAATACTATAATGTCAGAGGGTGTGAATTGGTATGGAGAAAAATAAAGCAGGTTATAAGGGGATGGAGAGTGCTGGGAGTGGAGTGAACAGTTATTATTCAGGAAGGACTCTGTGTTAAGGTGACATTTGAATAGAAACCACAATGAAATGAGGAAGAAAGCTATGACATTATTTTGGGCAAGAGCATTTCAGACAGAGGTAAGATCAAGTGTAAATGCCCTGAGGTGGAAGTGGACATAATGTGTTCAAGAAACACCTAGGAGGTCTGTGTGACTGCAGCAGAGCGGGGAAGTAGAGAGGGATGCCAGATCAACCAGGGCTTTTGCTTTTATTGGAGAAGAGAAGCCATTGGGAGATTTGAACAGAGGCATGCCATGATCTGCCTTACGTTTTAAAAGAATCACTTCAGCTGCTGAGTTGAGAATGGACTTGAAGGTAGTAAATATGGGGAAGATGGGGGTCCTAATATATGGCAACAGGAGATTTGGCTTTGGGTGGTGGGCACACAGCTCAATGTACAGATCTTATAACATAGAAACCCATACATGAAACCTATATGTTCATGTTGACCAATATCACCCCAATCAATTTAATTTTTTAAAAAGGTAGTAAATAGTGGTTTCAAGGAGGTAAGTTAGAAGGCTATTGTTGTTGGCCAGGCAGGAAATGAAAGTTATTTGGACTAGGATTGTAGTGATGAAGATGGTGAGAAAAGGTAAGATTAGAGCTATATTTTGAATGTACACCCAAAAATATTTGCTGAAGGATTAGATGCCAGGTGTGAGAGAAAGAGAGATGATGGATTGGCCCCTTAGGTATCTGGCCTGAGTAACTGATTACGTGGTGACACCGTTTACTGAGATGGGGAACTCTGGGAAAAGAGCAAGTTTTGGGGGTGGAAACCAAGAGTCCTGTTTAACCAGGTTAAATTTGAGCTGTACAAGGGGAGAGGTCATTATAGAATTGGGTATAGGATTTTTGAATTTAGAGAAATTTGAGTTGGAGATACAAATTTGGGCACCATCAGCATATCCATGGCCATGAGATTAGATAAAATCACCAGGAAAGGCAGCAGAGAGGCTGGTAGATTTGGCAACCAGGAGGGTGAGGACATTCTCTTATTTCTCCTGATTTTTTCCTTAGTGAAATCAGAAGAAAGATAATTTGCTGAAAGTGAGATTGTAGAGAGGAAACGAGGTTAGAGGAGAGGGCAGATGGTATGAAATAACTGTTTGTGAGATTATATTTTATAAAACATTTCTAGGTGTTGTGATTTTTGCATTATCCAATGATTAGTTTGCTGTCACAGCTAATTTTTATGAGGATAAAAGGTCATTTTAAATTAAAATACATGTAGATACTTAACAACCATCCTGTCCAAAATAATCCAAAAGATGCTTTATTCAGAAACGGACTCATTAGACAACATAAAAAAGAAACAATAAAAAATCTTTCTTAAATTACATCAAATGAATAAAAGAAAATAGGAACTGGATCGGCTTTCCTCTTTATTTACACAAGAGGGCTGACACCAGAGTGATTTACCTTGTTCCCAGCAAGATTTGGTGAACTCCCATGATAGTTTGCCACTAGTCATATTTCCAGAAAAGAATGCTACCCCTGCCCAATGCCACATTGAGAGTATAGACAGGGCAGAGGACTAAACATTGAGAAGCAAATGCCTCAGATGCCCTTGTCAGGTTAGCTGGGTCGTAGCTACATGCAGATGGTGTGGCTCCAAGCTAAAACAGGTCTGAATGTCCAGTCTGGAGAGCATTGGAGGAAAGGGAACAGACCCAGTCCAGCCAGCCTCTGAGGTTAGACAGAGCCAGCATACGCTCAAGTTGTCTCTCCATTCTTTGCTTTGGAGTCCCTTTCACTGGGACTAGATTACAGAGAACCATTAACTCTCCTTCCAGGCCACCTCAGAAAACAGTGGCACACAACAAACATACTGTTTCTCCAGTGCCAGGTGAAGGAAAAGGCAAACTCATCTGTAGCTTATACTTCACCCTACCAGGAATTTAAAAACATGAGAAGCACGTGTACTTCCGCATATCTTGGTTGTAGAGGATCTTTCCCTGTAGTCTTCACTTTTGCTTAACCATCCATGTCAGAAAACAATATGGACAAGCACCTGAAGTAAAATAGTGTAAGTATGAATGAAGAAGGGGGACAGATTCAAGAACTGTTTAGGAAGTGAGCTTTGTAGGACTTGCCTGATTAGATGTGGGAAGGAAGGAAAGTGAGGATTCCAGAGCAGTTAGATCCAGCCCGCCTTTCTCTATAGGATGAACCCGGGACCCAAGAATGGATTTTCCATTTTTAAATAGTTGGAGAAAAATCAAACGTCTCTCCATTCTTTGCTTTGGAGTTATTTGTAATCTGGGACTAGATTCAGTGGTTGAGTGTTGACCCATAAACCATGAAGTAGAAGTTTGATTCCCCATCAGAGTTGTGGGCTTGATCCCCAGTGGGGGCATAAAGGAAACAGCTGATTGATGATTCTCTCTCATCATTGATGTTTCTATCCCTCTCTCCCTCTTCCTTCCTCTCTGAAATTAATAAAACCATATTTAAAAAACCTAAACAAGAATATTTCATAAGATATGAAAGTGTTATGAAATTAACATTTCGGTGCACATAAGCTTTATTGGAACACAGCCCCATCCATTTGCTACATATTGTCTATGGCTGCTTTCTTCCTGTAACAGCAGAGTTGATTAGTTGTGACAGAGACTGTATGGCCTGCAAACCTTCAAATATTTCATATTTGGCCCTTGATGGAAAAAGACCATTACTCTAGATGACTTGTAGGTTTCTGGCCTGGGTAACTGGATGGCAGGTGGTGTCATCACTGAGATGCAGAACACAGGAAGAGGAGCAGGTTCCCAGGGAAGAGGTGGAACCATGGTGATTGTGAGGTGCCTGTGGGTCCCCAAGGGGAGAAGCCCAGCAAGCAGCGGGTATAAGGCTCTAGAACTCAGGAGAGAGGCCAGACTAGAGAATGTGGATGTGAATGTTGGCACTCTTTTCCTCCAGAAGTGAATTTCCAGATTTCTATAGTCTCTTCCCACTGTTTTGATAGGGGGTTTGGAGCCCCAATTTTATCTTCAATTTCAGTGTTTGTTTTAAACATAAAGTTTTAATTTTTGTATAGAATCCTAAAGGTGTGGTACAATATGGGTGAAGACTGCAGAGTGGGTTCCTAAGAATATATTTGAGAAACTAGAGTTACCTTAGTTTCCAGTCTTCCTAGGATGTAAGGCCTTTTCTTGTTTAAATTATAGCTAAATGGTGGGGGAAATGGCATAAGTGGATTTTTTGGGGTTTTTTTCTAAGTTGTGCTTAGAGAAAAACAAAACCTAAAAGGCAGCATTTTGTATTCCTGAATGCACATGGATTCCTTCTGAAAACAATGTGTTGACACTCAACCACTGAGCCATGCTGGCCGGGCTGCAAACAATGTTTTTCACAATATAAAGATAGCATTGATTTTTCTGGACACCATTTATTTCATTCGTTTAAGCCTTTTTGCCAAAAAAGAAAAAGAAAAAGACAATAGCCGAAACCGGTTTGGCTCAGTGGATAGAGTGTCGGCCTGCGGACTGAAAGGTCCCAGGTTCGATTCCGGTCAAGGGCATGTACCTGGGTTGCGGGCACATCCCCAGTGGGGAGTGTGCGGGAGGCAGCTGATCAATTTTCTCTCTCATCGATGTTTCTAACTCTCTCTCTCTCTCCCTTCCTCTCTGTGAAAAATCAGTAAAATATATATTTTTTAAAAAAACAACAAACCCTTTTGCCAAAATCAAATGACCTTAGGAAGCTTTGATAACAGAAACAGAAGTGGGGGTTGCAAGGGCCTGGGTGTGGCTGGAGGAGGCTGGGTACCATCTAGCAACTGCTGTCTGGTGTCAATGAACTAAATTTTTTCTTTCTTCCTTCCTTCCTCCTCTTTTTATTTTCCTGGATCTCTCTTCTTTTCCTCTTGATTCCATTTAGTGTGGAGGCTAAGAGCATGAATTTTTACATCAGATTCTCTGGGTTCAATCAAGCTCTGCCATTTATTGTGTGAACTCAAACACGTTATCTAGCTTCACCATGCCTCAGTTTTACCATTCATAAAATGGTGGGTAGTATTAGTAATTACCTCACAAAGTTGTAGTGAGCATTAAATGAGTTAATTTGTGCAAAGCATTTATAACAGTCCCAGGCACATATTTAACTACTATATGAGTTATTATTAATATCATCATTCTCTTCCCTAACCTTTGTTCTTCTTTCCCTTGTTATTTGCTGCTCTGCAATTACCCTACAGATATTACTGCCTAAGCATGAGTCTTGTTTTACTAATGTTGAGGTGGTTGTGTTTTGCTTAGATGTGGTTCTGTCTTTGGTAGTTGCTTTTTTCAGCCAACCAGAGCAAAGTGGAACCTCTATGACTCAAGGGTGAGTCCTCACCTGAACAAGTCCAGTCCAGGTGTCAGTCACCTTGGTAAAAGGCCTATGTTCGGGAAAGTCTTCATTGGCATGTCTAGTGAAACTGACTCTCCATTTTCACCAAGACGTCAAAATGTCTGGGAGGGGCCTCCTAGGGTGAGAATTTTGTGGGGGGAGAAGCAGGAAGAAAAAGCAAGGAACTTACATGTCTCTGAAGTGGAGCCAGCCTTTTGTTTAAGGCTAGATATCTCAGATGTTCATTTCCCTTTTGTTCCTTTTTAGAGTTCCATAAAGACATCTCCTCCTCCTCCTTTGACTATTACTGTTATTTAAGTTCCCTTTGATTTATTAAATAAAATATAAAATTAATAATATTTCAGGTGTTTACATTTTCATATGAAAATGTCAAAGTGTAATTTTCCAGTTGATAAATTAAAACCTTGCTATATAATAGTATCCAAAGGCAAAACTTTTTATAATAAGGATATAACTAGGAACTCTTCCCAGTAGGATTATATACATAACGTGAGCTAATGCCACACACAGAGCCCTAATCAATTTTCCAAGTGGGTATAGAAAGATGCTTCATATATCTCCACTAAGAAATGGCAGATATTATAGGTGGATAAAAAATGATGGCAGTTAAATGTAACTGCATCCTAAAAAATATTATAATGATTATGTGTTTACTTGTATGCTTCCCAAATCTCTGTTGACCAGAATCATTTGTTTTTATTAGTTGCTATTGTACATAAAACAATTATAGCATTATTAAGGTATTAGACATAATAAGGATGTTTTGCTAATGCTTACCCTATCTACTTCTTATAATGAAGAAATTATAAAGACGGGAGAAAGTTCTCTTTAAACTATTAAAATACAAAAAATGTTAGCAGTCATTTAAAGTTAATCACCAATAAATACTTAAGTATACAGGAATCTAGTATGAAATTCAATGTATCTCTATTAGATATTCTTAACTCCAAGACGAATTGCTTATATTTCCAACACTGAAGATCAGAAGCAGATTTTCTCCACATAATGTAATAAGGCAAAGACAGAAAAGTTTTTCACCTTTTCACCCTCTGTAGCAATCTGGATAACATTTGGGATGAGTCGAGCAGTTTTCTCCTTGGTCATGAAGGTTATATTCTTTAAAGCAATAGAAATTGCCGTTTTCCATCTGAAGACATTGCTATGGAAACATAGCCAGTTTTCTGAAAGGTATAGTTGTCCCTGAAGCAAAATGTCTCACAGAAGAGCACAAGCATAATCTGCTATCAGTTTCTCTGTAACAGGTAGATATGTGAACTCTCATCTGTATTCCTCATTGACTATTATGTATGTATTTATTTTTAATCCTCATCCAAGGATATTTTTCCATTGATTTTTAGAGAGTGGAAGAGAGAGGGAAAGACAGAGAGAAATATTGATGTGAGAGAAACACATCGATTGGTTGCCTCCTGCATGAGCCCCAACCAGGGCCCAGGCCGGGGAGGAGCCTGCAACCAAGTACTTGTCCTTGTCTGGAAACGAACCCAGGACCCTTTGGTCCGCAGGACGATGCTCTTATCCACTGAGCCAAACCGGCTAGGGCGATTATTATTGTTTTAATTTGCATTTCTTTAATAAGGAAGTTGAACATTTGTTCATGTTTATCAACCATTTATATTTTCATTTCTGCAAATTGTCTATTCATGTCCTTTACCCATTTCCTACTTGGAAATTAATCTTATTGATTTGTCAGTGCTCTTTTTATACTAAGGATACTTATCCTTAATCTATCATATGTACTACAAAAATTGCATTTCAAGAAATAAATCAATAAATGGTGTTGGAATTATTCAATAAATAGTGTTATAATAATTGGCCAAGTATTTGCATGAAATGTAAGGTATCTCTACCTTATTATTTACACAAAAATAAATTTCAAGTTGATCAGAGATTTAAATGTAAAAAACAAAACCCTTAAAGAACCAAATTGAACATGTATAACTATGTGTACAAACTTGAGGTTGGAAGGTCTTTCTAAGAAAGACTCAGAATCCAGAAGTCAAAAAAGAAAAGCAATTAATACATTTGATGACATAAAATTTAAATTAAAAACATAAGTAGTCAAAAGAAAAATAAATAAAATACAGGGGTTGGCAAAAGTATGTTTACAGTTGTGAGTATGCAAAACAGAGTTAATAAAGCTATTGTAATTATAATAACCTGCATGTCTTTTTTCATACAAACAACTGTAAACCTATTTTGCCCACCCTGTATTTGTAGTACATGAAGATTTTTATATACAGCTGGATCTGTTATATTACATTCTTCTGCCTGTGTTTCCATATTAACAAATTCCCAATTAAAAAATTAAGACTTTTTTTAAAATATATTTTATTGATTTTTTACAGAGAGGAAAGGAGAGAGATAGTTAGAAACATCGATGAGAGAGAAACATCGATCAGCTGCCTCCTGCACATCTCCCACTGGGGATGTGCCCGCAACCCAGGCACATGCCCTTGACCGGAATCGAACCTGGGACCCTTCAGTCCGCAGGGCGACGCTCTATCCACTGAGCCAAACCGGTTTTGGCAAGACTTTTTTAAGAGCAGTTTAAGGTTCACAGCAAAATTGAGGGGAAGATACAAAGACTTCCCATACAGCCCTGCCTCCACACATGCACAGCCTCTGCCATTGTCAACATTCTCCACCAGAGTGGTATATCTGTTAAAATTTATGAACCTACATTGACACATTATAATCACCAAAGTCCAAAGTTTATATTATGGTTTACTCTGGTATTGTATAGTCTATTGGCTTGGACGAATCTATGGCGACATGTATCCTTCATTATGGTATCATAATGACTATTTTCACTGCCCTAAAAGTCTTCTGTGCTCCACCTCATCATCCCTTCCCACCCAACAATCCTTGGAAATCACTGTTTTTACTGTCTCCATAGTTTTAGTTTTGCCTTTTCCAGAATCATACAGTATGTGGCCTTTTCAGATTGGCTTTTTCACCCAGTAATATGCATCTGAGGCTCTTCCATGTCTGTTCATGACTTGACAGCTCATTTCTTTTTAGCACTGAATAGTACTCCACTATCTGGATGTACCACAGTTTATCTATCCATTCATCCACTAAAGGACATCTTGATTGCTGTCAAGTTTTGGCAACGATGAATAAAACTTGTAAACATCCATGTGCAGGTTTTTGTGTGGACATAAGTTTTCAGTTCCTTTGAGTAAATACCAAGAGCACAATTGCTGGATCACATGGGAAAAGTAGGCCTCATTTGTGAAACTGCCAAACAGTCTTCCAAAATGATTGTATCATTTTGCATTCCCACCAGCAATGAATGTGAGCTTCTGTTGCTTGACATCCCTGCCAGTATTTGGTGTTGTGTTTTCCAGATTTTGTCCATTCTAATAGGTGTGTGGTGGTTTCTCATTGTTTTATGTTTATTTAAATTTCTTCCTTGTTGAAAGTTATTACAGATATCCCCTCTCCCCCACTGATGTCCTCTATCCCATTGCCAAATGTCCCGTGGTAGCAAAATCACTCCTGATTAAGAACCACTGCTCTGAGATCTAAGGGACGATGAAGCAGACAAATAACCAAAGTGAGCATGTGAGGTCAGCTTGCGGGTGCCAGTGGTGAAGGTTGTGGTCTAGGCAATTCAAAGTCTTAGTCAGTTGGTCTCCTGGAAAGGGGAAGTACAAGATAACCCAGCCCAACTCTGCCACATCCTGGTAGAGGAGGTGGGATGGTGGGGTAGCTGGCTCCTTAGGATTGTCCCAGCATCAGCTCAGGCGTTGAAAAAACAGACCAGGGGCAGAGACCAATTTGCTCATGGCCATCTGAATGAGGGAGACTGAGGGCAGAGAGGTATTTATCTCTGAGAAAAATTCCAGATTTGGGGTGGAGAGAGGAAAATTACAGTTAATTTCACTTCAAGATGTTTACTTAGTGCAGGCTTGTAAGATGCTAACTAAATGTCAATTTCCCTGAATCTGCAACAGCTGTGGAGGCTTGCTAAAATGCCCTTAGGTGAGATGGGCTGGAGTTATGGGTCATGGTTGTGGAAATTGATTTATCCAGACAGTGGGCATTGTGAACCTGGTGAGAGTGCCCAGCACAGGAGTATGCAGGTGCTCCTGGAACTGAAAGGACTGAGTGGGTTAGTGCACTGGGAGGTAGGGGTGAGCATTTTACTAGAATGCAAGGAGACAGTAGACCTCAACTCCAATTCCCATCACCTAAAGCAGTGGTTCTCAACCTTCTGGCCCTTTAAATACAGTTCCTCATGTTGTGACCCAACCATAAAATTATTTTTGTTGCTACTTCATAACTGTAATGTTGCTACTGTTATGAATCGTAATGTAAATATCTGATATTCAGGATGGTCTTAGGCGACCCCTGTGAAAGGGTCGTTCGACCGCCAAAGGGGTCGCGACCCACAGGTTATGAAACGCTGACCTAAAGAGAATGAAATGTCTATAAATAGGTTTAGTTGGGCAATATTTCCCCTAAAGGGTTTCTATAGCTACAGAGAAATGGACAGGAGATGGGGCAGGGGAACTCTGAAAAACTTTCTGATCTATTTTAAGAGAGCTGTAAAATAATTATCTGTGAGCGTTGACAGTTGAAATCCAAATGAAAGGTATAAATTAAACTCAATTGAAGGAGGCTGTGTCTTAGATTCTGTAAAGGGAATACTGAGGGAGCAAGTCCCATCAGTTCAATCTTAAATAAAAAACCACTCTGGGTAATCCAGATAGTAAGAGGAAGCCAGAGGAGGTGCCAGTAAGCAGAGAAACCTTACAGATGGGGAGCATAAGGGGCCCCTTCTCAATGTTCAGATGTGTATGGAATCTATAAACAACTGGTTTCTGTTCAGGAAGACAGACACAGGGACCGGACTAATATTTAGCCAGGATGCACCAGTATGGCAGCACTGGTTGTTAACAGCTAGTATCTCTGTATGTTGGCTGGCACCCATACTGCACAGGAAATACTGTCCCTCCATGGGGGGGGGGGGGCAAAGATCTCCATCATATAGTGAATCTAGTGAGGCCAGAGGTCATCTGTGGAGTATCAAATGGTAACAAGGCCTGTCCTCGACCTGTCCATTTTCCCTCCTCCCCTTCCACCTGGAATGGAGGAATGGTTCCCATAGATGTGGTGGCTAGCAAAATTCTGCTATGCTTTGGGGTAACAAGTATACACATGTTACCAATTATATGTAAGTGTCAGGTAGTGTTCTCTATGCGTTACATACTTGAATTTTCACAATGTTAATAGGTACAAGTTTGCAGATTCGAAAATGAAGGCACAGAGGTTAAGTAATATGCCCAAGGTCCCACAGCTTGGTAAATGACAGAGCTGGGATTCTCACCCAGCCAGCAGAGCTTCAGAGTCTGTGCACTTAATACCTAGGTGCTATATAGAAGTAATGCCAAAACTCTCAAAATGAGAGTCAGCATTAGAGGGCAGCCAAAGTCCCCAGATGAGATATGGGGACCAACTAGCCTATCCCCAACAAAGAGTCTCATCTAGAAGCACAGAGTTATGAAATCCCTGAGGCCATCACAGTGGTGGCAATTCAAGAGAAATGAAAAAAATCACAAAATGTTTAAACCAATGGGGACAGCTCTGTAATTTTCCTGGCTGAAGATTCTCTTTCCATGGCTAAACTTTGATTGAGTTTTGTTTCCATAACAAAGGAAGTGGTGGTGGTGGGTTACTTTGTTTTCAAAAACAAAGTAAATATTTATATACAAATATTTATATACAAATATTCTTTGTATATATCCAAAATTATTTCCATGAAAATAATTTCTTTTACATGTGACCTGAAATGTATTCAGATAACCCTGTAACTACTTGGGGTAGTGGTAGAACAGTTTCCTCCTAGAAGTCTCTCATTTTCATTGTACTTATTCTATTAGGGGTAACTTTGTCAACATAGCCCCCCTTTCCTCTCATCCCTTTAGTTTGTGTGCTTACCTTTAGTCTGGGATTAGGAGGGCACAGTACTTTCATCATACTGATACAGTGGCTCTGGAGGCCTCTCAAATCCTGGCTATGCCATGGAAAAATTCTGAAATAATTCACTGCACGAGTACTATAGGAACTGGTCAACTCTGCATTGAACATAACTCCACATCTACAATGGCTCTGCTTTTGCTTCTAAATATTAAATGTTCAGGTATATCAGGGCTAAGCACTATTATTTATATCTTTCAAAGAGACAGAAGATGTTTCTCTTCAAGGATATAGCATTCAGAAGACTCAGTGACTGAAAAAGACTACCCTTGAATTACCTATGAGATTATTAACAGTTTATCTGCATATCTGCCTATTGAATACTGACTGCCTTGATCATTCATATATGCCGGGCTCACAGTAATCAATAAATGTGTGATGAATGGTCTGCAATTGCCAGATTGCAGCCATGACCTGCTCACATTATAGCTTCCATTTGTTTTCTATCAAAGGAACATGCGGGCAGCATGCAGGATAAGGAGTCCAGAGCCTTTAAGATTCTCAACTCTATGAGATCTACTGAAGCAGTTATTACAAAATACTATAATACAGAAAGAACAAGACTTATAGCTCAGAAATTGAGGTTGCCTGGGTAATTTTCTACCAGGAAAACAAAGCAAATTGAGCATAGTTTTTCCGGACAAAAAGAAAAGGCTGATTTACTCAGTTTGAGTCTAAAACCAAAGGATAAGGGAGTCTGAGAAAAACAAGACAGAGAATGTTACCTGATTTTATATGCATTCTATTATTATTTTTGCTTTGCATGTCCCGTGCAGTAGTGGTCAGTTCATATAACAAAATGAAGAAGTTACTTTTTAATTTCCTGTTAAAAACTCTGCCTAAGGTGCTTCCTCAAAACACACACACACACACACACACACACACACACACACACACACACGCGCTAGTTCCTACCCATCCTTCAAGGCTCTGTCCATGATTGTCTCCTCTGTGAGCATAATTTTGTTCTACATCTAGAAGGGTTCTGTCTACTTACACACTTGTCATTAGTACTGATTTACTATTAGTAGACCTCTTTGTATTCTCTTTTTTGTTAATCCTCACGCAAGGGTATTTTTTCCATTGATTTTAGAGAGAGTGGAATGGAGAGGGGAGAGACAGTAAGAGAAGCATCTATGTGAGAGAGACACATCAATTGGTTACCTCCCACACGCACCCTGACCTGGGCCGGGGATCCAGCCTGCAACTGAGGTATGTGCCCTTGATCAGAGTCAAACCCAGGACCTTTCAGTCCACTTAACAAAACTGGCTAGGGCTGTATTCCCCGCCCCTCCCCTCCTCCTCTCTCTTTGTGCTGTTAATCCTCGCCCTAGGATATTTTTCCATTGATTTTTTTAGATAATGGAAGTGAGAGGGAGAGACACAGAGAGAAAAGCATAGATGTGAGAGACACACCCACTTGTTGCTTCATGCACTGGGATCCAGCCTTCAACCCAGATACGTGCTGACACTCTATCCAATGAGCCAAACCGGCTAGGGCCATATTCTCTTTTTATATGACTATATTTTACCTTACAATTTCTTTGAGCACTGTAATACTGTCCACATTACCTTGTACAAAGTGAAGGCTCCAGAAGTATCTGCTTGTCTAAACTGGCTTTATTTCCTTGAGACTGCTTAAGCACTTATTCTGTGCCAAGCACTTTTAGGTTTTGGAGAAAAAGAGGTGAAAATCACAGACTCTACCCTATGAAGCTTACCTTTTTAGTAAAAACATAGAAGAATTGAACCTTTTTTGGTCTCCCTAGAAATTGCAGCAAACCACAGGATAACATATAAAACTAGAGGCCCAGTGCACAAAATGCGTGTGTGTGTGTGGGGGGGAGACCCTCAGCCTGGCCTGCGCACTCTTGTAATCCCTAGAATTGGGCCTAAACCGGCAGTCTGACATCCCTCTCACAATCCGGGACTGCTGGCTCCTAACTGCTTACCTGTGTGCCTGAGTGACCCTAACCACTCACCCGCCTGCCTGCTCAGTGTGCGTCATAGCAACCGGTCATTCCACTGTTCAGTCAATTTGCCTATTACCCTTTTATTATATAGGATAGCTGAAAATACTATGGACTGTGAGTCAGAATACTTTGGTCTCATTTCTAATTTGATGTGTATATTGAATACATTTCTTAACCATTGCCATCTATTTCCCTATATGCCATATAGGAATAATATGGTTACTATGAGAGCCGAATCAGAAAACAGATGCCAATCATTTTGGAGGGGAACTGTCTCAATCTGATAAAAGGCACCTATGAAAACCCCACCCCTAACAACATACTTAAAGGTGGAAAGACTGAAAGCTTTCTCCCAAAGATCAGTAACAAGACAAGGATGTCTGCTCTCACTACTGCAAGGTTCAAAGTAAGAAAATGAAAGGAAAAGAATGAAGATCGGAAATTAATAAGTAAAAGTCTCTGTATTTTCAGATTACATGATCTTATATAGAAAATGCTCATGAATCCACACACAAAAATAACCTTAAAGCTAATAAATGAATTTAGCAAGGTTTCAGGATACAAGGTCAATATACTAAAATCAGCTATATTTCCATAAACTAGCAATGAACAATCCGAAAATGAAATAAAAAACTCCATTTATAATAGCATTAAAAAGAATAAAATACTAAGGAATAAATTTAACAAAGTACATGACTTGTACACTGAAAACTACAAAACACTGCTGAAAGAAATGAAAGACCTAAATAAATTTTTAAATCCTGCATTCATGGATTGGAAAACTTAATTTGTTAAAAAGGCAATACTCCTCAAATTGAATTATTCACAGCAAAGCCTACCAAAATCCCAGCTACCTTTTTTTTCTGCAAAAATTGACAAGCTGAGTTTAAAATTCATGCAAGGGAAATATGAGGAATCCAGAATATCCAAAACAATTTTGAAAAAAAAAAGAACAAAGTTAGAGGACTCACAATTCCCAATTTAATAACTTACTACAAAGCTACAGTAATCAAGATTATGTTGTACTGGCATAAGGACAGACATATACTAGTAGATCAATGGGAATAGACTGAGAGCCTAAAACAAACCTTTATACTCATGGTCAAGATATTAAGGAATTACAAACTGTCACTGAAATATCTGAGTCCCCTATTAAAATACAAAATTAGCCTTCAATAAATAATTTCATGTGCCCCTGAAAACTTAAAAACGACATGTAAAGAAAAATGGCCAAGGGATTACTGGTTTCTGGTCAAGATGTCAGCATAGGTAAATGTGGTATTCATATTCTTCCACAAATATATCAAAATTACAGCTAAACGACAAAATCACCATTGTTCAGAACTGCCTGAAATCTAGCTGAACAGACGTCCTACAACTATGGATATAAAGCAGCAGTCACATTGAGACTGGTAGGAGGGACAGAGATGCAGAATGGGCTGGTCCCACACCCACAGGCAGATAAAAATCAGGAGGGATATCTCAGCTGCAAACATCACCACTGAGAAGTGAGGGGTCCCAGCCTGACACCAGGCCCCCAGACCAGTGTTCCAGTGCCAGGAAGAGAAGTCCCCATAACTTCTGACTGTAAATACCTATGGGGATTGTGGCTGAGTGAGACTAAGCCTGCTGGAGTCCCAGTTGTTCCTCTTAAAGGAACCACAGACAGACTTACTTGGACTCACTCCCTTTGAGCTCCAGCATGGGGGCAGAGCTAGAAAGGCACCAGGAACATATGGGGAGAAACTAAATTATCTCTCTTCCTCTCACTCTAAAAAAGCAATAAAAACATATCATCAGGTGAAGATTTAAAAAAAACAACAACACACCACTGGTTATAAGGATGCTCAATGAACAAAGAGATAGGAAACATAAAATGGAACTAGAAAACATAGCAAGGAACCAGTCAGAAATGAAGAATACATGAACTGAAATGGAAAATACATTACAGGGAATCAACAGTGGAATATATGAAGCAGAGAATCAAATCTAAGATTTGGAAGATAAGGAAACGTAAAACACCCAATCAGAACAGCGAAAAGAAAAAAAGAATTAAAATAATGAGGATAGTATAAAGGAGCCTGGAGACAACTTCAAGCATACCAACATTTGCATCATGGGGCTGCCAGAATATTTGAAAACCCTATACAAAGATATAATGATGGAGCCCTACCTGGTTTGGCTCAGTGGACAGAACGTCGGTCTGTGGACCAAAGGGTCCTGGGTTCGATTCCAGTCAAGGGCATGTACCTTGGTTGCAGGCCCTGGTTGTGGTGTGTGCAGGAGGCAACCAATCAATGTGTTTCTCTCACATTGATGTTTCTCTCTGTCTTTCCCTCTCTCTTCCATTCTCTCTGAAAGATCAATGGTAAAATATCCTTGGGTGAGGATTAACAACAATATATATAAAACTTCCTAACCTGGTGAAGGAAATAGTCTAGGAAGCACAGAGAGTCCAAAACAAGATGAACCCAAAATGGCTCACATTGGGACACATTATAATTACAATGCCAAAGATTAAACAAAAAGAGAGAATCTTAAAAGCAACAAGAGGAAAGCAGTTAGTTACCTACAAGGTAGCTCCCATAAAACTGCCAGCTGATTTCTCAAGAGAGACTTTGTAGGCCAGAAGAGACTGGCACAAAATATTCAAAGTGATGAACAGCAAGGATCTACAACCAAGATTACTCTACCCAGCAAACCTATCATTTAGAATGGAAGGACAGCTAAAGAACTTCCCAGGCAAGGAAAAGCTAAAGGAATTCATCATCACTAAACCAGTATGATATGAAATATTAAAGGGTTTTCTTTAAGAAAAAAAAAAGATCAAACATATGAATAATAAAATGGCAATACATATTTATCAACTGAATCTAAAAAGGCCAAATAATCAAACAAACTAAACAGAAACAGACTCATAAATACAGAGAACTTTTTGACAGTTGCCAGATGGGAAGGGGTTTGGGGGGATGGTGAAAAAGGTGAAGGTATTAGAAAGTACAAATTGGTAGTTACAGAATAGTCATGGGATGTAAAGTACAGCATAGGAAATACAGTCAATAATATTTTGATAACTATGTATGGTGCCATGTGGGTATAAGATTTATTGAAATGATCACTAAGTTATGTAATGTCTAATCACTGGGATATACACCTGAAACTAATATAATAGTGTACGTCAACTGTAATTGAAAATAAAAAATAAAAATGGCCAAGTCAGATGCATAATCTCAACGATTTACTTGATCACGAAGTATTTAAAAAGCCAAGGCTCCATACAATCCATTTATATTTCAGTGTCTGTTTTTTGTGTGTGTGTCTGTAAAATAGGCTAACCTACATAAGAAAAATAAGTCTAACACTTAAAATTTACATGAAAGGCCGCCAAAATTATATGGATAATTCAAGCTAAAAAAGTTCTTCACATCTTGGTTTTTCCTGATTTATTTAGGTAGTCTGAGATTTCTTCATTATTAGAAATGTAATCCCTAACTCGCAGTTGCTAAGTCTGCAGTGGTTATGTACATTGACCCAAGAAATGCTGCAACCATCAAGTTCTATCAAAATACTTCCTAACCTTGTAAACTGAAGAAAATAATCATTACAAATTCCTACCTCAGGCTCTGCTACTAAAGCTTTGAAGTTGCATAGTATGCACTGACTGAAATTTCTCAGAAATGTTTTGTTTAGCTTTATGGATAGCCTCAGATGATAAAGTTCTGGCAACAAATGCCACTTGCTAGGGAAACCCATGCCACATAGGAATCCCTTGTCTTGTGTGTTGGAAGAGACCAACTTGACTACTTGGCATCATCAGGTCAAAACTTGAAGGAAGTTCGGCTGGTGTTGCTCAGTGGTTGAGCATCAACCCATGAACCAGGAGGTCACAGTTCGATTCCCCGTCAGGGCACATGTCCAGGTTGGTGGCTTGATCCCTAGTAGCGGGTGGGGGGATGCAGGAGGCAGCCAATCAATGCTTCTCTCTCATCAATTTTTTTTAGAGAAAGTGGGAGGGGGAGAGAGAGAAACATTGATGTGAGAGAGACACATCAATTGGTTGCCTACTATAGGCACCCAGACTGGGGCTGGGGAGGCAACTGAGGTACATGCCCTTGACTGGAATCAAACCCGAGACCCTTCAGTCCACAGGCTGAGGCTCTATTCACTGAGCCAAACTGGCTAGGGAAATTCTCTCTCATCATTGATGTTTCCATCTCTCTCTCCCTTTCCCTTCCTCTCTGAAATCAATAAAAATATATTTCAAAAAGACTCGAAGGAACAGCAATCTTGGTATTTTTTATGTATGTGCTTTCTTTGTGAAATTTTCCTTATTAAATAATGCTTTTGTCTCTTCTAGCCCAGTCTTGACTACCAGTAGGCAAGATTTCAAATTATCTCCCCAATCAGAAATACCCATGTCTTTAGGAAATTTGATCATGTTTTCCTCTAAGGAACAGTATAATGAATTGAACTTCCTGCCAAGAAAAATGCTAAGTTCAAAGTATTATTTTCTTCACTTCGAATTACAAGTAAGTTTTACCTTTTATTGTGTTCTGTTATACAATTTTACATAGTACCATTATTATTTTAAGCAATAATTAAGCAATTTGGATTTATGTTTTTGAGCTCTATTTCTCAGTATATAGATTTACCTAAAAAAAGTACAAACTAAGCACAGGGGTGCAATTTTCCAGGCACTTCCACGTTGCTTAAATATTTACAAATATGTAAGCACCCTGTTTGAAAGCATGAAAATTTTGGTGTCAGAAGGGAACACTCCATGTATATCAAATCTTTAAATTTTAACATTTGCACAGCTCCAAATATTCCTGAGAAAGGTCAGTCTCGTCCTCACTTTACATCTGTGGGTCCTCATATTTCAGCAGTGTATCTTGGGGAACCATAACCTCTGTCACTCGATGTACCACTAATTGCACAAAATACATGTAATGTGTCGTTCATCCAGGGAGAATGCATTGTGTCTTCTTGTATTATCTAAAACAAAGGAAATATGCATGTTTATAATGAAGCAAAACAGCCACTGCCAAAAAAGTATGTGTATATGAAATTACAGGCATATTTCAATTTATCAATGACACTTAGCTATTTAAAATGACATCAAGCAAAAAGAGCAAAAAATAACATTACCGACTTAAGTCTTCAAAGCTGTATTACAAAGGCAGCATAGCAAAAAAGCAGAAAATATCTGGTTATTCATTTAGAAAAACAAAAGACTGTAAACTGAAAAATTCAGTAAGAAGTGAGAGGTAATATAATCTTTAAAATATTTTTCTAGCACAGAGTCATAATAAGATCTCGAAACAGTGGACTCTTTGACATGAGTTTATGGACCATCTTCTAACACAGTGGTTCTCAGGATCACCTGTGGGGCTTTACAAACATGCTGATACCCATGCACCTTCCCTGGAGATTTGGGAAATAATATTAAATGAAGAGAAGTGTCATGGTGCATATTTCTAAGCACACACTATAATTATATAAGCTAATTGATACATAAGATTTTTATGGAAATGAAGAATGTCATCAAATATAGTTCATAGCCCATAAATATATAAACACATATAGTCATATTAGTATACATATTTTTAAATGATCTATTTTGTGTGATCAAAAGCAACAGAGATCTTATGTTTAGATTAGATGAAATAAAAGAATAGCACACATATAACTTCCAACATCTTCATTATACCATCCCAACTTAGGTTTCAAGTTTTCAATGCTTGGTTCTCTCAAGTTAGCTCTGAAACTTGAGTATTAATCCTGCAAATCGGTCTATGGTGGCAGTAATGCATCATTATCACTTATGTTGCTATAAATCATGTCTTATATAAAATCTGTAAGAGACAATT
This sequence comes from Myotis myotis, assembly GCF_014108235.1. Taxonomy (NCBI): domain Eukaryota; kingdom Metazoa; phylum Chordata; class Mammalia; order Chiroptera; family Vespertilionidae; genus Myotis; species Myotis myotis. Next base: position 42,464,099 of record NW_023416346.1, read on the forward strand.
CCTCTTTACAACAATCATCATTCATGACACGAATCTGAAAGCATATAGAGTTTTAAGAGATGACTAACTGTCCATACCTTTCAGATGTGACCAGTGAAATGGGCAACTCATTGTAAAGAAAATAAAACATACTGAACAGACACTACAATGGCCACCACAAACTCTAAGAAATCTGTAATTAATAGTTTTAAGACAATATAAGTCCCTTTGAAAAAGTCAACAGCTTCAATAAGTTTTTAAACTTCTTTTTAAAAGGACTGTATATTTTGGTATACTGTGACAGGTTATATTGAAAAGAAAAGGCCAGGCTATATGTTTTTGTTAAGTACTCATTTATCAAACTCAACAAAATAAATCATATTTCAATACACATTTACATTTTTAAATTTTGTATTATATTTTCCTTTGGGAAACAATGTCTCAATGTATATGACTGAAAAGGAGCTCTCTTTTATGTGAGAATCTAATAAAAATATTGATTTACAAAAAAAATCACTATAAAGTCAATGTTTGCCCCAAGTAAGGCACATTTGAATATGATATATTATGACAAGAGAGCTTGCATAAATATAAACCAATAGAAACTAAGATTTTTCTTGGTTAGCTAACAATATATAATATCCAGGGTCTAAAATATTGGTCTCTACAACTAAATAAAATAGTCATGATTTATGGGAATTAAATGAGACAGTTGAAAAATATAAGAACAGATTTGTAAAATCTATGGTTCAAGGAAAAAAAAACTATAAGATGACTGCTCTAAATATCTTGATCACAGTCATAGCAGTAAATTGAATAATTTGTTTTCAATTTGAATAACAGAGTTCATGCAGCTAGGTCATGCAGCTGCATGCAAATTAAACAATTTTAATATATACACATTGGCTTAAAATAACATGTATAATTATTTTATATCTTCTGTGAAAAAGGAACTTTTGCTGTTTATTTCCCTAAGGATTATGAAGAACAGAAACCCATAGACTGGACAGTTTCTAGGAATAAATTATGCCATCTATTTGATAAAAGTATACCACAGAAAAGTGATGGTAAAGAAAGGCATACCCCCTCTGATGGACTGAGCTTGAGAGACAATAAAGAAAGTGGAATGGTTCCCTACTTTCCTAGTTTTGATCACCTGGCTGCTTTGAGAAAGAGACAAAAAAGAGCCTATGAAAACTGAACAGCAAAAGGATGCCTTGGAACAGTATGCACTCATTCCTAAGGGAGCTAACAGAAGTAAAGATAGAAAAAGAAGAAAAATAACACTGATTCCTGATTCCTTAAGCCAATAAGATTCCCAGCTATAGAGAAGGGCAATTAGGAGACTGGGACAACCAACTGGTCATTTAAAGATGGGATGATGAAAGTCTGGGTGACTGGATTCTCTATACTGTGATGACAATTGTTAGAAAGTTAGACTTCTGGTCACTCAATGCAGCCTTAGGCTAATAGTAACTAAATTCCCTATTGCTCTTCCTTAGAAAAAGCAGACAAAATAAATTCAGCGAAGTAGAGCTTGATTTAAAGTCAACTAGTTGTTTTCCTAGAAAAATTCTTCTTTTCCCCATCATCCCACAGTTCTTTGGGTGCTAACCACTGTCAGACTGTTTGTAAGAACACCCTTTGTGTGGCAGTCTCACACGGGTGAGTGCCTTCAAGCAATCACTGAAATACAGACAGCAGGACAGATGTTGGTCTCCTTTCTGGAACCAGCTTTAAGAATGTGTTATCTAAATGGTTGTACTTAATGGCATAATTTGGCTCTAAGTGCTGAATGGATCTTCGCTTCTATACTTTTCAGGTTGGGTTTTACTAAGTTAGCTATAATTGTCATTAACACTCATAGATTAAAATGCTAGTAAGTTTTATAAAAATAGGGAGTTTTGCAGGCTGTATGGGTATTAAGACAACTTCCAAATTTTGGAAATCACTCGGGATCTCACCTAAATAACAGTATCTAGTTTCTTACAGCCACAATAGGGATATTCATTTAGGGATTTGGCTACTGAGCCAATCATTAACTTCTTTAGGACCCTTCTATAGAGACTCATCCATGTTCACAGTAGAATGATGCAGACTTGTTCAGCTAGTCACTTTGAATGGCATTGTGACACAGAGCACAATATGGTTTATTTCTGATAATTGCTTTAGCAACTGCCTCAGATAATTGCTTCAAATTTGATTTGCATTATGTCATTTAAATGATTAACAATATGAGCAAATTTTAAAATACAGACTGAATAATTTCAAGGTAATGCATTTTGAACAGATTTTGTTAAGTAACACTTAAGGATCCAAGATCTTGTCATGTTCAACCACCCTAAAACTTACCTGCTCATGGATTATGTCAGACAATTCTTTCACCATTTCTCTGAAATTTGACTTTAGGCCTTCATGGTACTCAATTTGATCCTCTTTAATTAGCCGCTCATTTAGTTCAAGTGCAATGCTGCATGCTTGTATGAACTTCCTGTGGATGAAGATCAAAGATAAAGGTTTTGTTATTTACTCCCAGAAAGTCTCATTGATAATCATTTTGATATTAACTTTAACTATGGCTTTTTTGCCTATAAGATTAGAATTCTATAATTTCTCACTGTGCCATTGCTAATGCCACATCCTATTTGAAATGCCCTTTCCCTTTGTTTTCTATCTTTTCTCTCAAGTTTCAAATGTCCTTTAAAACCTGGTTCAAAACATATAACCCTTAGTAAGCCTACTTGTTCAGTCATTTACTTGATATTATATCAACAACATTTGTGCTAACACTAATTTGCATCTGTAGATAATGAGTCATTCATTCAAAAATACTTTATTTTGGGCTCACTATGTACCCAGGACAGTGTTGGGTGCTATTGGTATGAAGTATCTGCCCCGAATTCGTAAGAATGGGGGCAAAGTTGATGACTTACCATAAAAGTACTTTTCCATTATTTCGTGTATTTATGTTTAATATCCATAATTAGAGTGTAGGTGTTAGGAGACAAAGTACTTCATTGCTCATTTGTTTTTTATTCCTGTCATAGCAACTAGTAGAATATTTTTGTACATGCCAAGCCCTAACAAATACTGGTGAATGAATGACTACTGGTTACTCTGCCACCCAGAACAGCTGGTGACAAACAGGAAAGTAAATGAAATAAGTTGGGAGCAAATGAATGTGTAACTTTAGTCTACTTTACTTAACTGTCTCTCTTATTCTGAATGTAAACTCTTTTCATATATTAAACAGCTTCAAACATTCCTTAGCTTACAGCAGTGGTTCTCAACCTTGGCTGCACATTAGAATCACCTGGGAATCTTTTTAAAATCCTGATTTCTGGGCCTCATCCTCCAGAAATTCTGTTTCTTTGTTATGGGTTGGGGCCACAACATTAGTAACAAAGAAACAGAATTTCCAGAGATTGAGGACCAGAAATCAGGATTTTAAAAAGATTCTCAGGTGATTCTAACGTGCAGCCAAGGTTGAGAATCACTGGATTACAGTGATGCTCACTCAAGACAAGCTAGTACATGTGTGAGACTGGCAGAATTCAAGTGGAACTAAGGACATAGGACAGGAGGCAAGCTTCTCCAATCCTTCCAGTTCCACTTTTATTCCTACCCTAAATGGTCAGAAATGCTGTGGCATGAGGTCAGTGGGGCAAAGGAGGAAACTGCGTAATGAATTTAGGCTTGTGTTTGTGTCACAACATCCAAAGCAATAAAGTAAGTTGGTTTATTTAATCTCTTGCATCACTAGGGCATTAATGTCCTGCAGCAAGAAAGAGATCCCGCATTTACTCTGTAATTACCATTAGGAGGTCACTTAAATATTGTAAAAGAGAACAGAGAATGGCTTTTTCTGGACAGATATTATTTGGTGAATATTTTGGTTTCTTTTAAGAAGAAAATGGAGTACAAGAATAGTGAAAACTACAAAGCACTTACCTAAACATGTCTTTCAACTCACTGACTTTCTTAGATGGATACTTGCTAGCTTGACTGTCATTTAAGAAAGCTCTTGCATATGCTAATGGACCAGCATTTACCTAGATTACAGAAGAAGGAAAATGAGAGCTGTCAGAATGTAAATTTTTGCATTTCTCTTAAGAAAACAATACCCAAATACATTAAACATCTGCATCTGAGAAACGTATTTACTATTCTTACTGTAAGCTTATTTGAAAAATGATTAACTAAAGCAAATAATCTGCAAAGATGATATTCTAATAAATTAGTTAATGATTTCTGATATGTAAATACGGAATTTGGCTATCATCAGAGGAATTTATGTTAAAGTTCTCTTACATAACACAATATTTATTTGAATTGACCATAATTTCTGTATTGAGTTAATCAAAATTAATGCAAAGGTGTTTGCACTCAATAAGACTATACCACTTAGGAAAGCAAGAAAACACCAAGAAACATCTAATACGTGTTTGACAACCAACATACCTGCACTGAAACACAGCCCTGCAATTTCAGTTGGAGCTGAATCATGTCCACATCAGCAGAAGAGCAAAGTTTTTGCAGCTCTGCAGTTTTATCTTTTATTTCATCAGTAGCAACATCAATTGGCTTTAAATTAATCTGCTGTTCATAGTTTATAGGGATCCTCTTCTTCACATATGGAAAGGAGTTTGAAGCTATTAAAACATTAAGATTGATTTACTATCTCAAAAAGTCATCTGTTCCAACAGCCAAATTCATTTTTAAAAATCCACTGTGCTTAATTTTCCCCAGGCCTTCTCTAGACAATACTTTAGGGTACCATAGAGAACCTTATTACTTCAGTATTGAGAAAGAAATTATCTTTATGAGACACTTCAGAGCAATCACGATTTACATATAGGAAAACTATGATTTAGCACATCCCTGTTTGTGCAAGCCAGTGACTTAACAGCAGAACAATGAATGATTAAAATTTCAGTTACATTTTCTGGCTGGCCAGCTGCTATCTGTGTTTATTTCAAAGGACCAAGTCAAACAAGTCATATGCAAAGTCCTACTTACTAGTCAGGATTGTACGACGTTTGCACTGTTCTTCTATGCAGCCTTGCTTTTTGCCGGATAATGTATAAGGAGCCTCAAAAACAAATTTGTTGATATTATGGTTTCTTTCAAACTCAGTCTTTCTTTCTGTGAGTTCTTTGTCATCAAAGTAGGGCTTCACATAGGTGACTTGGATATGAGCATATTTTGGATCAAGCTCTTTGGCATTTACCTATAAATAAGAAAGTTCTGGTTTTTATTGAATAAAATGGGAAAAGGGGTACAGGTAAGCTACTAACTCTTTTGAGATCAACTGAGGTACATTGCCACTATGACCGTGTTCCCAATTGAACAGATACCTGGAGAAGGTCTTTGTTCTTTTTTAGGGATCATTTCCTTCTATATATAAGTTACAGAAACCTATTTGTAGATTACAGAAATGTAGGAAGAAGATAAAAACTATAATCCTACCACTCAGTAGTGACCATCATTTACATATTCATACATTTCCTTCCAATCTTTTTCCTATGCACATATATTTACAAAACTGAGATAATTGTTTTATAATCTGAGTCCTTAAAAAGATATTAAAATGGTTAATTGTATATTTGAATTCCGCCTCAATAAACATGTATTAGAGCAGCGGTTCTCAACCTGTGGGTCGCGACCCCTTTGGGGGTCGAACGACCCTTTCACAGGGGTCATCTAAGACCATCAGAAAACACATATATAATTACATATTGTTTTTGTGATTAATCACTATGCTTTATGTTCAATTTGTAACAATGAAAATACATCCTGTATATCAGATATTTACATTATGATTCATAACAGTAGCAAAATTACAGTTATGAAGTAGCAACGAAAATAATTTTATGGTTGGGGGTCACCACAACATGAGGAACTGTATTAAAGGGTTGTGGCATTAGGAAGGTTGAGAACCACTGTATTAGAGAAAGGACTCTGAGATGACAGAGCATCAGAAATCTACCTTCCTACCTAGACAACAGTTATATTGGTAGAATCTGTCTCATGAAACTATTTGGGGACTCTCTAGTCTGTTGAAGATTTGCAACTTCTGGGGAAAGACCTAAACAGAAAATTGCAGGTGATTTTTATTTTGGTCAGTTTCAGCTCTTGGCACAATGGCAGCTACTCATACACCTCACCTCAGCCCCATGTCAGGCAGCTGTGCACATGTTCCCGAACAGCATTATTCACAACAGCAAAAACATGAAAGCAACCCAAGTGCCCACCAACACATGGATAAACAAAATGTGACACACACACACACACACGAATATTATTCAGCCTTAAAAAGAAAGAATATTCCACAAGATGAAAATTGCTTTGAAGATGGTGAGTGGTAATGGCTGCACAACAATGTGAAGTAAATTAATATCATTGAACTATACACTTAAAAATGGTTAACACAGTATATTTTACTGGAGGCCCGATGCATGAAAATCTGTGCAAGAGTAGGCCTTCCTTTCCCTGACTGGCTTCGCCTGGGCCCCAGCTTCGTCAGGAAGGACGTACAGAATGACGTCCAGAAGACGTCCAGTCTAAGTAGCATATTACCCTTTTATTATTATAGATGTACTCCATATCAGCAGTCGCCAACCTTTCAGACATCACAGACCACCAGTGATCCACGGATTACCAGTTGGCGACCACTGCTCCAGATGGTGCCCAGGACCCTCTTTCCGTGTTTAAGCCAACTAACATTGACTTGTGCCATTGCCAATATCTTACATTTTATGACAGTCAGGCCTTTTTGTGTTTAGTGTAGGAAGCAAAATATCAAACAAACAACAGAAACCTTCTAAGAAATAGTCTCTGTAACTCTTTTTCCCTCCACATATATAAGATGGACAGGGGATAGAAAGTTTCTTACCATCTTTTAACTTCTCCAAATCTATTCTACTTGCTCTTACATAAAAACCTAAAAGCCTATTTCCAGAAACCTTAACCTTCTTTTATCTCCCATTAAAAAGCTAGATCTCTCCAGAGAGCCATCAGGAGATAGTTAATTATCTGGCTAAGACAAAATACAGAAGTAAAATAAAAAAGGCCACGCCTGATTTTAACTTTATAAAGTGAATTATGTGTGATAAATCATTCCAATAGTACACAAGGGAATATATGAAAAGTAAAAAATATCTTTCTTCCCAGGTAAGACTCTAGTTCCCCTCCTCAGGGCTAACCATGGTTAACAATTTTATATGTATTGTTCCTGAAATTTCCTAAGCATAGCTTATACAAGTGAGTATATGTGAATAAGGTTTTACACAAATGTGATCATACTATCTATACAACCTGCACCTCATCTTTTATCCTCCTAAGCAATATATCTTGGTAGATTTCTAAGTATTGATATGAAACTCTTAACACCTAGGTTACTATATCCATTCTGTGGGTAATACCACCATTTCTTTAGCCATATGGACATTTAGACTGCTTTCAGGTTTTTTCTATATAAACTTTGCAGCAATAAATAACTTTAAACATACATCTTAATGTATGTACATCTACAAAATAAAATTTTAAATGTGCAACTGTTGGGTCCAAGGAAACATACAGTTTAAAATATTGGGATATATTACTGAACTGCTCTTTACACTGTCTGTATTCTTAAGCACATTTTGTTCTTTGGCAAAGTAAAAGAGTGGTTTTTAATTTTTACTCTTACACACTAAGAAATAAGGATGTTAAAAGCAGCAACTTCTTATTATATCTGTTGCCGATGGGGAATGACTAAAATATTGTGCATACAAATAATGTCAGGAGTCCAGGCACCTGATGGTGGTTTGTCATTAGCACATGTTGTCCAGGTTTTCAGAGGCAGAATAAAACAGAAAACTGTATGCTGTTCAGCAAGCCTGGCTTTCCATTAATTCCCCATTAATAGTATCAGTAGTGTGGTGGCAAGCCTAAGACTATCTGGCTACAAGGAGATAAAAATCTCTTGCTCTCTTAATACAATAAAACACAAAATAGTTAAAACTAGTAAGGAAAGAATCAAGGAGGTCCTGCCAAATATTAATGAATTTTGGACCTACCAGTAAATCTATTTTTATATGTCTAAAGTTAAAGAGATGTAGGTAAATCTACAAAGTGAAGAGATGATTTTCACAGTGGGCAGTGAAGTCTCCACCATTGCCATGGGCTTTGCACTCTGGCAATGCTGCCTACTAGCTGTTAAGTGCTTTGCAAAGCACCATGTCCACTGGGAAATACTGCTGTGGCCTACAGATCCTAACTATATAGGTCCTTTCTATCTTAAAAATCAGCTCACTGTGGCAAAAAGTATGGAATTTCCTCAAAAAATTAAAAAGGGAATTCCCATTTGACGCAGTAATCCCATTTCTAGGAATAGGAATATATCTTAAGAAATCAGAAACACCAATCAGAAATAATATATGTACCCCTATGTTCACAGCAGCACAATTTACAATAGCTAGGGTTTGGAAACAGCCTAAGTGCCCATCAGCAGATAAGTAGATTTAAAAACAGTGGTACGTCTACACAATGAAATTCTATACTGCTGTAAAAAAGAAGAAATTCTTACCATTTGCAACAGCATGGATGGACCTGGAGAGCATTATGCTAAGCGAAATAAGCCAGTCAGAGAAAGATAAATATCACATGATCTCACTCATTTGTGGAATATAATGAACAACATAAACTGATGAACAAAAATAGATCCAGAGACAGAGAAGCATTGAACAGACCATCAAACCTCAGAGGGAAGGAGGGGAGGAGAGAGTAGAGATCAACCAAAGGACTTGTATGCATGCATATGAGCATAACCAATGGACACAGACACTAGGGGGGTGAGGGCATGTGCTGGGGGTGGGAGTGGCCGGGGAGAGGTCAATGGGGGAAAAAGGAGATATATGTAATACTTCAAACAATAAAGAATTTAAATTTAACAAAATCAGCTCTGTTCCTGGGCACTCCCATGGTAACTAAGGATGGTCAGAAATTCGTGCTATGCTTTCCTGAAATTCTGTCTATAGGGACCTATGCATTTCCCATGAAAGGGCCTCTCTTGATGGAACTTTTCTCATCCTGCCTTGGCAGGGCCTGATGAGATGGATAACCTTTAGAATAAGACCCAAGGTATCTCTCCTAAACCCACTTCATTATAAATATAACTACTGAACTAAGGATATCTTTAGAATAAAATGTGTGCCTTGAGATGATTTTAATCATTAAGTATAACATTGAGAATCATGATGAGCAACAGCAATCACAATAATAGCTAACCTTTATTAAGCATGCTGGCTTCTATTATTATTAATGAATGTTTTTTATGTACCAGAAACTCTAACCACTTTCCATATATTTACTCATTTAATCCATATAAAACTCCACGAGGAAGGCACTAATTACTATTATTTTAATCCTCAACAGAGGACATGCTTTTTATTGATATGAGAGAGAGGCAGAAGGGGGAGGAGGGGAGAAAGACACATCGATCAGTTGCCTCCCATAAGCACCCTGACTGGAGATTGAACCCACAACATGTGTATGTGCCCTGACTGGGAATCGAACCCGTGACCTTTCTGTGTATGGGATGACACTCCAACCAACTGAACTACACAAGCCAGAGCAAAGGCACTATTATTATCTCAATTTTACTGAGAAAAATAAGGCACAGAGAGGTTAAGTAACTTCCCCATAGTCACACAGCCAGCAAGTGACAGAGAATGGAAATTTGGATCCTGCTCTCTCTGACTCCAAAGCCCCTGTCCTTTCTTTCACTATCTGGAAAGATTCTATTTCCATGCTTCTCCTCCATCAGCTAATATAAAAAAAAAGTCAGGAGCAATATACCATGCTTGGAACTACCAAATAATGATTTCACAATGTAGGGTATAGTTACCTTGTCTGAATCCTGAATTATTTTCACATTCTCTGTACCAAATTTTTCACCATAAAGCTTAACAAGTCTCAGGGAAATCTCTGAGAGGCCAGTGAGCTTTGGCTCTTTGTAGATGTACTCCTTTCCATCTTCTTCTTCAAAAAAAGACTGTTGTAAAGTTAAACATATAATCATTTATAAATTGTATGAGCAAACAGCATTTAAAGAAAACCTGCTAAATGGCTACTAATAATGCATTTGAAATACATTTGAAATAAAAGTACTGAAATCCATGTCCATATATTTCCCCTTTTAACTTCAGATAAATGAGAATTTTCAAATTCACAGTCATATGAACATGATTGGCCTAAAGATTTCCACACTAGATTTTTCTAGTTTCCAGTATACTTACCTGTTTTTTATTTGAAAGCTTGAACTACTAGATATTAAAAATATACTTTTGGAAGCTTAACAGAAAATGAAAGTGAGGGAAAAATTCAAATGCTATATGCTGGACTCTGACCTAATGGGTTTAGATATGAGAGTCACAGTGAACTTTGTACTTACAACAGAGGCTTCCTGTGGTTGTGATACGCACTCTATCTGGACAGAATTCCAGAGCCAGTAACTGCTGCTATGGTTATCTAATAATGTAAAGGTGAATATTTAAAAAGAAAAAGAACTTTATGAACTAATGTGTACTTACTTGGCCATAAAAAGCAACTCTGAAGAAAGTGCCTAAAAGTCTTTTTTTTGTGTGCATAACCTCCAGAATTTTTGTGTAAGCTCCATGAAGAGTTCTATAAACTTGAGTAAGTTTCTGAAAAATGAGAATATACAAATCAGCTTTGTCTATTGGTTAAATATTAAATGTCTTTAAGATAAATGCCCAGGGATAAAAAACAAAAAAAGATAAGTGCCCAGGGGATAAAAAACATTTCCTTGTCAAAATGGTTTTGATAGGGTCATTCACACCCCCATCCCTATTATCACAATTAGACAAAATCTTAACTTTAGGTCTAAGGATAGAGCTAAAAACAGTCAAACAACACTGTATTTTGAAGTATCATGCTTTATTTCATTAACATCTGAATGGTAACATGCACTTTAAAAATACTATATTATTACTGACTACTACTATTTTCGATATTTCTGAATTATTTAAACTGAAACAGAAGCAAAATGTTTTGCTTGAATCCTTAGGTGGAGAGATAGAATAAACAATTCATGCAAAAACTTTTGGAGATGAAATACAGATACAAAAATAAGTAATAGTATAAGCCTCAGTGAGGCGTGCTTTTATACATGTACACAGATGTTTTCAAAGACTATGTTCTTCTGCACACCCAGAAAAGGAAAGCACGTGGTGCAAAGAACATTATCAAGAATGTGAAATGACAACCTATAGAGTGGGAGAAGATTTTTGCAAATTAAAATCTGATGAAGGTTTTGGATTCAGAAAATATTAAGAACTCTCATAATTTTTAAAAAAGACAAACAACCCAATTTTAAAATGGGAAAATCAACAGGTACATGAAAAGATGCTCAACATCACTAATTATTAGGGAAAAGCAAATCAAAGAGATACCACTTCACACCTATTAGAATGGCTCTTATCAAAAAGGCAAGAAATAAATGCTGGCGAGGATTTGGAGAAAGGGAACTCCCTGTGCACTGTTGGTAGGAATATAAATTGGTGCAATTACTATGGAAAACAGTATTGAGATTCCTCAAAAAATTGAAAGTAGAACTATCAACTGATATGGCAATTCCATTTCTGGATATTTATCTGAAGAATGAAAAGAAATATGCACCCCCATGTTCACTGCAGCATGGTGATGGATGTTAACTGGACTTATTGTGGTGATTATTTTGCAATTCAAATATTGAATCATTATTTTGTACCCCTGAAACTGATATAATGTTATGTCAATTATATCACAATAAAAATTATATATAAAAGAAAAAATATGGGCAAAGGACTTGAGTATACATTTCTCCAAAGGAGATATACAAATGCTCAACTAGTACATAGAAAGATGTTCAAAATCATTAGTCATTAAGGAAATACAAATCAAAACCACAATCTGACACCACTTCATACCCACTAGGATGGCTTTTTTCTAAAATATATTTTTATTGATTTCAGAGAGGAAGGGAAAGGGAGGGAAGGTAAGGGAGAGAGAGAGAGAGAGAGAGAGAGAGAGAGAGAGAGAGAGAGAGAAACATCAATGATGTGAGATAGTAATTGATCGGCTGCCTCCTGCACACCCCCTACTGGGAATCGAGCCTGCAACCCAGGCATGTGCCCTTGACTGGTTTTGAACCCAGGACCCTTCAGTCCACAGGCTGACACTCTAGCCCAGGGGTGGGCAAACTTTTTGACTCGAGGGCCACAATGGGTTCTTAAACTGGACCGGAGGGCTGGAACAAAAGCATGGATGGAGTGTTTGTGTGAACTAATATAAATTCAAAGTAAACATCATTACATAAAAGGGTACGGTCTTTTTTTTTTTTTAGTTTTATTCATTTCAAACGGGCCGGATCCGGCCTGCGGGCCGTAGTTTGCCCACGGCTGCTCTAGCCAGTGAGCCAAACCAGCTAGGGCTGAACAGTATTTTTAAGGATTGTAACTTTCCAAGTGGACAAATGTTTCAAAGTGATACATTAAGTATTTATATTCTATGATAAGAAAGAAATGTCATAATATAATTAACCTTCTATTCTTCAGAGGTCATATAGTAATAGTAACATAACTATATTACTACTTTTTCCAAGACCAAAATAAAATATTAAATCACAGATTTAATAAAGGTTTAATATCTAGAAAATATAAAGAACTCTCACAATTCAACAAAAAATGGGCAATGATGCAAACATGCTTACCTCAAACTCACGGCGTTTCTCATAAATTGGAATGATCAGCTTGGAAATCTCAGAAATTACTTCATAACGCTCTGCTTTCCATAAGCCATCCACACATTGTTCTAGCAACTCCAGCAAAACTTCCTGCATTAAGAGAAAAAATGTAATCAGGAATTAAAAATAGTTTTAGAGTTCTGGGCAAATAAATTATGAACCATTTCAAGTTAACAAAAAATTAACAGAATGTACTAATTAAAATGAAATGCACAGGATTATATTTGTGTAACTATAGTTTGTTTTTTTTTTGTTTGTTTGTTTTTTTTAAAATATATTTTATTGATTTTTTTACAGAGAGAAAGGGAGAGAGATAGAGAGTTAGAAACATCGATGAGAGAGAAACATCGATCAGCTGCCTCCTGCACATCTCCTACTGGGGATGTGCCCGCAACCCAGGTACATGCCCTTGACCGGAATCGAACCTGGGACCTTTCAGTCCGCAGGCCGACGCTCTATCCACTGAGCCAAACCGGTTTCGGCTATAGTTTGAAATAAAATACTTGAAATATTTGAAATTGAAACCATCCTTAAAAATATGAAACGAATGTTGACATTAGTAAACTACATTCGTTTTGTTTATGCATATAATGAAGACGTTAACTATACTTACAAATAGTAATACACTGAGAAGGATTATCTTTGAAAAGGGGTAAGTTGTTTGTTCCAAACTGAGGAGGTCTAAATTAAATTTTATTATTATTGGTTTAACTCATATATTTTAATACAGGCACTAAATCAGGGGTGGGGAACGCCCAGCCCATGGGCCATATAAGGCCCATTAAATCATTTGGTCTGGCCCTGCCAAAGTATTAGGGGTGAGTTAATTAAATGTTTGACCAAGTATAGCAAGCTAATTTTTAAGTTGGTAATTTTGTATGGCCCAAGAATGTTATAAATATCCAAATGGCGCTTGGCAGAAAAAAGGTTCCCAACCCCTGCATTAAATGGAAAACCATTTTTATTTTTCATTTAAATAAACTTGGAAATCAATGTCTTTATTTTTCTATAGGCTAGTGTATAAGGAAGAAACCTTATTAAGTAAACTAAAACATTAAACAGCACTTCATAGAACATGATTTTATCTGTATATTTCAAATAAAGTATATGTATAAATTATGACTGCAGATCACAAACGAGTTGTAACAAATGTGTTTACACAGAACATTGAGTATAGTTATTGTCTAATAAGAAACATTACTGCTTTCCTTGAGAGTATAAAAGAGAGACAGGCTCAAGGACATTTTTTATGAAAAAGCTAAAGCTGCTTTTTGGAAAGCAAGGACAAAACTTCAGTTGTGCTGATCCATTTATCTCCCCTGAACCCCCTGGAATCTTTCTGCTGCCAGCCATAACAACTGGAATTCTATGGAAAGTCATCTAAGATCCAAAAAGTGAATTAATTTACCCAAAGGGTCACAGTCAGATAATGAACTGGAACTAAAATTCCAGTATCTCGATTCTGTTATGATTAATCCAGCAAACGTGTTTAAATATCTACTCTTCTAGATTCTGGGCATAAAAGGAACCTCACTCTCAAGTAAGTCAGTGATAAAGCTTGATATTTATGCAGCACTTAATGACCTATAAAGAGCCGTCAGGTTTATTGTGAAGTAACCAGGACAGTATTACTATCTTTATTTTACTGACCAGGAGACAGACCCGTACAGAAACAGTAGGTAAAGCTTCCAGGCATATCATTTTAGCTTAAGTAAACTAGAGCTAATTGAGATTTGCTTGTATTATAAAAAACAGCTCATAAAGTATTTAGTATTTATGAAGTGTGTCTCTATCACTTTAACCTGACTGCTTCTTGTGTTTCTTAATACAACTTAAAAATGTATTCACATGGGACTACAATTCCTTAAATCTTTCTGCTTTTGATTTTTTCTTTTTTTTTTTCATGTTCCCATTCTTCAATTGTAAAGTTCTGTATGGTTCACTCCCTGGTCCTCTGGTCTTCATTTGCTATATTATCTCCCATCCTCACTCTGATTTGATGACTTCCAAACACGGATTTCCAATCCTGATCTCTCTGCTTAGGTCCAGTTCTGAATTTCTCATGGCCTAATGTTTATTTCTATTTTGATAACCTTTTACTTCAAATTCAACACACATCAAAAACTGAATTCATAATCTTACCTGTAAAATCATCCATCTATCATTTTTCTCTAATATCCAAACCTGAAATCTCAAAGCTACTTTGACTCTTCCCCTCCTACAGTCAGCAAGTTTTCCTCTTTGTGTCAAAGTTTTGCCTGAATCTGTCACTATTTGGGTTTAGGCCCCAACTCAATTGCATCACATTGGACCCTTAGGGTAGCCCCCTCTCTAGTCTCTGCCTCTAGCCCCTATCTATCTACTTCCAATACATACTACCACTGAATTAACCTTTCCTCTTCTTTGCTTTGACCTTGTCATGCTTCAGCTCAAAAACCTTTAATAGCAATTCAACAGTCTAATGAATAAAGCCCAAATATTCATAGTTTCTCAAAATTAAGACCTCAGCTACTACTTTTCTCTAATACAAATCCACTGGTTTAGTCCAAAGGATCCACTTACTTGTGCCTAAAACCTGCCTTATACTTTCCCACCACTTAACTTTTGTTTCTGCTATTCTCCTGTTAGTACGCCTTCAAGATGAACTCATTCTTCAAACCCCTCTCTACTCTAATACCTCCTCTGTTCTACTTCAGCTCAAAGGTATCTCTTTCACCTTTGACTTTGCATGGAACATACTGTTTATATTATTCAAATGGCACTATCTTATTTTCATTTTGTGATGGTGTCTTATCTCTCAGGTAGACATTACAGGTTAAAGATCAGACATATCTAATTATCTGATAGCTCCTATATCATCAAGTTCAGAACCTTGCTCATAAGTCAGTGCTCAGTAAATATTGGTTGACTGTGTGACAACTGAATCTGTTTGCTACCCATATGAAGTTTAGAGTAGAAATTTTCCATTTCAAAAATACTTGTATGGATCCTCTGCTTAACTGTTACCTTAACAATATTTTAATGGAAGATTCTCCAAACTATGCTGACCCTGATCTGGTTACTGTGATGGTGATTTGAAGATAATAAATGTTGCATTTCTAAAACCAGACATTAGGAAGAGTTCCAGAGACAGGGTTCGCCACATTCCTAACAGGAACATCATTGCTCTGGGAAGTCTTAATGCTTACAGTTCATCAACCTTAGATACCTTCCAAATTAAGTTAGTTGTAATAATTGTTAAATAAACATATATTTAAGAAGTTAAATTTATATAACTGGCAATGCAGGCCCTGGAATCTTACTTCAGTATAATGGACATCCATCATTCCAGCATCTTCTTTCATTGCTCCTTCTTCATCTATATTGGGAGTAATTTTCTTGAAGGCTGAACATCCATTAGGGAATAATTCTGTATGAACAAAAAAACAGTGAAGTAAATTTATATATGAAAGTGTTTTGTAAATAACAGCCTTAGAGTGATTTGTTACCCTTAAAAATAAACATGGATATTCTTTGTGAGGATCAAAGGCACAAGTATAATTTTCAGTTACAAATATTTTAATAAATTATTTTCATTTACTACACATTCTACCAGTCTTTTCCCCCAAAAGTGAGCTCAACTTATTTACAACTAAGTTTCATTCTCTGACTACATATCATTTTCATTGGCTAGTACAGTAAATGTTTCTCTAGTGAGATCTAAAAACTGTTACAAATAATTTCATCCTGTGTTCAACTATGGTCTCACCTAAACAAGGAGGGCATGTACTTTTCAGGTAATCACTGAAAGAGTTTCTGTAACCATCTGTAGCTCCTGATTTTACTGGAAATTTTTGGGGAAAAGTCAGTTGTTGTGGGAGGCCTAACCTAGGACTTGTAAGACAGGCAGAAAAATAAAACAGATGGCGCCCACTGGAGCAGCTCAGTAGTTGAGCATCTACCTATGAACCAGGAGCTCTTGGTTTGATTCCCAGTCAGGGCACATGCCCGGTTGCAGGCTTGATCCCCAGTGGGGGGTGTGTAGGAGGCAGCTCATTGATGATTCTCTCTCATCATTGATGTTTCTATCCCTGTTTCTCTCTTCCTTCCTCTCTCTGATATCAATAAAACATCCTATATAATAAAGAGCTAATATGCTAATTAGACTGAACAGCAGAACGACCATCTGGATGACATTCCAGATGAAGCTGGGCTGCAAGGGGCTGTGAGGGCCAGCCGGGCCCAGGTGAAGCAGCTGGGGCCAAACCCCTTGCATGAATTTCGTGCATCAGTGCCCTTGCCACTCTAGATGATCCAGCCCTTGCTGACATGCTGGAATTGGCTCCCCAAACCTGAGAAGGAATGATTGCTTGCTATCAGACAGTTCAGGGCATCTCAATCTACATGTTATTGCTCCCTGTTGGCCAAACACATCGGGCCTCTAGTATTTTAAGAAAATAAAATAAAACAGATGGAAAGTATGAAGCATTCTTGGAAAAACAGGTCAGGACACAGAAGAACCAGAGACTTGGAGCTAGATAGACCCACTTTTGTCACTAACTGTGTGCTTTTAGACATGTTTCTCTCTCTAAGACTTGGTCTCATCATCTGTAAAACAGTGATAATTAACCTATGATAATTAAATGAAAGTAAAGTGTTTAGAACAGTACCTATCATATAAGAAGTATTCAAGCCCTAACCAGTTTGGCTCAATGGATAGAGCATCGGCCTGCAGACCGAAGGGTCCTGGGTTTGATTCCAGTCAAGGGCAGTACCGCAGTTGTAGACTCCTCCCCCACCAGGGCCCTGGTCAGGGTACATGCAGGAGGAGGCAACCAATCGATTTGTTTCTCTCATGTCAATGAATCTGTCTTTCCCTCTCTCTTCCACTCTCTCTAAAAATCAATGGAAAAATATCCTCGGGTGAAGATTAAAAACAGAAGTAGTATTCAATGAATTGTTATTACCAAACAAAGCTGCCAAAAATATACTAGCTTCTCCAAAACAGAATAAAATAATTGCTGCCAGCTGGTATAGTAAATGACTCTGCAGCTGGATCCCTGGGAAGTAGGAAGAGAGTTCAAGCTGAGAACAGGTGCTATAGGATCGTGGACCAAATTGTCACTGTCAGGCAGGAGTTTAGGTACAGAAGACTACATGGTTGCCCTACAGATTCTGGACAGAGGAAGATGTCAAATAACCCCTGTTGTTGCTACGTTTACCCTTATCTAAGTGGGTAATTTTAGAGTTAAGGAAAATTCACCCTCCTTATGACAGAATCTGCTAGTCAGTGAAAAGTGGCTGGTCACAAAGGGAACAAACACCTATTGCAATCTATTCTACAATCTAGAATCAATTGCAATCTAGAAAAAAAACTATTCTAAAATTTCTCTAATAATGATGCTTAGAAATAATGACTACTCACAGCTAAATATCTGGTAAGCATCCCTGGTGAGAAGTTGGAGAAGGAAGAAGGAAGGTTTAAGAAAGCCAAACCACATACTGCGATTTCTCAGAATTCTTGTGGGAAAAGATCATGTTACAGGGCTTAGAGTTTGCCAACTCTTTTTGTCTAAATGAAAGCTAACAAGACACACGTGTATCTTCTGATAAGATGCTTGATACAACATGGGTTATCAAGTAAGAACCACACTGTTATTAGAGATATGGAATTCTGGTGAGGGAATATGGAGTTGCTTTAAAGTACTTTGTCAAGAATGGAGAAACACAATAGGGGGTGGTCAGTGGATTTCTGTTAAGGCAGAAGGCATGTCAGAAATAATGAGATTTACTGGGCTTTAGAACTGTTTCTGTTCAAGCACATTAGCTAATAAAAACCACTGAAGAAAGAGCATGACACACTTCTTTTGAAAGTATGACACTTCATTTCCGAAGATAAGCATGTCTAAAATGGTCTGTTATGGACTTCTCTTCAAAGTACTGACCACAGCAAGATACGGAACCCATACCAGAATGTAAATCAATTCATTTCCTTCTTCGACACAGTCTTTCCATGAAAAGAAAAGCAAAAGTCAGCTGAACTAAACATTGTGCTCAGTGACACAGTTGATTTACATTCAGGACAACATTCCTCCCGATCATGGACCAGTAACAAACAGGCCTCAGACTGGCAGCTGGTCTCCAGGGCACTCAGAGTAGTCTTGCAGTAAAACATCTCAAATATAGGAGAAAACCTTCCATTTGATCATCTCTATGAAATTAAGAGCTAGGCAGTAGGGAAGAGGGCCCTAAAACTTGAGTGAAACCACTCCCGTGGAGGGTTGGGCAGTGGGAGAAGGGGCAGCAGCCAGGCAGCCCAGGTTCCAGAAGGTTGTCAGCACTTGCCTGCCCCTGCAGCCATAAGGCCAAGAAAAAGGTCAGTTCCACCAAGGGGACAGTGAAGGAGCCTAAGAGGAGATGGGCAAGTTTGTCAGCTAAATCTGCTCCTGCAAAGTGGAAACAAAAAAAGTACAAACAAAAGGGGGAGGGGAGCAAAGGGAAAACAGGCCAAAGTGGCTAACCAGGAACCTAAAGATCTGCAGAAAGTGGAGAAACTAAAAATGAGGGGAGTCCAGACTTGGATGTAGCAGAAGAGAAAGAAGCCAGGTCTGATTAATATCATGTACCATGTCTCATCAGTGGTCCCTGCCTCCCTTGTATAATCCAGAAGAATATTTATATCAACTATTTTGGAAATGCAATGTTTGTAGTAGGAGAAGGAGGGAATTCCACTTCAGCCCATTTTTGGTCTAAATTTAGCTTCTTATGCTGGTTGGGTTGTTTTTTTTTGCGGGGGGGGGGGGGGACAACCAGAAAATAGTGGGATATTGAATATTGGGAGAGGATTTGATTATCTTAGGTGTCAGTTTAATATTCCATAGATGGGGTAGTTTTTATATCCTACAATACAAAAGCATCCTAAATGGCAATATGGAATTAATCATGCATTTAATATGTCTTGAACATATTAAATTACTTCTATTCTCATGTTTTTGGTAGAATTATTTCCTAAAGAAAACCACTCCTTGATCTTGGCCTCTCCCTTTCAGGATTTTGTGCATCTGCAACATCTTTGGTATAGTAGTTCCAGTTTTCCTAGTAACTTTGTTAATGTGCTGTGAAAGATTGAAGGTTTGATTATCTAGAGCAGTGGTCGGCAAACTCATTAGTCAACAGAGCCAATTATCAACAGTATGATTGAAATTTCTTTTGAGAGCCAAATTTTTTAAACTTAAACTATATAGGTAGGTACACTGTTATTAACTTAATTAGGGTACTCCCAAGGCTTAGGAAGAGCCACACTCAAGGGGCCAAAGAGCCGCATGTGGCTCGCGAGCCGCAGTTCCACGGATCTAGAGCATCTGATATTAAATTGTGAACTAGTGGGACTTAGATGTAAAAGCGTATCAACATTTGAAGATATTGGTACTTGATACTCTATTAAGGAAAATTAGCTAACTGCACATTTTAAGCCAGAAAGTCACCAAAATAACTGTTTAGGAAAGAATCACAACTACATGACTTTTTAGATTTTGGGTACGAAAGTTAAGAATTGTGTACAAACTGAAATGTCTGTGTACTTAACCTCAAAACAACTGATAAAATCTCAATTATGAAAGAAAAATCTTGAGTGAAGAGATACAGAATGTAGTCTTTACCAAGGAAAAGGGTCAATCCCTGAAGGCCTTAGGCTGCTAGTCCATGGCTGAGGAAATAATTCCTGTCTGCTCTGAGGAGATTATTACTTTAAGTGATTCCCAAATCTGGGGTTTTTCATCATTTCCTTCTTCAATGATGTATATAATGCTGTGATTTGGGGGAGGACAAAATGCCCGAGATCAGATAAGGCTAAAGCATCTAGGGAGAGTGCCTTTTAGAAGGAGGGTAATTAGGTGTCTTCTAGAAACAGCTCAACATCTACTTTTGAAGGTTGTGTCTACATCACCTGGTATAACGACTTCTAGTGTGATTTTCAACTTCAGAGTCCACTATTTTTGCTTAAGTGTGTTATGTGGTTCCTATGCCTGACGATATCTCTCTACCTAAAAGAGACTATTTCTCCTTTTTGCTTACGTTATCAACACCCAAACAACTATCCAAGGATATGAGGGCCCTTTTGTTTGTTACCATCTTAAAAATACTTGGGGGAAAATTCTGATTCCCCTTAATTCCAGAAAGATTTTCAGATGAAACAAGTTACTGATTCTAGAAGTGGCCAGTGTATATATCACAAGAGAAGGAGGCATGTATTAGAGGGCTCTCACAAAGCCCTACGTAGCATTAGATAAAGTGGTCTTGGAGAGTCTATCGATTTTTCTGGTATGTGACCTAGATTCCTGACCTTGCCCTTCATAAACAGCTGTAGTTTCTGTATTCCTGGCTGCAATCCTAAGGAAAACAACATGCAAACTGTCCAACCCTTGATAAAATAAGACTGCTAGTCAGAAGAAGGGTAAGACGTAAAAATCCTGAAGGGAGGGCCAAAAAGGAAAAAAAAAATCTGTGATTGGTAAGGCACTGGGGAATAAAAAGCTTTATAGAACCTAAACTACTAGATCCTGAGTACAAAACTTGGGAAAGGGATCAACATTACCCTATAAGGAATGAAAATAACAGACTCTCTGGGAAAGAAAATTCCTTTTCCAGGGTTGATGGGGGAGCCCTACAGGCCTAAAGCTTTGCTGAACCTTGGGTGCTATGTGGTGGTGGAAGAATGCAGAAACTTGACTTTGGAATTCCCTGTGAGAAAACAGTTGTGCCCTCACTCAGCAAAAGATACATACAGTCTGACCTCCAGAGAATGAGATCTAGAACATTTTGAGGTTCTCAGACAAAACAGAAGTAAAGACATTTAGATCTGTAATTTTATATTTGTGGGGATGGGAATAACACCCAGTATCACCACCTCAAGGTAACTTTGGTAAAAGGAAAAGAATGATAATCCTTAAGGTCTGTCTAGTAGAAAGAACTAAAGCTCTAGCTGTAGGAAAGAAGTTTGAGGCTAGGGGCGTGGCAGGGAGAACTGCACCCCCACCCCCACCCCCTTTCCCTTTCAGTTCAGTGTCTAAAACAGCGGTTTTCAACCTGTGGGTCATGACCCCTTTGGGGGTCAAACGACCCTTTCACAGAGGTTGCCTAAGACCATTGGAAAACACATATATAATTACATATTGTTTTTGTGATTAATCACTATGCTTTAACTATGTTCAATTTGTGCAATGAAAATACATCCTGCATAACAGATATTTACATTACGATTCATAACAGTAGCAAAATGACAGTTATGAAGTAGCAACGAAAATAATTTTATGGTCGGGGGTCACCACAACATGAGGAACTGTATTAAAGGGTCGTGGCATTAGGAAGGTTGAGAACCACTGGTCTAAAACATGAGAAAAAGGATTTGTAGACACCCCTGGGGAGCAAGGGCTAAAGTCCTTGCTTGTTTAGGCAACCACCCAACAAGACAAACTATTTTTTTTTTCTTAAAAACTCTATACAGGAAAACTTGTCTCTAATGCGACAGCTGGTCAGTAGTATTTTCATTCCATCTTGATTTAAACCAGGGGTGGGCAAACTTTTTGACTCGAGGGCCACAATGGGTTCTTAAACTGGACCGGAGGGCAGGAACAAAAACATGGATGGAGTGTTTGTGTGAACTAATATAAATTCAAAGTAAACATCATTACATAAAAGGGTACGGTCTTTTTTTTTTTTTTTTTTTTTTTTAGTTTTATTCATTTCACACGGGCCGAATAGTTTGCCCGCGGCTGATTTAAACAATGCTTCATGCCCTAGCTGGTTTGGTTCAGTGGATAGAGCCTTGGCCTGCTGACTGAAGGGTCCTGGGTTCGATTCTGGTCAAGGGCACATGCCCGGCTGTGGGCTCGATGCCCAGTAGGAGAGTGCAGGAGGCAGGTGATCAACAATTCTCTCTCATTATTGATGTTTTTATCTCTCTCTCCCTCTCCATTCCTCTCTGAAATCAATAAAAATATTTTAATTTTTTAAAAATAAACTGCTTCGTAATGACTTCAAGAGAAATGGCATAAGACTTTGAGAAAACAAGCTTTTTTGGCAATTAATATGCCAGAGATTTATGATACAGCTAACTCTCCTTCCCTTTTGTGTTAATTATAAAAGGACGCTTAATGATAGAAAATAAAGGGCTCCAGAATTACTCAATTATTTTTGTTAAATAAGTTTGTCTTAAAAGTATAAATGAAACTTTTTTTTTCAGTTTTTCACTCAAATATACTTTCATTTACTTTGTGAATATCCAGGTCTTGCCTAGATCATGGAGTTCTCTGGATGACAGGTTAGATTCAGTTTTTAACTTGTTTTAAATTAGTAGTCTCCTTTAGCATAACTATCATAGTTTGATTAGATAATTAACAAAAGAAGGTGTTTTAAATCATATGAATGATTGAATCTAAGGGAAAAAAAGTCTGAGGATTTTCCCATTGCCACCATTTTAGAATAAGGTTTTCTAGTTCAAGCAAGTAGCATAGTCCAGATTTAAAAATAGACAGCACCTATAAATAAACATGTGAATTTTTCCTAAATTTAACATTATTTTTGTTTAAAATGAAAAACATTGCCTTTTCCTACTCAGACAGGGCTCTTTGATTTCTGTGAAGTATAACTTCTAAAAAAACTTTGAAGGTGTTATGAAATAAATATTTAAATCATTAGTTAAAAGCACTATTTACACTTGTTGAAACATGTCATACATAGTGTTTGGTGTTCAGGCAAGCTGCCTCATGCTAACATCCAAAAAAAACACAGCAATATATATCTATAATAATAAAAGCATAATATGCTAATTAGACCAAAAGTCCTTCCAGACAACCTTCTGGATGAAGCCAAGGCTGTGAGGGAAGCCGGTGCCGGCAACTGGGGGAAGGAAGGCCTATTCTTGCATGAATTTCATGCATCGGGCCTCTAGTATTCTTTATTAGTTGCTATTTTATCTCCTACTAGAGGCCCAGTGCACGAAATTTGTGCACTGGGGGGGGGGGTAGTGGGGGAGTCCCTTAGCCCAGCCTGCTCCCTCTTGAAGTCGGGGACCCCTCAGGGGATGTCCACCTGCCGGCTTAGGCCTGATCCTCCCCCTCCCCCCCACAGATCGGGCCTAATCCAGCAGTTAGACATCCCTCTTGCAGTCCAGTGCTCTGGCAGTCCGGAACCCCTTGCTCCTTACCGCCCACCTGCAGTAGAGGTGGGAGAGGCTCCCGCCACCACTGCTGCGCTCACCAGCTGTGAGCCTGACTTCTGGCTGAGTGGCACTCCCCCTGTGGGAGTGTAGTGACCACCAGAGGGCAGCTCCTGCATTGAGCATCTGCCCCCTGGTGGTCGGTGAGCATTATAGCGACCAGTCATTCCACCAGTCGTTCTGCTGTTCGGTCGATTTGCATATTAAGGTTTTATTATATAGGATAGTTATATTTCTAAAGTGGGGTCTTTGCATTTGTGAAAAATAATTCTAGGAAAATAGCCTATTTAATAAAGAGGTGATATGCAAATTGACCATCAAACCCTCACACAAGATGGCTTCCCCATGTGGTCACAAGATGGCCGGCAGGGGAGCAGTTAGGCGTTGATCACATGTGGTCACAAGATTGTGGGCGATCAGGCCAGCAGGGGAGGGCAGTTAGGGGTGAACCCCTGCAGGGGAGGGCAGTGGGGTGCAACCAGGCTGGCAGGGGAGGGCATTTGGGGCGAATGGGCCAGCAGGGGAGCAGTTAGGCGTTGATCATGTTGGCAGGAGAGTTGTTAGAGGGTGACCAGACTGGCAGGCAGAAGCGGTTAGGGGCAATCAGGCAGGCAGGCAGGCAGGTAGGCGAGCGGTTGGGAGCCAGCAGTCCTGGATTGTGAGAGGGATGTCCGACTGCTGGTTTAGGCCCGATCCCATCCCACCGGCAGTCAGACATCCACTGAGGGGTCCCAGATTGGAGAGGGTGCAGGCTGGGCTGAGGGGCACCCCCCCTCCCCAGTGCACGAATTTCATGCACCGGGCCTCTAGTTTAATATATTTAACTATTTCAATATCTAAAGAATATAGTTTTACACTTAGCAGACAAAACTCTTATTTCACATGTCGACTAATTTAAAAGATGAGATAATATAAACCTAATTTCTCTGAAAGATACACTTAAAATTTATTCAGTACTGTGTTTAGGGTTCTCATATCTGTTAGTTTATTTGGAATTGCAGTGTTCAAGTTCAATATTTATTTTTACTGTAATTTCACATGTGCACCAAAAGGAGAAAACTAGAGTATACCAATTGCAAGCAAATGCATTGTTCAAAATAATTTCAGTATCAAAGCCTTAGCCAATTTGGCTCAGTGGATAGAGCATCTGCCTGCAGACTGAAGGGTCCTGGGTTCAATTTCGGTCAAGGGCACGTACCTCGGTTGCAGCTTCCTCCTCAGCCCAGGCCCTGGTTCGGGCTCATGTAGGAGGCAACCAGTCAATGTGTTTCTCTCATATCGATATTTCTCTCTGTCTTTCCCTCTCTTCCACTCTCTCTAAAAATCAATGGAAAAAAATCCTCAGGTGAGGAATGAAAAAATTTCAGTATCAAACAGAAAGTGTTAACTTAAAATATAAGTAAAATGAATCTACATTTTAATCATGATACTAAGTTTGGGAAGACTCTTTTTAGAAAAAATTTCTCCACATGAGTGGTAATTATAGAGGCAATCAGACTCTGAGCCTTAGATGTAAAATGAAAGATACATAGTTACTGGTAGAAATTCTGTAATTAAAAAACAAAACAAAACATGGTTGTATTTTTCATAGCCAAAACCAGAGTGATATCACACCCACAATATGGTTTCATTTTGATCTAAGATTACTCATTCAACTGCCTTAAAAGTAGCTTGGCCATATGATAGATAGTGAGAGATTTCTTTGCAATGTCCATTGCCAATTATTTTTCTGATATATAACACTGTATAAATTTAAAGTACATGTGTTGATTTGACACACACACACACACACACACACACACACACACACTGAAAATTAACACAATAACGCTAATCAGCACACAAAATTACCATTTTTGGGGCGGGGGAACATTTAGGATCTACTCTCTTAGCAACTTTCAAGTATATTTTGTTAATTATAATCATTATGCTATATTAAATCTCCAGAACTTATTCATCTTGTAAGTAGCAAGTCTGTACCCTTTGAACAACATCAATAAAAGCCAAACTTATATAAAAACCATTGTACTCTGTTTTTATGCAAGTTTAGCTTTTTTAGATTCCACATATAAGTGAGATCATATAGTTCTTGTCTTTTGCTGTCTGACTTAATATAATGCCCTTGGGAGTCCATCTTTGTTGTCACAAATGACAGGATTTCTTTCTTTTTTCATGGCTGAATAATATTCTATTGTATATTCTATTGCCACATCTTTATCCATTCACACAGATCCTTTTCACATGTTTCCATATTACTAATTAGCATCCTTTTATTTCAGCTTGAAGAACTTTCTTTGGCATTTCCTGTAAGGCAGGTCTAGTGGTGATGAATTCCTTCAGCTTTTGTTTGCCTAAGGAAAGTATTTGTCCTTCAATTCTGGACAGCTTTGCTGGATAGAATATTCTTGGTTGGCATTTTTTCTTCTTTTAGCACTTTACATATACCACCCCACTCCTAGCTAAGGTTTCTGCTGAGAAATCCACTGATAGCCTTATGGGGGTTCACTTTTAAGTTCTGTGGATGAAAAGGGGGCCACATAGTAAACCTGACAAGCTCAGGGGAGGTCTGTGTGGCGGCCTTACAAACTCAGAGACCTCAAGTAACCACAAAAGATGGTCTGAAATTAAAACTTTTTAAACTAAAAGCAGTTTATGGCAGGTAATCATGTCCCAGGCTAGAATCTTCCTTGAAAAAAGTCAATCTTGACCTTAACTGAACCTGAGCCTGTCTACTGTCTTTTGCATCTGTGATAACAGGCCTTTGGAATGTCAAGCTAACTTTCCATTTTCTGGACATCTCCAGACATACCACTACCAGAGCAGAGACCATAAATCCCCTCATTATTATTGTTATCGTGTTAATTTTTGACTGTTATCTATCCTGTAACCAACTAGGCAAAATATATGTCTGTCATTTTACTTTTTATCCAAGCCCAGAGGTCCCCCCACACCACTGCTTTGCTTTCTCCAGCCTCCCTAATCTGTCACTAATGGATTTCACTTCCTCCTCCTCCTCTTTTGATTGTAATGTATAATAAGGTACAAAACTGTCATTTTGGGGGAGCATTTTCCCAATCCACTGAGGTTTGGCTTCCTAGCAATTGTCATCTGTTTGACTAAAAAAACTCATACAAATTTTTACAGGCTTGGGTGTTTCTTTTTTTAAAATATATTTTATTGATTTTTTTATATAAAGGGAGAGGGGTACAGTGTTAGAAACACTGATTAGCTGCCTCCTGCACACACCCCCTACTGGGGATGTGCCCGCAACCAAGGTACATGCCCTTGACCGGAATCAAACCTGGGACCGCAGGCCGATGCTCTATCTACTGAGCCAAACTGGTTAGCAGTGGTCGGCAAACTGCAGCTCGCGAGCCACATGCGGCTCTTTGGCCCCCTGAGTGTGGCTCTTCCACAAAATACCGACTTCTGCGCATGGGCCACGAAGTTTCAATCGCACTGTACGTGCGCACCCGCATGTGGTATTTTGTGGACGAGCCACACGCAAGGGGCCACAGAGCCGCATGTGGCTCGCGAGCCGCGGTTTGCCGACCACTGGAAGGCTTGGGTGTTTCTTATGTTGAAACTTTCTTCATTCTTTTCTCTCCTCTGACTGGATAATTTGAAAGGTCCTCCCCTTTAATTCACAGATTATTTCTTCTGTTTAATCCTGCTGGTAATGCTCTCTATTTCATTTTTCACTTCATTGTATTCTTCAGCTCAAGAGTTTGTTTGGTTCTTTTTAATGATTTCTATCTCTTTGTTTAACCTCATTTTGTTCATGTATTTTTTTCCTGATTTCATTGAATTTTCTTTCTATTTTATTGTAACTCAATGCACTTCCTTAAACAGCTATTTTGAATTCTTTATTAGGTAAATTACAGCTCTCCAAGTGTTTGAGTTTGATTACTGGAAGGTTATTGGTAATGTCATGTTTCCTTCATTTTTTCCCCTTTATTGATTAAGGTATTACAAATGTGTCCTTATCCCGTCATTGCCCCCCCCCCCGACTCCCCAAATCCTGCCCTCACCCTCACCCCCTGGTGTCTGTGTCCATTGGTTAGGCCTATATGCATGCATACAAGTCCTCTGGTTGATCTCTCCCCCTCACCCCCATCCTCCTTTACCTTCCCTCTGAGGTTTGAGCATCTGATCAATGCTTCTCTGTCTCTGGATCTGTTTTTGTTCATCGGTTTATGTTGTTCATTACAATCCACAAATGAGTGAGATCATGTGATATTTATCTTTTCTGACTGGCTTATTTCATCTAGCATAATGCTCTCCAGCTCCAACCATGCTGTCTGGCATTGCTGTCTTCACATTTGAAATAGCAGTCACTTCCAACTGTCTTCACTGACTGACTTTGGGAGAGAAATGCTTTCCACCTGCCTTGCTAGGGATTCTGAGGGTTGCACAAATTTTTTAATGGATACATCTTCTCCATACTTCTTGTTCCCTCTTGTGGCAGAATTCTTAAGTTTGTATGCCTTCTCTCCATCATGCAACACACTGGGCCAGGTGCAAACAGCCTCCATTTTTGCTTTCCCAAGAGTGGTGATAAAGTTCAAGTTTGTGGTCTCTCCCTGGCCCACAGATTCTGGCCTACTTTTTGCTTGTGCTCACTAGCTGTCTGCTAAAGCTTGCTCTTGCTGCCATCAGGAGTATGCATAAGAAGTTGGCTATAGAATAGGAGAGGTGTGGTTGAAGCACATGGAGCACTGGAGGGTGCTTATGGGCCAGTTGGAGGGAACCAAAGGCTAAATGTCCCTAGCAGCTTGTCGGTGGGCTTCTTGAGCTAGTATATGAACCATGTCTCTTTAATGCCTTCTGAGAGTCCTATTTGCCACTTTTCCAACTTCTTCCTGCCCCCACCCCCAGTCCTGAAGCTCACAACTCAGCACTCTGGATGGGGCAAAAGAGCAATGGGCCTCTTTGGCAGCATCCTGTACAGCTGGGGAAGCCAGGTATCCATTCTCATGCTCTCTCTTTTCCCGTGAAAGAAATCACAGACAAGATGTCTCTCTTGGCACTGAGCTGTGCCACCTTGGGGAAGGGGTGACATGAGTAAAGTAAAACTTTACCCTCTCCAATGCATTTAAACGTGTGTGTGTGTGTATACTCTAGTGGCATGCTGGAATTTCTCCACTGGACTCCTACATTTCCACCAAGGCTCTCTTGTCTATGGGTGATTACATAAGATAGTATTCTCCAGGGGCTCCTAGACTGGGAAGGGCTGGAGCCAGTGCATGAGCCATTGCAGGATCCACAACCAGGACTGAGATCTGTCTGCCTATTACCTAATGCAGAGGTTGGTAACATTCCTCCCAGGTTCCTTGGCATAAGGCACTAGGTCCCAGAGCTCCCACAAAGGCAATTTTGTCTCTGGATGGATGCCAAATTGTTGTGGGGGGAGGACAAACAAGGAATGTCTTATTTGGCCATGTTGATGATGTGCTGACTACCCTTTAATACCAAGGTATTGTTGCATTAAAGCGGCTGTGGAGATTAAATCTGTGGGCAGTTGTTGGTGAACTTGAGGCAGATGAGGGGGAAATACGTGAATGGTATTATCCAGAGCTTCTCATGAGCCTTACGAAGAATTTAATCTGTGGCAGACTTCCAGGGAGACAGTGTTGGAAAATAAACACTGAATATCAGGCTATTTAACTCTTAATGAAAGCAGAAGGCAAAATGAACAATCCAGTTTTGTTTTTTTAAAGAACAACTGCTGTTAAACACTGAATGAGGCTAAAGGTGAACATTTTTTCAGAGCTCAATTATATCACATTCACAGCTGCAAGCTACAAGGATAAAAACTATTGCACTAACTGAAATTCTCCCTATCTCTAATAACAGAAATATCTTACTTTTTCGATGAAGAAACTCTGCAACCAAAGCTGCTACATGGACATAACACATTGCTGCCTGAAAAAAGGATGACAAAGAAAGAGCTGTTAGAATGTGCTCCAGGGATTTGGCAAGGCTGTGTTTAAAACAAAGCCTTAAGTAGTTACCTCTGAAAAATCTCCATTTTTTACATGAATCTTGGCCATGCTATCAAGCCAGGTTTTCCTGAGCTCTGGGGTGCTTGCATAGGACTTGGCTAAGCTATACTGGAGATCAATTAGCATTTCAGGGTCTTTTTCATGCTCTTTCATTTGAGCAGTGGCCATAAGAACGGTACGAATCCTCTTGGTCAAATCTTTGACTTCTGTGGGAAAAGCAGTTGCCTAATTTAAAAACAAAAAACACATGTTCATTAATATTATTGATGTGCTCTAAACCTCAGCATTCAATCCTAGGAATAACATATGACTTTTTTTAAAAATTGATTTTAGAGAAGGGAGAAGGGAGAGGGAGGGAGAGGGGAAGGAGAAGAGAGAGAGGGAGGGGGAGAAAGAAACATTGATGTGAGAGTGAAACATCGATCAATTGCCTCCTGCAGGCATCCTGACCGGGGATCAAACACACAACCTGGATATGTGCCCTGACTGGGAATTGAACCCACAACATTTTGGTGCACTTCAACCAACTGAACCATACCAGTCAGGGCAACATACAATTTTTTAATCCTTGTTACAGTTCTGGGTATTTGGTTCTTGACATGGGACATGTCTAAAGAACTTTAAATTAATTCTTTTTAAAATATCCAACTAGCTCAGGCTTCAAAGGCTCTAAACTTGATGGCAGTATATTCACAATACCTAAAAGCATGGACACTGAAGTCATGCTACCAAGCCTTGAACCCTAGCTCCTCCACTGAATTCTACAGCCATAAGAGTAATCTACAATCACTTTATTGTGTAGTTTTAATTACAACAGTAACTAAAAATTTTTTGTTGTCTTCTCCCTTATTTTATTTTTTTCATCACCATTTATCTGCTCTATGCCCTCTTCCACCTCCACCAATCCCCTCCCCCGCAATCATCACACTATTATCCACATCCATGAGTTCTCTTTTTTTCTTTTTTGTTCAACCCTCCACCACCACCCCTAACACCTCCACACACCCCAGAGTTGTCTGCCTGCTCTCTATCTATGAGTCTGTCTCTATTTTGCTTGGTAGGACAATAACTAAAAATTGACAGTATACTTTGTATTAGGCAGTGGTCTAGGCATTCTTACAACAATCCTGTGAGCTAAGGACTATCATAACTCATTTACCAACATAAAACTGAGGCACAAAGCAGTTAAGTAGCTTGGTTAAAATATTATAGTTGGTAAGTGGTAGAGACAAGATTTACACCCAGGTAGTTTGGCTCCAGAGCTAGTGACCTTAGCCCACTCTTCCATACTGACAAGCATACCCATCCCATCCACCAACTACTACATGCATATACTAAGGGGAAAAAATACTACAAAGTGTCCACTTATACAAATTAGAGCTTATGAATCATAGAGAACTCTAAAGAGTTTAAAGAGATAATTAACCTCTCTCAAAGTGTTGTTATGATCCCCCAAACCAGTAAGTTACAGTTTCCTCTTTATTATGGCCATTAAAATAGTCCTATCACTTTCTCTTAACCCCACTGAAGTAATCACAATTATCTGTATGATTAAAGATATAGGGGTTAGGGAGCTTTCCAGTGTGAATATAACCCAAAGTGGAGGAAATAGTTTTTAAAAGTGCCTTCTTTATCCCTTTAAAGTAATACTTATATACATAAAGTACCTTCTTATTCATTAAGAGAGATTCCATTTACTGGAGCAAGGCACTCCCTGTTCTAACAGGGTTTATTGGTAGTGAATGACCAATAAACTAAGTGACTGACTAATAAAACTAAGTCATTTAAGAAATGAGTCAATGCAAAAAATTTCCTATCAAGGAAAGCCAAAACACACCCCTATGACTGTGAAAAAGTTGCTCTTCTAACTTTTATATAACATGGAATTAAGGATGGTAACAACTCTTAGAGTATGAGTAAAAGATCCTAAATGACAGAAGCCATTTCTGTGTTCATATACTTATCTCCTGGGGAACCAGTAGAACTGGCTGGAAAGCAAACTTTCCCAGCCTGACAGTGTTTTGTTTTGTTGGTTTTTTTTTTTCCTTTTCTTCAGTCTAAGCAATGTTCCTGTGGGAATATTTTTTGCTACATAGATCTACATGTCCCAAACATCAAGGACACTGTGACTGTGAGCTTTATTTTTTTCAGATTTTAAACAATATTGTCCAATTATGTTGGAAGATGACCTTTCCCAAGAATGGAGATGATTCCTCTGGGAGGAAAATTTCTTTATTGGCAAAGGATTTCTCTTTCCTTGTACACATATAGTACTGAAGATCAGAACCTGCTTTCTGTGCAACAAATGAATTTTGACAATGGTATAGGTTTTAAGCAAATAGGTAAGAAAGAGGAATGGAGTTCAGGGTCTTTGGGAGTGCCAATAAGTATCTATGGCAAACCTGACAAACTAATTTGAAAGAATATATGCACCCTTATGCTCATAGCAGCATTATTTACAACAGCCAAGATTTGGAAGCAGCCCAAGTGGCCATCGGTAGATGAGTGGATAAAAAAGCTGTTGTACTTTTACACAATGGAATACCATTCAGTCATAAAAAAAGAAAGAAAGCTTACCTTTTGCAACAGCATGGATGATCCTGGAGAATATTATGCTAAGTGAAATAAGCCAGTCAGACAAATACAAGTGCCATATGATTTCCCTTATATGTGAAATCTAATGAATAAAATAAACTAACAGAGTAGAGACAGACTCATGGATACAGAGAACAGACTGACAGCTGTCAGAGGGGAGGGGTTTGGGGGCTGGGTGAGAAGGGTGAAGGGATTAAACAAAGAAAAAAAAGGAAAGACTCATGTACATAGACAACATTACAGTGACTGCCAGGGGGAAGGGGGCTGTGGGAGAGGTAGAAAATGGAAAATGGGAGATAAATGGTGATGAAAAGAGACTTGACTTGGGGTGATAAACACACAATACAATATACAGTTATGCTGTAGAATTATATACCTGAAACTTGTATAATTTTATTAACCAATGCCACCCCAATACATTCAATTTAAAAAAGGAAAAAAATTATCTATGGCAAGCCACAGTTAACAGATGATTCTTAAAACTCATCAGATAATAAATCTCTTCTGTGCCGTTCCTCATCTGTTAACAATGGATCAGGCGGCTGTTAACTGCTCTAAGAAGTGAGATTTTGTGAAATTTCAAACTCAGTGCTTAATTAATCAATATGGGAAATAGTTAACAACTGTTAAGAAAGAAAGGATCCATTTATATTCAGAGCAAGTTTAGAAATCAAGCTCAGAAAAAAATTCCAATCCTACTAGCCATAACAACTGTGCATACACAGTATAGTCAATCATCCATTCATTCAACTAACATTATTTGCTATGTACCAGGCAGTTTTCTAAGTGCTAGAGATACAGTGGTGTACAAGACAAAGCCTGGAATCATGAAGCTTGCATTCTCTATACTCTATTTTTTTAAAATATATTTTTATTGATTTCAGAGAGGAAGGGAGAGGGAGAGAGAGATAGAAGCATCAATGATGAGAGAGAATCATTGATTGGCTGCCTCCTGCATGCCCCCTACTGGGGACTGAGCCTGCAATCTAGGCATGTGCCCTTGACCGGAATTGAACCCGGGACCCTTCAGCCCACAGGTCAATGCTCTATCCAGTGAGCCAAACTGGCTAGGACTATACACTATTTTACTAAAGTCGTGAACCTGCCCTAGCCAGTTTGCTCAGTGGTTAGAGCGTTGACCCAACTGAAGGGTCACAGGTTCAATTCTGATCAAGGTCACATGCCCCTGTTGCAGGCTCAATCCTAGGCCCACAGTCGGGGCATAGGCAGAAGACAACCAATCTATGTGTCTCTCTCACATTGATGTTTCTCTCTCTCATCTCTCCCCCTCCCTTCCACTCTCTCTGGAAATCAATGAAAAAAATATCTTCAGGTGACGATTAACAACAACAACAACAAAGTAAGTCATGGACGCAATAACAGTTTAAGTCTAGGAGTGTAAACTTTTCTGACAGTGAAGGTGCTTCTAATTTATTACTTGAAGTGAGAACATACCTTCATAGGTCTGTCACTGTTAGCAAAATTATTGATAATGAATAAAGACTCCTGAAATCTTGATCCTCCGCTTAGTGCTACATCAGCTATCAGCTGACTTACAGCAATTATTATCTGTGGGAAAAAGCAAATATTGTTTTTCAATTGTCTTTTTAACAAATGCTATTTATTTTCATCATTGTATAAGCCCATAAGCATTCATATGAAATGTTCTTTTAAAGATTCTACACAGTTCCACCATAATCTACTTTCTTCAGACATGAGAAATTTAAATTCTTTTATGGAAATAGCAACTTTAAAGGCCCCAATTTCAAATATTATTGGGACTTTTCTTGGTTAGATGTGAAATTTTTTTCTAAGCTCATGGTACAGCTAGATCCAAAACTGTTTCATAATAGTGAACTGAAACTACGGTGGGTCAGGTCTCCATTTTGAACATGCTTGCTAGGTAGCAGCTATGGCAAAGTTGGGAATAAATGACATTTTCTTCTATGGTTTCTCATTCCTTTTCACTGGTCTATTTTAGTGTCCTGAACTTCTAATTCCAGCAACTCAGCTCCCTTCTTTGTTTCTTTTCTTTTGTTTCTTTTTTCTTTCCCCCCCCTTCTTTGTTTCTGACTAGCACCAACCTAGTTAAGACAGCCCTACATGTAATGCCTTTGATGGTGCTTTATAATCTCTCAGGATCCCTTTGAGGAATGCCTAAATGATTCATGGTAAGGTGTTAATGGCTGGATGCTTTACCTCTGGTCTTGGGAAGCAGGAGCTATGATTGCAGGCTCTATCAAACTGCTTCAGATGCAAATCTTGACTTTATCAATTATTCCCTGTGGGGCTTTAGAAAATCTATTTAACCCTTCCATTCCTCACTTTCCTTAATTGTAATAAGGTTATGAAATGTTCTGAGGATTAAAGAGATCATAATCATAATACTAGGTAACTCTTTTTTGAGCACTTACTATGTGCCAAACATGGTTGCAAGTCTTCATACTTACTAATTCATTTACATTTGAATAATGGACTTGAGAGAAATAATGGTTTGACCCAGAAGAACATACCCTAATGGGGAATTTCAGGCATACTGGCATACTAATTGCAGAAATGTTTTGGGGAAAGATGGTATTCAAATGATACCTCATATAAAGGTGAATTATAAAGGCCCTTATTATATAACCCTGCCCCTAGTATCCAAAAGTAACTACTAGTATTTAGTAGATTTTTACAGAAAGAATACACTTCCATCAGATTTCCACGTTACTGATAACATTTCTAAAAACCTGATAGGCTGTTTCCCCATTTATAACCCATTTCCAAAAAACAACTGCAATGGGACACACTATGGCAGTGAAGATATAAATATAACCAAAGGTTTCTCATACTACAAAGAGGTCTACTAAGCTAAGAAGTCCTAACTGTGTTTTAGTTCAAAGCAGTTTCATTAAATAAGCAGAAAAAATATGGAGATGTTGAATAACAACTACCATGTACTGAGTGTCTATTACATGCCAGTCATTGTGCCTGGCACTACACACACTTTATTTTTATCCCTCATGACAGCCCTGCAAGGTGAAATATATTTGGCCTCACTTTACAGATAAGGCAAATAGTTAAGATAGATTGATACACCTGTCTAGGGTTACATAGTAAGTAGCTGAGCTACGATTAAGCCCAGGTAGGTCTAATTCCAAAGTTCATTCTTTTCACTACACCTTGAGACTTCTCTCATGTTTCACTTACTGGTCATACTGAAAAGTGAAACACACAAACTGTATTATTACCTACTACAGAATATTTAATGAGTGTTTTGTTTGTTATTTAAGCATCTCATTTAATCCTCACAACAATCGTATGAGGCAGGCACAAATATTTACCACTATTTTACATATTAAGAAACTGAGGCACGGACACACTAAGGAAGTTTCTCAAGGTCATACAATGTGTGTTGGTCCTGGAACCTGAACTAGAGTCTAGCTCATAACACCTATGCTCTAGAATAGCACTTTCCAATAGAAATATGATGTGACCCATGCATGTAATTTTAAATTGTCTAGTAGCTGCATTAAAAAGTAAAAAGAGCCTGGCTGGTGTGGCTCAGCTGGTTGAGCGTCATTCCATGCACCAAGAGGTCGCAGGTTTGATTCCCCATCAGGGCACATGCCTGGGTTGTGGGCGCATCCCCAGTAGGGGGCATGCAGGAGGCAGACAATCCATGTATCTCTCTCATGGATGTTTTGATCTCTCCCTCCCTCTCCCTGTCTCTCTCTCTCTCTAAAAAAAATCAATTAAAAAAGTAAAAAGACACAGGTGAATTTAAATAGTTTACTTAACCCAATATATCCAAAATACCATTTCGACATATTGTAAATACAAAACAATTGAGACATTTTACTCTTTTTGGTATTTAGTCTTCAAAAGCCAAATTTAGGGCACATATCAATTCAGATTAGTTACATTTCAAGTGCTAAATGGCCACTTGTGGCTAACAGCTATTGTATTGGACTGGGTAGCTCTAGATCTTGATCTAGGGCAGTGGTTCCCAACCTTTTTCTGGCCACACCCCACCTAAGCATCTCTAAAATCCTGATGCCCCCCCATGACATATAATTTTTATTATTCAAAAAGTGAATTCCTATTCACATGGAGGAAGCCTAAAAGGCCATTAACTTGGTCTAAACAAGCTGCCAAAGAACATGGCATCCATGAAAGAGAAAAATAAAAGAAGGAAAGGATAGTTGAAGTACTGAGGAAGAAATCACTAAGAAATTGTTAAAAAAATATAAAGTAATATGAAAAATTAGCAGATAAAGTTTCAAAACATATAATAGAGAACTGAAATGTGTAAATATGTCACAATATATATTTCTATACTGGATATGAGGCCCCTAGAACCATAAGAAAAGCAAAAAATTCACTGTTAATAACTCATTCTCAAATTGCCCCCCATTAAAAAACAAATTGCTCCCCTGGGGAGTGGTGCCCCACACCGGGAACCACTGATCTAGAGGCTAAAGACTGAACTGAAGAAGAGGAGCTTTGATTTTCACTGACCTGCAGATGTGTTCTCAGAAAGGTTTTCCTTTTGGTATATTCAAAGTTGTTTCTCATCAGAAGATACAGAAGTGCAGATGCTTCATTCCTGGTTGAGCTAATCTTCGAGGTGCAGCACTTTAAAACCTCATAGCAAAATGCAGCACACATGTTTACCCTTCCTTTGAAAAAGGCTGAGGGAAACTAAAGAACAAAACATAAATAAGTATCTGAAAACCCAATCACAAAAATCAATCAACTATTAAATGCCAACTATATTCCCACTTAAATCTATGCTAGCTGTCTTGAAGATACATAACGAACTTAAGATTAGGGCTCTGCTCTGGAAAACATGAACTAGTTAAACACACAAAGGCCAGCATGTGTCAATGACAAAACAACTCAAGTCAGTACACAAGTCACTACAAAAATGTGAGGTGCTAACAATACATGGTACAGATTGAGAAGAGCTCATCATGATCTGGAAAAAAAATGTTATGTAGGTTCTTGATAATATGCATTAAATTAATGAATGACTGAAATGATGAATGATTGATGGGTTTCGATCTGACCCTTAAAAATGGGAAGGACAATCTGCATTACTTGCTCTTCTGCTTTATACTTAAACAGTTCTTTAAGTTATGAACTTCCAAATGCTGAGAAAATTATAGTGGGAATCTATTGAGCAAGTAAAGTTGACCTTTTAACAAAACGGGGTATAGATGAAGTGTAGATGCACAAACATATATGTGTCCTTTACTCATGAACAGTGTTAATTAAGATAAATTTTGTGCCTGGCCAGTGTTGCTCAGGGGTTGAGTGTCAACACATGAACCAAGAGGTCCCCAGTCAGGCACATGCCAGGGTTGCAGGCTCCATCGCCAGTAGGTGGCGTGCAGGCGGCAGCTAATTGGTGATTCTCATTGATGTTTCTCTCTATCCCTCTCCCTTCCTCTCTCTCTAAAATCAATTAAAAAAACATAAGATATATTTTTGCATGGGGAAATTAGTCAACATTATCATAACAACTTTGGTGACAGATGGTTAAGAGACTTATTGTGGTGATCACATCTAAGGAATGTGTCAAATCACTATGCTGAAAATAATATAATATTGTATGTCAACTATACTTTAAAAAGATATATATTGGCATAGAGAGTACAAAAGTGGCTGTCTAAACTAGTGATGACGAACCCTTTGAGCTCGGCGTGTCAGCATTTTGAAAAACCCTAACTTAACTCTGGTGCCGTGTCACATATAGAATTTTTTTTTATATTTGCAACCATAGTAAAACAAAGACTTATATTTTTGATATTTATTTTATATATTTAAATGCCATTTAACAAAGAAAAATCAACCAAAAAATTGAGTTCGCGTGTCACCTCTGACACGTGTGTCATAGGTTCGCCATCACTGGTCTAAACAGTCAAGTGGCTGTTACTTTGAGAATGTAGTCAGTCTGCTTTGTGGAAGATAAAATATACATATAACATAGGCTTTTTATAATCTCTAATGCTTACATGTCTAGGCAAGCAAGGAGGAAGCTGCTGCAGGGTACACGATGGATGTTTTTCAGGGAATATGAAGCTAGAGGGCCAACATTTTCAAAATAACTTCTTGGGAATCTTGAATTTAAAACCATGTTGTAGGAATCAACCTTCTTTTTATCACATTAAGACCAAGTGCAATGCTATGCAGATATGAATGTTTAATAAATGTTTTCTGATTGGCTGCCCGGAAATCTCATCAACAGGTTCACCAGATGAAAACAAACCTTGCTGGACAAGATATTCTAGTATGAAAATGAAAATAAAGGTGTATGGGAGGGCATAGCTGTAATGTAGTTAATTTACTATATAAAATCTTCTACCCACGTCACTTCTGAGTGGGCAAATGGCCAGAATCAATGGTGACTTCATAACTGTCAATTCCAATGGGCTTCCCTTCCCCCTTATTAGGACACTCTGTATCTCGTAATAATGTTGACACTGTTTTCTCTTTTGGCTTCCACAATAGCCTTCTTTCTTCCTACTTCTGTGACTGCTTCCTTTCATCTCTTCTACACATTTCTCTTCTAACCCCTTCCATGTTGTTTTTCTCCAATGTACTAATTTTGACCTATTTTTTGGTTCTTCCTCTATATACACTCTAGGAGAAATTAAATCATTCCCATGGCTTCAACTACACTCATGCTGATGATCTTCCTAGTTCACTATGCTCCAGCTAAACTGGACCTTTCAGTCTCCAGAATTTCAAGCTCTTTCCCAACTCTGGGCCTTTGCATATGCATGTCCTTCTCCCTAGAGCAGCAGTTGTCAACCTGTGGGTCACCAACCTGTGCATCGTGACCCCTTTGGGGGTTGAACGACCCTTTCACAGGGGTCACCTAAGACCATCGGAAAACACATATATAATTACATATTGTTTTTGTGATTAATCACTATGCTTTAATTATGTTCAATTTGTAACAATGAAAGTACATCCTGCATATCAGATATTTACATTACGGTTCATAACAGTAGCAAAATTACAGTTATGAAGTAGCAACGAAAATAATTTTATGGTTGGGGGGTCACCACAACATGAGGAACTGTATTAAAGGGTCGTGGCATTAGGAAGGTTGAGAACCACTGGGTTAGGGCAAATAAACTATTTTTTAATCTCTTTCCCTCAGTTTCTTATAAGATGCTTATAGTGAACGCAGTTTTCCATTTATTTCTTTATTCACAAATTGTATTAAATAGCAATTTTAAAAAACCTTCAAATCCACCTAATCTCTATATCAATTAAATGCAGTAAGTAGTGATGACAAAAAAGCTTTCCATGCTTAGTTATCCTATTATACAAATCAATTAATTGAATTTCTTTATCTTGTTAAAGTTACACATACCAGAGAGGAAGGCCTGAACTGTGCCTTTCCATAATTTTAACTCCATTTTGGTTTATGATGCTTTTTATTACATTTAAAAGCTATCAGAAGCAGACCAGAAATAAATCTTTGCTATCTGTTTCAGTCATATTTATTCCTAAAAGTCTAGCCTGAGGTTTCTTTAAAAATGAGGTAAAGCCTGAAAATTTATAGCCAACAGATGCCATTAGCATTGAAAGGAAGGGCTCATT
The DNA here is from genome assembly GCF_014108235.1 of Myotis myotis. Classification (NCBI taxonomy): domain Eukaryota; kingdom Metazoa; phylum Chordata; class Mammalia; order Chiroptera; family Vespertilionidae; genus Myotis; species Myotis myotis. The sequence goes on from NW_023416346.1 coordinate 42,504,261, forward strand.
CATTTGACCCCATACTGAGTCTCTCTCTCCCTCCCTCCTTGCTCCCTTCCACCCTCTCTAAAAAGTCAATGGGAAAAATATCCTCAGGTGAGGATTTTTTTAAAAAGGATATTAACACCCTGTTAATTTAAAAATGCTTTTAGCCAAGATTTCTGCTGGGAGCCGGTCCATGCTTGCTGTTTCAAGGGACCTGGCATATATGGCATACTGTTCTTAATATGTTTGCTCACCTTCTTGGCACTATGTGTTTTAACCAAGGTCTCTGAGAAAGTTTGTTTCCCCAGGTAGGGATTTTCCCCTGAAGTTAGGGAGGGAATAAAACCTCTTAACTAGTGCCAGGTGGGTAATTAATCACTTTAACTATGAACAATCATGCTTAAGCTACATAATCTTTACTCCCTGGAATGGAGATAAGAAACGCCCTAACCATTGTAATAGAGATTGATAGGATTGAATCAACTGGTATAAATACAGATGTAATAAGACAAGACACAGAACTTAGAATACAGAACCAGGAGAGACAGAACCTAGGCACAGAACCTACACAGAACGTTCTCTAGAGACAGAAGAACTTCGCTGGAGAGAACATGGCAAAAGATCCTGGACAGAAACTGGCCTCAGAACCTAGAGACAGAACCTAGCGAGAGAACATGGCAAAAGATCCTGGACTGAACCTGACTACAGAAATTGGCAAGAGAACCTGACTAGAACCTGGTGACTGAACCTGGCTGGAGAACCTGGACAGAACCTGGCTGGAGAACCTAGCGAGGGAACATGGCTACAGAACCTGGCTGGAGAACCTGGAGAACCTAGCAAGAGAACATAGACACAGAACCTGGCTGGAGATCCTAACCAGAACTTTGCTGGAGATCCAGACCAGAACTTGGCTGGAGATCCTGGCTAGAGATCCTGGCTAGGCTGCTGATCAACTGAACGCTGTCTCTGTGTCATTCCTTCTTCGCCGACTCCATCCACACCTTTGGGGACCCCTGGACCTGCTGGGGTTGGACCCCGGCAGATTTCCTTATAATTATATTAACAGGCTATTTTTTGTCATTAATTCACTGTTGTTTTTTGTTTTGTTTTGTTTTTTGTTAACCCTCACCAGAGGATATTTTTTCCATTGATTTTTAGAGAGAGAGAGAGAGAGAGAGAGAGAGAGAAACATAGATGTGAGAGAGACACATCAATTGATTGCCTCCCATACACACCCAGACCAGGCCAGGGATCAAAATGGCAACCCATGCCGAAACCGGTTTGGCTCAGTGGATAGAGCGTCGGCTTGCGGACTGAAGGGTCCCGGGTTCGATTCCAGTCAAGGGCATGTGCCTGGGTTGCCGGCACCTCCCCAGTGGGAGATGTGCAGGAGGTGGCTGATCGATGTTTCTCTCTCATCGATGTTTCTAGCTCTCTATCTCTCTCCCTTCCTCTCTGTAAAAAAATCAATAAAATATATTTTAAAAAAATGGCAACCCAGGTATGTGCCCTTGACCAGGAATCAAACCTGCAACCCTTCAGCCCGAGGGCAGATGCTCTAACCATTGAACACACTGGCCAGGGCAATCCACTGTTATTTTTAACAAATTTTAGTGAGTAGGCCATACATTGGAAAAAAAACTAGTAATATACCGACATAAATAAATATAACATATTTACAACTATAGTCTGTCAGGGGTCCTCAAACTACGGCCCGCGGGCCACATGCAAATACAAATATTGTATTTGTTCCCGTTTTGTTTTTTTACTTCAAAATAAGATATGTGCAGTGTGCATAGGAATTTGTTCATAGTTTTTTTTTTAAAACTATAGTCCGGCCCTCCAACGGTCTGAGGGACAGTGAACTGGCCCCCTGTTTAAAAAGTTTGAGGACCCCTGGTCTATGTATTTAAATCCAGGAGTCACACTGCTCGTAAACAATGTTCAGTGAGTGATCAGCATGTGATCACACCACTTGGCGCATGGTAAATGGTTCTGTTGTAGAATGGCGTGGCTTTCTGCAGCAGTATTGCCGGCAGATGTTCCCACTTTCCCTAAGCCATGCCCCAGCCATGTTTACTCAAGGTGACTGGTGAATGCATGCATTTACTAGACCTATTCAGTATAAATTTAAAATTACAGTAATACATATAGAAAACTTTTCTGTGAAATTAAAACTTTTCATACATACTTAATTTTAATTACACAGATTTGTCTACTTAAGTAAAAACAAGTGAACTAATTTATCAAATTTTTAACATATGCATTCAGAAAACCTACTTTATTACATGACAGACTTTCAGCTTTAACAGAAACCCCCTCGCCTGAATTAGTCTGTTATATGGAGGTTTTACTGTACTGACTTAATGGGTTCAGTGTCTGAGGTTTGTAGATGTCATAACAATAATCCTCTTTCCTCTCTTTTTTTCTTGCCATGAAGCAAGCCCACTAGCAGCTAGCCATAAAGCTTTTGTCCATACCTTACTGATGAAAGCTCGCAATGAAGCAAATACATGTTTCAGCGACACCTCAGATTGTCCATTTTTAAGAAAAGCAAGATGAATATCAAATACTTTTTTCATTAATGGGTTGTGGCCATCATTATTTAAAAGTTGACTCTAAAAAAACATGAAAATAAACATAATTTTGGCAGAAACAGTTTATGTTACCCCTGCTTAGAATGAGAGACCTGACTTACCAATACCTGTTTATCAATCCATGTCTGAAAATTCCAGGAAAACAAAATGTTTAAAACATCTGTGCCATCTTTCAACTTGGAAATCTCAAAATACTACATAAACTACATCTATACTTGCTTCCATCATTTTATGCATAAGATGAAAAAATATTTTTCCAATGTAACACACCAAATACAGAACTAGGATGGGAAGAGTAGTTTCTATTAACCTAGCCATATTACTTTTCAAGTAAGAAACCAGTAAATTTAAAATAAATGGATACAAGTGTATTTCTCTGAGGAATACTAAGTAATGTAAGAATTAAGGAAAATATCAATCATATTTTAAAAGTCTATTATCTAATTTAATTTTTAAGTATGTTTAGTATAAGATATGTTTAGTCGTTGGTGAAAAATTAAACCCTCTATGAGTAGAGGTAATAACAGGTGTCACAATTGAACAGACCATATAAATTGTTTAAATGCTCCATGTAAAGAGACATAAATGAAACAATAAATTGTAGAGAAATAACTATTGGTTTGTGAAACTTAAAAAAAAAAAGCATTGGTTAACTTCTCCAGCCCTATTCTCCTATCCCTCAAAAAACTAGCAGGTTACAACTTGGCCAAAAACAACAACAAAAAACCGACAAAATAATATTCAAAGTTTTGACAAATCTAATGGTAACATCAACAGCCAGAATCCATGCAGGGTGTTAGATTTTTTCTGGCTCTTTCCTTAGTTTATTTCCAAACATGATATATGGTTAGAAGCTTAGACCTTTGTGATAACCTGCCTAGATGTGAATCCTGAGTCTGCCACTGACCAGCTATATGACATTAAATTCCCTGTGAGCCTCAGTTTACTCGTTTTTAAATGGGAATAATAATAGTATCTATATAAAAAAGCCATATGAAGACTAAAAGTGAGTTCATATTTGTATTTTTTTAGTTTATTGGGGTATAATTTATATACCATAAAATTTACCATTTTTAAGTATATGGTTCAATTATTTTTAGTAAATTTACAGAGTTGTACAACCATCACAATCCAATTTTAGAACATTTCCATCACCCCCAAACCTCCCTGGTACCCATTTGCAGTCATCCCCATTTCCCCCAGCCCCACAATAAAAAAACCGATTTAATATTCATAAAGCACTTAGGGTAGTCCCTGACATCTACCAAGAGGTATGTTTGTTAATAAATGAGACACATATGACTAGGAGGAAGGAATACAATGCAAGCCTCGAGACCAAATATCCTTAGTTATTGGCACAATGAATTTGGTTTGCATTTTAATGAGAACTTAATATTTCATAAAGGGATACTTATGCCTATTTCTTATTAGTATCTAATTCGATTTTCCCTTGAGCCTCTTGAAAAGCACAGAGGGGGGAGAAAAGAAAAAAATTATCTGTATAACTCAGGTGAAAGTGAGCACAATTTTTCACTTTTGAGTTCTCCCACCGATATTATATTACAGCTATGTAGTTTTTATTCTTTAAACACATCTATTAGCCCAATTTACTCCTTTAACAACCCTGAAAGTTCATTGCTTTGGCCTTATTCTTTTTAATCATAGTAATAATGATTTGTACTGAGGCAAACATCTGAGAAAAAACACTAAGCGCCTGACCAGGGAAGCCAGCCAGGCTGCCTGGACATCATCTAACCTAAAGAGACACCTCATGACAACAGGCATTTGAGAAAACCAATTCAGTCATGATTTGGGCTAAAACTACTGAATATTTTAATAAAAGTATGAAAGACATCTATTTTTAACCAGGAAAATAAAACAATTGGGTGTGGTAGGTGAGTCTTGGTGAATTCCCAAGGTCACACAGTAGCCAAACTCAGTCTATCATCAAAGTTTCCTGAGTGCTCATCGGGGCTTTTATTCCTATGACTGGTTATGTTTTGTTATAATGTTTTCTTTGCAATGATGCCAGCTGAATTTTAACTCTTCATTTTTACCTTGAAGCACTGGGTAAAAAATGATATGGTATCTAGCACTGTTAAAGAAACTTCAGTAGCAGTATTGCCTTCTAGAAGGGCCTGATGGAAAATGTCTGCTTCAGTTGTTGTAGAACCTAGGATTAAACAAAAAGTAAATTAAAACTGCTGAACAGAGATTCACATAATAGTTTTGAATGATTTCCCCTCCAAAAAACTTAGAGAGACAAGCAAGAAGAGAGGAGGCTCTCGATACTTGCAGACCTAATGAGTTTCACTGTGTTTGTTCCTAAATCAAATATAGTCTTGGTTAATCAAGTCTACCAATTTTTACTTAGAGCTGTGTATCAACAGCTCTGCACACATAATTAGGAGCCCACTCCTTTGGAGACAAGATTTTAGTGATGAACTATGGCAATATAACTAGGAAATAATGTGGGAGGCATTTTAGGCCATGCAGGCTGTAAGCCGCATTTTTTAAAATGTCTTGAGTCTGTTGCGTCAGGACCCACCTGCTCAAGACATTCGTTTTATTATTAGTCCTTAATACAGGCCACTTTTGCTGGCTTCCTTCTCTGCATCCTCCAGATGACTGTATGGAAATGCAAGTTTTCTCACTCTTTGACTTTTTATTAATATTTGCTTTTCAAGGGATAGCTTCCAATTATATAACCCTCTAGCTTTCCCAGCTGGGCAAGATTTCTCTCCTTGTCCTACTCGCCTTATCAATACTTCAACCTGTGTGAAACACTTTTGTCAAAAAGTATTTACAGTTCTTTAATCTCTGCATTCAGCTCAGCATGTGTAATCCCTTAAAATCTTTGAACAATAACTCTAAATAAATATTGCATACACTATTATGTTATACTATTATGCTAATATTTGCGTTAAAGTTTAACAGTAGAGCCCTGGCCAGTGTGGCTCAGTTGGTTGGGTGTCCTGCTTTGCATCCGGAGGTTGCTGGTTTGACTCACAGTCAAGGGCACATGCCTGAATTGTGGGCTCAATCCCCAGTAGGGGCCATGCAGGAGGTGGCTGAACAATGTGCACTCTCTCACATGGATGTTTCTTTCTCTCTCCCTCTCTCCCTTCCTCTCTAAAAATTAATAAACTATTCTTTAAAAAAAGGTTTAACAGTAGTAATGAAGGATATTCAATGTAAATAAAAACACTTCAGTAAGAAAAACTGATTTAATAATGAATTAAGAAAAACAATACCATTACCTAAAATTGCTGAAAAATTTATGCATATTTTATTATAGTCATATATTATGAAATGATGATATATAAATACACAGATATGCAAATAGATCTATGTCTGTGAAATCATTTTCAATCATATTGGTTATTTAAACCAGGACTTCTTTAAAGTAAAATAGTATTACATATCTGTTTCAAATGGGGACCCCACACACATTTTCACTTACTGTGATTAAGTGTAAATGAACTTTCCAGGCTACTAAGATGCTGAAGCCGGGCCTGCATTACTCCTGATCTGTTTCGAAGAGCTGGCATGGTTTGAGATTTTCGGTCTACTCCAAAATGTTTTGACAGCCAGGCATCCTGTATCCTAAAATAAAATTTAAAGTTAGGAATTGGAGTACTCTAATACTATATCTCAATGTTAGATGTTTTTTAACTAAAAAAAATTAGATTTCCACATAAACACAATACTATGATCAATATTCTTTCAACTATTACTTGGCTTAAATGAGACATCACTGGAAATTGTATGAAGTTTTAATATATATTTAAAAGAGCTGATACTATAAGAATATAATTAAGGAATTTAGGGAGTTATTTACTTCCCTCTTTCTCATCAAAAATATCAGTGTAAAGTGGACAACACTCTAATAAGATTCAGTCTTTTCTCAGGAGATGAGGAAGGGCAAGTCAGCAAAGTCAGTAAGAGGGCTGCTCAAAAGTTGAAATGGGGGAGGGGATTCCTGAATGAAGAAGGAGTGTCAATCAAATGTTTCTAAACTTGAGTTAATCTTGGACCAGAAATTTTTACTCTTTAAACATGCCTATTGCAAGAATTTGTAATTTTCTTCTTTAATATTAAGGTTTTATTAAAAATTACAACTGGGTCATAGAGGAACAAAATAAGAAAAATAGTGTGTCTATTCTCTAGGAAACATAGGGGGAGAGTCATCAGAATGTTAGAGGTTAAGGCACATGGTGGTAGTTACCATGCCAGTTTCAAGTTATGGGGAAAGACAGTGAAAAATGTCACCTGAATTATCTATTACTAGAATGTTCCAGAGACTCAGCAATTATAAACCCTATCCAAACAGCCTCTTCAGTTTTTGGAAGTGCAATGGAATTTAACATTTAAAAAATGAACTCTAGTTGTGTTGCTTTAATGACTACAAACTCTACCCCAACAATTTATCTCATTGAAATAAGCAAGTAATATTTTCCTTAGGGTCTCTGAAATATTTTAAAATTATTTATTTCACTAAGACTTGAACAGCAAAAAGAAAAAAAATGCTCATTTATAATGTTATCCCAATCACTGTAGAGAATTTCTGTTTACCTTAGCAACTTAGGTGAGTACTGATAGTTTGTAGATAAAAATACAAATCTTACAACTGTCCTCAGTTTATGATTTCCTGCCTTCTCTTGGATCTAGCCCTTCCTCACACATCCTTTAGAAAAGACAGCATCTGTTTCAGGATTGGGACAGAAACCCTGCACATAGGGCTAACCATTTTCCTTTGGAAAACTTAAATGTATCAGCTCACATTAGTTTAATTTAAAGTTTGAGTTGAGATATACATAAATCATGGGTTGTCCTTTTAAAAATTTGTATTGAATTTACTGGGGTAACATTGGCTAATAGAAATTATATAGGTTTCAAGAGAATTCAAAATGAATAATGTACTTTTTATATGGCATGATCAAGACTGCCCTCTGTTGGAAGAAACAAAAAAAAAAGTGGAAATTGCCATGCTATGGGAATTACCTTGCTATGTTTCTTTTTCCCATGTATCTAAAGTGAAACAAACATACTCTAGAAAGAAAAACAGTAGCATGTTAGTAAAGTAATTATCTGCAATTTAACAAGTAATATTTGAAAATTCATGTGCTACAAAGAATGACTACTTAACTCATATTGTAATGTATGTTTTGATAGAAATATACACATAACTAATTGGGGGCTTGCCATATTATATTTCTCTACATTTATTTGCTAAAATTACATTGATATCAAAAAGGCCCATGTCTTCATGTATAATTTTAACAACATAAAAGAACCTATCAATGTTAATCATCCTTTGTTTTCTATAATATATCATAGCAAAAGTCTCTAGTATAGTTAATACCTAAAGAAAGTTTCATAAGCCCTAAAAGTTGGGGTAATTGCTATGCTTTTTTATAATGACATTAAAATACTTTCTATGACTAAAAATCTCTAACACATACAGAATTAGGGAGGATAGCATACTAACCTCCCACATACCCAGCACCTGCCAGCCTCAACAATAATCAATTCATAGCCATTTTTGTTTAATCTCTACCCTGAATAGGTCCTCTGTTGTCCTTCCATCCTTCCTATCTACCTACCTCCCATAGTTTTTAAAGTAAATCCCCAACATCATATATTTTCATTAGCAAAGATATCAATATAATTAGCGTAGTTTATTTTCTTTTTAATCTTAAGTACTGTTTTGATTGCTGCCATTTTCTGCAAAATTTTGAAATACTTTAATAAATATTTATGAATTATCCTCTTTGTGTTTTGGTAAACATGTACATATTTTATATATATATATATATATATATATATATATATATATATATATATCTGTACTATTTATTCAAAAGTTTGCTAGATTTCATTCTAATTTTTATTTTAGTTTTCTTAAATAATATTAAAATACCTCAGCATACCATAGAGGGTGGGAAAAAGTAGGTTTACAGTTGTTCATATGGAAAATAATACAATTATTAATAAGTAATGATACAAGAATAAACTGTTTCAAGTAATCACTACTGTAACTACTTTTACCTCACCCTGTATATAACAACTTTCCACTTCTATCTAGAAAAAAAAAGATTAGATTTTCCCAAGTGCCTTGGAATGGAGATATCTATATTAATCTATTAATCTATCATCTATTTATGTATCTGTACATTTCTGCAGTGGGTGAAATTACTCAGCTCTACCTTAGAGTACAAATTATAAATTCCAATAAGTTAAGCTGCTCTATTAAGCCAGCATTTGCTCTGAATGATTTAGTACAGTTGATGCCACTTCTAGTTTTCCAGAACACAAAAAGACTCCTGCCAGGCTATAAAAATTGTCTATTATTGGCTAGGCTTTTCTATAATATCACAAGTATCACCATGTTTTTCCTCTATATGTGAAGAACCTGAATGTCAGCATCTATATTATCAAAATTTTCTACATTATTAGCAAATAAGATGTTGAAACCAAGAAAAAAGTTAACATTTTATTATGTATAAAAATTAAGCTCCCCAAATAAGGGGATATATATGAAAATGTTAACTTACTCTAAAAGTATGAGAATGTTTATGAGCTCCTGAGGAGATACTTTATTCCAGTAAGTTAAGAGAGTATCTGAAAATGGAATAAATAAAGCATTAGATCTGGAAATAAAGCAAATAACACGGTGAACCTCAAAGTACCAATAATTGAGCTTAAACAACCATCAACGCATGGCTAGTTGTGCACAATACACACACTGTATTCTTTTGAATTAATTCCAAATATGTATTTTAATTTCAACATTTTTATTTTATAAATCTTCTTTTGGATAGCTCATCCCAATCTTCATATCATCCCTGAAAACAAAGGAAGGAAGCAGACCTGGGGTTTTTAATGAACATCCTAAAATTTTATGCAAGATGGTGCATTTATGTGCATTTTGCTGAACGGTGGGGGTGTCTAGTACCTCTGTCTGCTACTTAAAGGGCTCTCTGAACCAAAAAGTCTAACAAACTTTAGAGAGAGATAATTTTTTCTCTTCTTTGCCTTTGGGTTATAAACTGTGAAGTCCTGTCAATACACACAAATGTAGTATTTCAGATATAAAAGTCCCTTAAAATCTATTACATGTACTTATCCTTTTTTACCTATTTCTCTACTTTCAACACACCTACTTATGGATATTATTTTTAATCAAAGAAAACTGCTGCCACTTAACTTTCCAACCCTTTTCTCATCCGACTCAGATATGGCAACAGATCCTCTTCTAAAATGTAAACATCTTGTAGGTATCGCAAAAGTAGGCAAATGTCCGAATTGCAAGCCCAGCTAGAGCCCCCTGCAGACAACAATGGAGGGCCAGGCAATGTTGGTCATATGGTGGGGGGGGGTCCTGTGGGGGTTTTGACTTCACTTCCAATTTTTTAAAGACCAAGAGTATTGGTAGTTCCTAATGATTATAAAATACTGATCATCTAGAATAAAAATGCTAGAATTGAGTCCAATTAGATTCGTGGTGCCTTTTAAAATTAAGGTATAAGTGACTTCCGGTTACCGCACCCCCCCCTGCCTTTGGATGCGTTTCCCTCAGAGAATGTGGGCTCCCAGAAGTCACTGGATTTCCGGTTGACTGAAGGCGCCATTTTCCCTTTGCTACGGCGCCATTTTCAGCTTGCCGCGCACCGGCTTTTCCTGTCAAAAAGCTGGTGGGACCTTCTTCCCACCCCTGAGCCACCCAGCATCCACACCGTGCCCTGAGGCAGCTTCGATTAAGGTCTGTAAAAAGGGTGAAGGGCTTATCCCTGCTGTGGCCTGTCAGAAACTCTTAAACCATCTTCTAGTCAGCGGCCGAGGCGGAGGCGGCGGCGGCGGCCGCGGCGGCGGCGGCATAAAGCCACAGGCCAGTCTCAGCCGTTTCCAAATCCCAAATCGGTGAGACATAATGCAGGCAGGGAAATTTGGTGGAGAATACAGGAAAGATGATAAGAGACTTTCAGAATCTGAGAAATTAGAGTTAAGTGTATGTGACGTGTCGAGTGACGAGTTTAAAAAAGCCTGGCTAACACTAAAAGAGCTCCATGACAAAGAGCTACACCGTTTACAGACCAAATTAACCAATTTGAGGAAAGAGCGATTGGGAGATGGAAGGTGGACAGGCTCCACAGCCAGAATTAAAGAGTTGACTGAGCAACAAAAAGTTCTCAATGGGACCATTCAAGCCTTGCGAGAACAGTTGCGCTCAAAAACATGTGACCGCTGTTCAGTGAATGAAACATATAAGAGTACACTACAGCAAGAATTTTACGATATCCAACAACGAAACCTTAAGTTTATTGCTGAGATCACTGCAGAAAGGAATAAGCTAAGAGAAGAAAATAAAATGCTTTCTGAAAAACTTAGAGCGACTAAGCAAAAGCTTAGTTCTTCTGATAGTAGTGATGAGTTCATTCCTTGTGCTCAAAAGGCTGGGTCCGTTTTTACAGTCAGGGATCCTACAGATGATCAGCTGCTTCTGCCTATGAGATTGAAAGAGCGGCCAAATACTGCACAGATTAAATCTAGAGGGAAAAAGGAACAGCAACACAGTCAAGAGTTAGCAATTCTAACTCAGAGTCCAGACCTCTTTGACCTGGCAGAGACATCTTATGACAAGATAGCTTCTAATACCAGTAAGTCTACCACAGAAGGTACTTCCACCCAGAAGACACCTACACTTTTTCCCTTATTATATACACAGAGTAGTCAAAGGGAGCATGAATTTCAAGTTGGCTCTAACCTTTCTGAAGAGAAGCCTGGCCAGTCAAAAAAGCTAGATTTATTTACACAAAAGGCCTCCACACAGAGGGCCTCTCCTCAGATGGACTTCCCTTGGATCTTTTCCAATTTTGGTACAGAACAAAGCCCAGTAATTGAAGCAGTCTCTGAAACTTCAGAGGAAAACATGCCTGATAATAGACGCACACATCACTCTTATTCAGAGAAAAAGCAAACAATCTCTGCAAACGTATTTCCTCTTGACTATACTTCAAGTAGGAAAAGATCATCAATTGGTATTCCTCGTTACAACATTGGGTATTCGGAGAGAAGCAGCAGTTACCAGATACCTTCCATTCAACAATCAACTTCGAAAAAGAATACTAATGAATTTACAGTTGCAACAGGGTATGGTACTGACAGGCTTCAAGGTGATGACCAGAGTTCCATTGTGGGGTCTAGGATAAAGAGAAAAGCCAAGGTGCATACTGAAAGAAGGAAGTAACGCTCCCCCATCCTCTCTCTTAAGGAAACTGTTTTTCTTTCACAAGAGGACAGTCTTCCAGTGAATTCAGACTATGTAACTAACTGATAACCCCTAACTCTGACTCCATTTCTAAGGATGTAGTAAACAAGGCAGTAAGACTTAAAACAATTTGGAAAACGTCTTAGACTTTGAAACATTTACTTGTTGCCAGTTAATAAACTATAGCTCCCTCTACTTTCATATAAAGTATCTTTCTGTTGAAATTTAGTTGCTACTGTTGATGAACTAATAAAAAAGAAAGCCAAGAGAAGACCTGAAGGGAATTCTTTTCTTGTTGAAATTAAGTAGCTACTGTTTATGAACCAATATAAAAGAAAGCCAAGAGAAGACCTGAGTGAGTTCAACATTTAAACACATATAGAGTGACTACAAATATTTACCGGACGAGACAAATAACTAGAATACATCTATTGACAAGGACCCAGAAGCTGATATTTTTCAGAATACAATGAATGTGACTTTATAGATATCATATAGCATGACTTTACATGTATAAAAGCTAAAAAGGAGCTGTGACACTAACTGTACACTACTTATTAAAAATGTGCTTTTAAAAATCAAAAAGCAAAAGCCGAAGAAAGAACAATCTAATTAACAAAGATCAGATGTTTAGCAAGTAAGGTCAACATTTACAAGATAAGAACAACTTATGAAGTTCTCAAGAAACAAAGAAGTTATGGTTTTACCCATGACATTAAAAAAGCAGCCAGGACTTTGTCACTGGTATTACAGTTTATGGTATGTGTGTGTGTATGCATCCGTGTGCCATGCACGTATGCCACAGTATATGGTGTGTATGTGTGTTGTGCATGCATGTGCCATGTGCATATGCCACAGTATATGGAGGGTGTGTGTGTGTGCACGCATGTGCCATGTGCGTATGCCACAGTATATGGAGGGGGTGTGTGTGTGCATGCACGCGCCATGCGCGTATGCCACAGTATATGTAGGGTATGTGTGAGGGTGTGTGTGTGTGTGTGTCTGTGTGCGCGCACGTGTGTGCACATGTGCATGCATCATGTGCATATGCACAAGTATTGGAGTGCAAGAAGGGAGAACTAGTCAGCAATGCATCTCACGCCTCCTTTCTTCAATCTGCCACCCCCAACCCAATTTTACTTTCCTGAGCTGTGGTGGTGGTTAACATTTTTTTTTTCATGTGTTTGTTTTTTGTTGTTGTTTTCTTCATGTATCTGTTGGGTCTTTTTTTTTTTAATCAGATTTACTGAGAAAGTTATTGTGCCTTAAAAATCACCCATTTAAACAGTATACAGTATAACACTTTATAGTATATTTGAAGAGTTGTAAAACCATCACCACAGCTTTAGAATATCTTCATCACCCTATGAAGAAACCCCGTACACATTAGCAGTTACTATCTACTCTTCCCTACTTTTCATCTTGTGGGAAGAAAAAACAGTTATAGCTGTAGTTGTCAACTGATCCACCATCTACTGAAACAAAAATCCACCAGCTTGAAAATTATCTCCCTTTATTTATTTGTTTTACAAAACATGGAGGCCCATCACATAGCCTCAATATATTCTTTGTTTTAATAAAGTACTATGTAAAGCAGTGGTTCCCAAACTTATTTGGCCTACCGCCCCCTTTCCAGAAAAAATATTACTCAGCGCCCCCTGGAAATTAATTTTTTTAAATTTTAATAGCAATTAAACAGAAAGATATATGTATTAATGTTTCTACCTTTTTCGTAAAATATAGTAAAGAAAGGTGTAAATTAGAAACATTGAAGTTTGAAATTATGAAACTATTTATTGAGCTCAGAATAGAAAGGTAATACAAAAAAAGTTAAAACAAATGCACCTGTGGCCATCACCACCCCCCTGGATCGCTGCAGCGCCCACCAGGGGGCGGTAGCTCCCACTTTGGGAATCACTGATGTAAAGCCTAAACATACTTTTAAAATATTCTTTTCTTGGTAATAGTTTTCTTTTTTAAGTGTTAACAGTATTGCAGATACCCCCCCATTTCCCCCACTTTGCCCCCCTCCACCAAGCCCCTGCTGCACCCAAAGACCTCCCCCAACTATTGTCTGTGTCCATGGGCTATGCATATATGCATATGTTTTGACTTTTACTTTAAGTTCTTTAAAGATGCTATTTATCTGTTTTTATCTACTGTTTTATTAATGTACCTTAGCATTTATTATTGATTTGTTTTAATATCAACTTATTTTGTTTTTATTACTATTTATCCTGCATTGTTAAAATAGATTTAAAGCAAGTTATATAGATACTGAAAATAGAATATAAATTAAAGATAATGACTATGATAATCAGAACCCAGGTGCTTTTAAGTTCTTCATTCCTGCATTTTTTTTTTGAGCAAAAATATTCAGAAAAGGAAGAAAACTGTATGAATAAATGTGGTATTTGGAAATAAGATAACCTGATTTTACTTCCACGTCCAGAAGACATGAAGTTTATCAAAATCCTTTGGTTATATTCTATCATATAATATAGAAAGGAAATGATAATACTAATAAATAATATAATTATATAGCAAGGAGAAAAAAAAGTGTGAAAAAGAGCCTGGAAATATACAAAACCATAGAGTTGTACTATGTAACAATGGCATTCCTTACCCTCAAAGAATCCTTCCTATCTTTTTGTTTGCTTTTTGTTTTCCAAATCCTGGGTCAAATAAAAGTTAAAGTATTAAATATGACTCTGGTTATTATGTTTCTCTGTTTATATTGGTCATTTAATGCATTATATGCTCTGCATGAAAAAAAGTTTAGCTGATCTCCCCCTTTCTTCCACCAAAGGACTTGTATGCATGCATATAAGCCTAACCAATGGACACAGACAACAGGGGGGTGAGGGCATGTGTGTGTGTGGGGGGGGCAATGGGGCAATAACGACACATATGTAATACCTTAATAAAGAAAATAAAAGTTTAGCACTTCCAATACTATTGCCTCATTTTAGAAATTAAATTTTAAAATAAAAAAATTGTTTCAAAGAATCAAATTATATGACTAAAATGAACCTATTTTAAGTTAAAATACAGGAACATTTAAAAGGTCAGAGTCTTTAAAGATCTGTTTCTAATGAGCATGTGCTCTAGGCGATGGTCAAACACTGTATGAAACTGAGCCTGTGAGGGTAAATGTGTAGTAGAGTCCAGGCTTAGTATGCTGGTAACTCACCTTCAGAAATCATTTTTACTATATACAGATAGCACATCAAGAGGCTTCTGATTTCATACTGATCCAGTCGGTTATACTGGGATGATACGCTGCTCCTCGCAGAATTCTGCCGGGTCTATAATATAAAGACAGCAATTTTGTTAACAATATTGGTACTATAGTTTCCCATATCCTTTAATTCAAAAACTATTTTTATCATTCGTCCTATTTGGGAAAATTCTAAGCATAAATCCAAATTTTTAAAAATATGTTTTTATTGATTTTTGAGAGAGAGAGAAAGGGAGAGGGAGAGAGAGATAGAAACACAAATGAGAGAGAAACATCGATTAGTTGCCTCCTGCAATCCCTTACTAGGGATCAAGCCCACAACCCAGGTATGTGCCCTGACCAGGAATCAAAGCAGTGACCTCTTGGTGCATGGGATGACACCCAAGCAACTGAACCACATTGGCCGGGCCATAAATCCAATTTATATCACACTTGGAGGGTAAATGGGCTGACTCTGTTACCACTGTACCTAGTAATATCACTGGAAATTACCTTGGGGTCTTCACCAAGAGATAGCCATGAATACTGTGAATGTTTAATTCCCATAGGTCCCGTGTTTTAGTAGTAAAAATGTTAAATAATTATATATGGCTATTCTCAAAAAAATAGCTTTTACATTGAGGAGGAACTTAACTAAGGTACATGAAAGTATAAGAAACATTTTACACTTTTTAATTTTAATCTCTCCTTGAAGTCTATTAAAATCCAAACTGCAAATTATAGGTCAGAAAATCTATCTTTAAAAAGGCTAATCAGCCGAAACCAGTTTGGCTCAGTGGATAGAGCGTCGGCCTGCAGACTGAAAGGTCCCAGGTTCGATTCCGGTCAAGGGCATGTACCTGGGTTGCGGGCACATCCCCAGTAGGAGATGTGCAGGAGGCAGCTGATCGATGTTTCTCTCTCATCGATGTTTCTAACTCTCTATCTATCTCCCTTCCTCTCTGTAAAAAATCAATAAAATATATTTAAAAAAGGCTAATCATATTATAGATAGTTAAATAAGGAGGATCCAGCAATACTTCAAAACTAGAGCTTCTACAAAGAAGTGATGTTCCTATTATTTAATTAATTTTGTTGAAGTATCAGTTGTTAAGCATGACAAGATTTGACCTTTCTGAGGATTTATATGAATAACTAAATAATTTACCCTTGTTAAAAATCAATGCTTTCAATTGAGTTAAACTGCGCTGGGGATATACATTTCATAAAATAAGATTTACTAAGAAAGAACTTTCAGTTGGAGTAAAACATCTAGGTTCTGAAAGATTGCTAGCTGTGTGACCACTAGCAAGTCATTTAACCTTTGTCCTTTATTTGCCTTACCTATGATAGTGTCTGTTGTCATAATTCTAAATGGTGTGAAACAGAAACCTTTGTACATAAATTACTATTTATCCAAATCCTCAAGGAAGTATCCTCCGGTAGTTCTCAAGGGGTGGTTCCCAACCAGCAGCATCAGCATCGCTTGGGAACTTAGTAGAAATACAAATTAGCAGGCCCCACCCCAAACCAACTAAACGAGAAACTCTGGGGCTGAGGCCCGGCCATCTATTTTATTAAGCACCCCAGGAGATTCTGATGCGCACTAAGAGTGCTGGAATTAGAAAATCTGGTTCCAGGTCTGGCCCTGCCAGAATTGTGTGACTGTCCTAAATCACAATCTCAGTTTTCATTTGTAAAATGAAAGTTGAAATTTATTATTTTCATGGACCTTTCTGTTTTTTATATGATTCTATGATTTTACATAGCAGCATGGCAAGGTTTTACTGGTCTAAAATGACGTTTCTCTAACTCAAGGCAGACATATCTCATAAACTTTAATGTTAGGCTTGAAAATATGAGATGGAAGAGTTGAAGAATATATTCTGATACCAGATGCTGAGATCCTAATTTGGAGATCCATTTTTTCTCTCAAATTAATATAATCACTCTACTATAAAATAATGAAAGGGGAAGAGATCAACCAAAGGACTTGTATGCATGCATATAAGCATAACCAATGCACACAGACACCATGGGGGTGAGGGGGCAAAGGGGGTGGGATAAGGACACATATGTAATACCTTAATCAATAAGGAAAATTTAAAAAAAATAAAGGCTGAATTAACCCTGCTAGGAAGTGATTTGTTTTAAGTGACAGGTACATTAGATATTTTAAACTTGAACCTTTCCTCTCTAGAACAGGTACAGTACAGTGTGCTACAGGTTCAAGGGGGTATTCTGAATTAGAAGTCTTAAAGATAAGTGTCTCAGCCCCTATACACAGTTTAAGATATCCAAGTAGCAGCTGCCAGGATAGGAAGCAAGTGCTAAAATATCCAAAAATTATGGGATTTTTTTTTTTACAAATCCAGGACAGACTACAGGAAAGTAGAGAGCCTCTTATTTACACAAAAAGAAAGATTATTGTAGCCGAAGGTATCATTAAGGTTATCTTACATATTTAGGTTCTTACATTTTCGCCAGTGCTGCCCTGATCTGGAAATCCTGTTGCTCCTTCTGGGATCAGGGAACCTCTTGAGTCTTCTCTCTTAAGTCCATGTCCATTTTGAAAAGACCCATAAGCTAGAAAATAAAAGCCAAGTCCTTATTAGCAACAGGAGGGACTGCCAAAAATATATTATAAATTAAGTACTGGGTTAATTTAAGTAAATATACTTTTAGGGATTAGATCTTCGTCATCTAAAACTATGAAGTTCATATATTATATCAAAACACATAAGAAGCCAAATAAAGGGTTAGCTTTTTTTTATTTCTTGAAACACTTTACTATGTATAAAATCACAAGAAATTCCTTGAAAATAATCAAAAAAAGCCACACAATTTGAGAGGTGCTTTTATAGATAAAGAAATTTGGGCCCAGAAAGGGGAGGTGTCTTGTCCAAGACTAAAGACAGATAAGAGGATTGGAGGCCAGTGTTTTTCTCGTTATCCTCTAATTTCTTAGTATACTAAGATACATTTTTGACAAGCTTAGACGAGGAAATCTAAGCAAAGAAATGTATCTGCAATGGAGGTCAGATTTTAATTAAACTTTAGTAGAGATCACACTATGCATAGTTTTTATTATAAAATATTTCAAAAAACACAGAAGGACAGAGTACATTTCTAAACAGCCATGCAATGCATAATCTTTAAAGGACTTAATTACCAGTATCTTTGTCAGTGCTCAGACTCCCTCTATTTGTAGGTGAAGTGAAGCCATATGCAAATTCATCCCTGGATGCCTGTAACATAATGTGATACCTCTATCACTTAAACAAATTTGTACACTAGGGTAAGAAATCAAATTAATAGACTAAAATGATGCCCTGATTTTAAACAAAGCTCACTGGGAAAGTCCAGTATCAATATCGGTATTTAGGAGACAAATCTTTAAAAAATGGGTACTAGGATATTGTAGTAACTATGACCTCTGGCTAAGGTACATAACTCTAGATGGCTGGTAAAAGCTGCAATTGGTGCAGTCTGGTTCAATTCTCCTTGCTTGGAACCAGGAGCAATGCTAGGAGGGGTGTGACCAGAAGCCCTACGTGAACTTGAGCTGCAAAAAGAAACACAGGTAAGAAAAATATTTCCAAATATCACTGTCAAATGTGGAGTAAGCAGAAGTATGAGCTACTGTGTCTGTAAAGAAAGACCAGCCTGACATTCAGGTGGGTGATATAATCGGGAGCTACAGGTAATCAAGCCTTAGAAGGCTTAGAAGTAGCTTTCTGGGGAACCTAGTGCTGGCTTGACAAATCGAGATAGGGGAATTTCCAAAGGAAACTGTAAAGGTCACAGTTTAACCTGCCACTCAGTAATGTGACAGGACTACCGAAAATGTAAAGGTGATCTTGGGCCTTACAGAACATGGAGTGGGGGGTAAAGTAGGAGTTAATAGTCCCACTGGGCAGACTATAGTGGAGATAACCGATCTGGAGAAAAAATTAGAAGGCACATGTGTAAGAGGTATCATGTAGTTGTAGGAATAGATTGTTCTATGTACTATCTCTAGAAGACAAAACTAGGACAAGTGGACAGAAAACCTTTTAGGTCTAATGTGAGAAGGAAGTTTTTATTATTATAAAGGCAAAAGGTGTTTGGCCATGTGGGAGACTGATCACCCCCAAAGTTCCTTTCAACTATAAGATTCTAAGGGGAGAAAAAGGCAAGACCAATTGTGATGAGCTAAAAGCAACTCTTCAAGAAGTACTGAAAGGAGGCTCTTAAGGGAGGGGAGAAGCCAACGAAGACAGTTTAGTCCCTGGTGCCTAATATTTTGGAAGTGAAAAATCTTTTGTTTCGTTTTCAAATTGAGTAACTATATGAAGGCATAGAACAACAGCAAACACTGGGTACAAGGGATTCTTGGTGTTCTCTTGGACCTTGTTACTTAGTATGGTCCTTGGACCAGAAGCAGCCAAACGCTTGTGAGAAACACATAATCTCAAACTCCATCCAGGCTGCTGAATTAGAGTCTGTTTTAACAAATTCCCCAGGTGATTCATATGCACATTAAAGTTGGAGAAACATTGCTCTAGGAAGAAGTATAAATGTAAAAATGGAGTAAAAAGTGAACCATATAGCATATGATCCCAATTCCAAATGTAGTTAATAAAAGAAAATAACACGTCAATAGAAACACATTACTACTTACAGAATTAGGCATGGCTGCACAAGAATACAAGGTATCTCGACCTGCTAATCGCTGTATATTTTCCAAAAGCAGCCCAACAAATGGGAGGTACAATTGTGCTATTTTGGCTTGTTGGTTCTGAAAGATAATTATTGAAAGATTATAGGTATAATGATTTCACTAATTATGGAATCTAAAAAACAAAATAAATGAACAAACAAAACAGAAACTAATAGATACAGAGTATAAACAGACTGTTGCCAGGTGGAAGGGATTGGGGGTAAGGATTAAAAAGGCGAAGGTATTAAGAGATACAAATTGGTAGTTATAAAATAGTCATGAGGATGTAAAGTATAGCATAGGGAATATAGTCAATAATATTGTAATAACTATGTATGGTGTCATGTGGGAACTAAATTTGTCAGGGTGATCACTTCGTAAGGTGTATAAGTGTGTAATCACTATGTTGTACACCTGAAACTGATATATGTTATGTCAACTGTAATTTAAAATACATTTTTAAAAAGCTTAATAGGTATAAAATATGTATATATTACAAATGAAGTTGGCTTCATCTATCAGCTTGAAGATTAAAGCAGGCTAATATCAATAACAAATTAGTGAAGCATGAGTCTATTTATACTTAAAGTCTCAGAATTACTACAGAACATTGTTGGTATTTGGATTTAAACACAATACAGAGTCAAATCACATGCTTCAAACACAACTACATAACATAAAAGGCAAAAGTTTATTTTTTAAATAAGATTGACCTATAAAGCAGATCATATTAGTCCTATTCTTTCACTCCAGTGAGGACTGAGTTTCATGAGAGCAGGGATCATGAGTCCTATTCACTGCTTTATCCACATGCCTGGGCACATATACAGTAGCTGAATAGCAGAATGAATTAATGAAGTGAAAAAAAGAATAAATTACTGTATTCACTCAAGAAACTTTTTTTGCTTTGATTAAAACAGCAATTAAAATAATGTGATCTTAGCCCCCTAAATCAATTATAAAACTTGGGAGATTAATATACTTGTAAATATGTAAAAAAGCTGGCCACAACAGTCTTACCTAATGTGAAACCTCTGAGACAAATTTATTTATTGCTTTTCTCAGCTATAGACATTCCTCACCAGATATGTGCATATACTCATATCAACAAAAACAGTGGTTTTCATGACACAAGAGTTGCCCTCCATATTTGAGGACTTTAGGAGGCTTGTCTAGAGATTTAGATAAGACCTCTAGGGCACAATGGTCAACCTAGAGAACACAGATCAAAAGTATCTCATCTGACTTTAATCTGCATATTTGCATTTATTCTTGAACAATTTTTCATGTTAATTGGCCATCTGCACTTCTTTAGTAAATTTCAGGAACCCATCTTAACAGACTTCTAATTTCTAACCCTATCAATAGTCTCATATCACTAGGAGATTCTGGTTCAATAGGTCTGGGCTGGGTCCTGGGAATCTACCCCAGATGATGCTGATGTGCCCAGAGGTGTGAAAACACTGATCTAGTCCAACTTCCTGTTCAAGGCAGGAATGGCCCTCATCCATATCCCTGACAAATGGTTAGTTTTAAACTGCTCCTTAAATACTCCAATTCTTTTTAAAATATATATATTTTATTTTTTTTACAGAGAGGAATGGAGCGGGATAGAGAGTTAGAAACATCGATGAGAGAGAAACATCGATTGGCTGCCCCCTGCACACCCCTCACTGGGGATGTGCCCACAACCAAGGTACATGCCCTTGACCGGAATCGAACCTGGGACCCTTCAGTCCGCAGGCCGATGCTCTATCCACTGAGCCAAACCGGCCATGGCTCCAATTCTTTCATGGACTGTTAGAAAGGTCCTTTAGCTGATTTACTCTGTGAAGGTTCTACCTGCTAGGTATAGCTCTGTCCTTTGGAACTACAAAGAATAAGCCTACTTCCACTTTACATGGCAACCCTTTAAATATTTGGAAACAGTTACCATCAATTGTCTTAATTCACTCTTCACAAGGCTAAACAGCCCTTATTTTTCTTTATTCTTCACATTAGTGTCCTGGTGCATGGATTTGTGCACATTGAAAGGAAATTAATTAGTCCTTCTGGTGCAGGGACTAACGCAGGCAGTTCCGGATGGTGGCTGGCAGGGCGGGACTGGGTGAGAGATACGCGGACATGCCCTGGAGCCAACCTCCCAAGGTCCCTCCCTGGCCAGCGGCACCTGGGGCAGCACCGGGGCATCTGTGAGTGAGCGGGGTCCTTCTCACAGGTGAGGTCCCCAGCCTGGCCTGCGGGGATCTGGCCAAAACCGGCAGTATGACATCCCCCTAGGGGTCCCGGAGTGCAAGAGAACATTCTGCAAAGTTGCTGTCACTCAGCAGCTCCTGCGTTGAGCGTCTGCTCCCCCACAACCCCCTGTGGTCAGTATGTGTCATACTGGCTGGCCTTTTATATGTATATATAGGTGGCTTTGGTTTCAAAATTTTTTACCATCATGACCACCCTTTCTTGGCTATTCTCTAATATTACAGTGTCCCACTTAAGATTTGAGAGGCAATACAATATAGTGGGTAAGAGCATGAATTTTGGATTTTAGAAACACATGAATTCCAGCTCTCCTGTTACTAGTTATGTGATTGTGATCAAGTCACTTAATCATAGTTTTCTATTTGGTAAGTTGGGGATGATAATAATAATTCATGTGAGTTATTTAATAGAGTGTCTGGCATAGAGAGTCCTCAATACATTTTAGCTGCTATTATCAATATGACAGCTTCCGGATCAGAGCCCATTTTAATTATGATAGTGAGTGATCACTAGGGAAGGAAAGGCTACAGTTTTCTTAAATGAACAGGAACACAGGAAACCATATAGTCAGTGAAAACTATATGGAAAAATTTGCCTGCACAAAAGATAGACGATAACCTCAGAATCTATTAATAGAAATGGGTAAATAAATATAATAAGGTATATCCATATTTGCAGTGTACCATCATATAATGGTACACTGCAAAGATCTACCTTTAGGGCAGCCGTGGGCAAACTAAGGCCCTCGGGCCAGATCCGGCCCGTTCGGCTGTTCTATCCGGCCCGCGGAGCCGAAAGAGCAGAGGGTTCTCTTGCTCTCCCCTCCGCTCCTTCACCAGCAGCAGTGTTAGCATGTATTAGTTCACACAAACACTCCATCCATGCTTTTGTTCCGGCCCTCCGGTCCAGTTTAAGGACCCATTGTGGCCCTCGAGTCAAAAAGTTTGCCCACCCCTGCTTTAGGGTGTTTTGTTAAAGGAAAAAAGAAAAATGCATAATGGTTTCTATTATATAGGATGGGGCAAAAGCAGGTTTACAGTTTTTCATGTGGAAAATAATACAATAATTAATAACACAAGAATAAACTGTGTTTCATGTACCCACAACTTTAAATCTACTTTTGCCCTATCCTGTATATACATTATATATAGGCTTATGCCTGCATAAAGTAGAAGTATATATAAGAAAATGATAACAGTAGCTGCTTTTGGAGAGATAAATTGGAGCATGGAGGTAGGGAATGTGAGAAAGGCCTTTGGTTGATTGATTTTTACCCTGTAAACAGATCACTCTTTTTTAAAAAAGGAAAAAAAAAAAGGATTTGCCCACAGCCCAAGTAGAAATTGCAATTCTCTTAGGTGTCAACATCACTTGCAGTGATTTACAGGAACTTATATCGACCCCAGAACAAATGTTAGACATTGAACATTCTTGTTCTGAATAGGAAAGATGTCTCCTGGCAATTATAAGAAGTTAGGAGATCTCTCATTGCAGTTATGAGTAACACATAATAGGGACCTCAATAATTTCATTAGAGGAGGAGCTGAGGAGTGTCAATGTGGTTGGAACTGGGAAGAGGGGCGGGCTAGGAGATCTAGTCTCAAAGCAGCCTTTCTATAGAAAGCATTTTCTTTTCTTGACTGTGTATTTATTTGGAGTCACTTTGGGGAACATGATGATAGAAATTATAGGTACTTGAAGCTCCTCTCTCTACCCTCACTTTGGCATCATTATTTGTATTTGACAAATGTCCTCTTACTCAGGCCATCTGTGAATTCTCTCGACCAAAGACAGAGAGGAATTGAAGCTTTGGTTAACCAGGCCCATGAAGCAAAGTTCTATTGGAGAGAATCCTATACTCATTCATACCTAAGTTTTTGAACAAAGAGGAAAGGGCTTTAAAAATCAATGGGAGAGAAGGACTTATATGCATGCATATAAGCATAACCAATGGACATAAGACACTGGGGGATAGGGGAGGCCAGGGGATTGTCAAGGGTGGGGGGGGGGGAAGGAAACATATGTAATACCCTTTGTAATACTTTAAGCAATAAAACTAATAAAAAATAAAAAAATAAATTAATTTAAAAATCATTGGGAGAGTAATGAGCTTGGCATTTTAATCTTTCCCATAGTCTAAAACCTCAAAACACTCAAATAGGCATAATATTTAACTTATTTACAGATAACAATAGCTGTGTGTGTGTGTGTGTGTGTGTGTGTGTGTGTGTGTACATATACGATTTTCAGAATTTTAAAAAGTATTTTGGACATTTAAAGAATGTCCAGCCCTGGCCAGTTTGGCTTGGTGGATAGAGTGTCAGCCTGCGGACTGAAGGGTCCCAGGTTCGATTCTGGTCATTGGCACATGCCCGGGTTGCAGGCTCGATTCCCAGTGCGGGGGCGTGCAGGAGGCAGCTGATCAATGATTTTCTATCATCATTGATGTTTCTATCTCTTCCTTCCTCTCTGAGATCAGTGAAAATCCTATCTAATAAAGAGGGAATATGCAAATTGACCTTCACACCTTAACAAGATGGCTGTGCCCACAGTGAAGACAGGGATTCCGTAACACAAGATGGCTGTGCCCACAGCAGAGGCGGGGATCCCATAACACAAGATGGCTGCACCCACAGCGGAGGCTGAGTTCCAGTAATGAGCCTTAATGAGCAATCAGCAGGGACTTGAGGCTGCGTGGCGCTGGGTCGGGCAGGAAACCTGAGGCTGCACCCCCTGCCTCGTGGGGTTTGACAGGGAACCTCAGGTTGCACTCCCCACCCTGGCACCAGGCTGGGGGACCTCAGGCTGCACCCCCCGCCTGGCAGGGCTTGGTGGGGGACCTCAGGCCATGCCCCCTGCCCCAACGCCAGGCTGGGGGACCTCAGGATGTGCTACCTGAGGTCACACCCCCTAGCCAGCGGGGCTTGATAGGGGACCTCAGGCCATGACCCCCACCCTGGCACCCGGCCAGGGAACCTGAGGCTGTGCCTCCCGCCCCGGTGCCAGGCCAGGCGACCTGAGGTCACGCCCCCCACCCCGGCAGGGCTTGACAGGGGTGGGGCTGGCCAGGTCTGGATCTAGCCCAATGGGGGTGGGGCCAGTCAGGTCTGGGTCTTGTGCAATTTCAAGGCGCACGTGGGTGGGTGGGGACTTGACTCTGGTTCCCATGGCACGCCTGAGACTCTGACAGGAGGAAGATTTTCATATACATTTTACTCATTTTCTTACATCTCTGACACTTCTTTTATAGAGAAAGGGCAAAAAGCAATATTAAAATATTTGCTCTAATTAACTCCCTTTTAATGTGCACAAACTTTGTGCACCGGGTCACGTGTGTGTGTGTGTGTGTGTGTGTGTGTGTGTGTGTATAAATTATTTTTAAAAAATGAATGTCCAAATATGTGACGTAAAATACAGATTGTCCCCATCTTATGATGGTTCAAGTTATCATTTTTTTTTACTTTGCAATGGTGTGAAAGCGATATGCATAGTAAATTACATGAGATATTCAACACCTGATTATAAAATAGGCTTTGTGTTAGATTATTTTGCCCAACTGCATGCTCATGTAAGTGTTCTGAGCACATTTAAGGTAGGCTAGGCTAAGCTATGATGTTCGGTAAGGTATGTATTAAATGCATTTTCAACTTACGATATTTTCAATTTACAGTGGGTTTATCAGTATGTAACACCATCAGAAGTTGAGGAGCATTTGTATTTAAAATTCCACCTCTAGGTAAGACACTAGTGAAATCCTGTTTTCCTTCACTTTCATCTAAAGAGATTGGGTAAGGGGGAGTGCAACTTCCTGCTTCACAGAAGTAAAGTTCATTTTGTACTTTTCCCATGAATCCTTTGAAATCACAGCTAAAAACATATTCCTCTACATTGCATAAGATCCTGTTCCCAACTACTAGGTATAAACAACAGTTAACCAGAATCCTATGGTAACTAGCAGTAACTAGCATTTTTAAAGGAGTGACTAAACTTGGTTGGAATGGATGGCTTTAAGATAGCTTTTCACTTAGATATATTATACCAGTTAACTGTGTTAAATCAATATCAACATTCACCAAAAAAAGGGGCACATAGCAGAGCAACCACATAAACTGAAAGAATGTTATTTTATTACAGTTATAATGTGACAAAATGCAAAATGCAGTAAGTAATTAATAACATCTTAAAGGTGAGGAGTTTAAATCTACTTTATAATAAAATCACATAAATAAAACTAGCAAATATTGTAAGTAAAAGATTTAATTAGGCCAGCTGGCGTGGCTCAGTGGTTGAGCATCGAACCAGGAGGTCATGGTTCAATTCCCAATCAGGGCACATGCCTGGGTTGCTAGCTCGATCCCCAGTGGGTAATGTGCAGGAGGCAGCAGATCAATGATTCTCTCTTATCATTGATGTTTCTATCTCTCTCTCCCTTCCTCTCTGAAACCAATAAAAATATATTTTTTAAAAATTTAATTAAAGAAATATAACTGGATGTACCTGTCAGGCATTTTCCGTTTATTACGGACAAATGGAAATACTGCAGAAAAAGAATAAAATCCATCTCCAAGTCAGCTTTCCAAAGTGATTACAAGAATAAGGTACATAATTTTATTTATGTCCTATATAATAAAAGCCTAATATGCTAAGTGTCCAGTCATCCGTTCAACCAATCAACCAATCAAATATAATATGCTAATAATATGCTAAGGCCCCTCAACTGCTCGCTCTGATGTGCACTGACCACTAGAGGGCAGACGCTCCAACCCATAGCTTAGCTTGCTGCTGGGGTCCAGCCGATCGGGACTGAGCAAGATGGGCTGGACATGCCCTGGAGCCCTCCTGCAGTCCTGCCCTGGCTGGCCAACCTCCCACATCAACCCCCGGCCTCGATTGTGCACTGATGGGGTCCCTCGGCTTGGCCTGCACCCTCTCACAATCCAGGACCCCTCAGGGGATGTCGGAGAGCCGGTTTCAGCCTGATCCTACAGGGCAGGCCGAGGGACCCCACTAGTGCACAAATTTGTGCACCAGGCCTCTAGTTTGAATATAAAAACAAAGGAACACATGATTAATTATGAAACAATATGATGCTACCTTAAGCCATTTGATAGCAGGTGAGTTAGGTTATTCTAAATCCATATAGTTTGCAGTGTGCTTTTTCAAGCCCATAGAATTTAATGTTAATCAAATTTGAATATATATGTTAAAGGTGCAGTAAATAAAAACTATAGGTGTGGCTTTCACACACAGACTCGTGTAATTTATATAAGGTTTACAGCCACATCCACATTTATTTAGTAAGGAAAACTTCCTATTACATATTTTACATTTGACATACTTATATCTTATTAATCACTTATCAATAATATATTTATTTATGGATATGTATTAAGCTATATTTATAATGGCTATATATTAAGGTATATATTTGAAAGCGTTCACATGGCTATAACAGCATGTGATTTTTTTGGAAAAATCATAAATTGTTTATATAACAAATCAAGAAGTCGTTATGTTGTTCTTATAGCATGAGAAAGCAGTGGTTTTATTGGTTTTGTTTTTGTTTTTTTACTAAAATACTTTCAGTTCATTCAGGGAAGGCAAATACATTTTTTCACATTTTTTTGTATTATAAAAACAATCCCATTTAGTTGCCAGAGAATGATTACTTTTTTCATTGAGGTGTCCATCTTTTAGATGTGAAACTGTCCTAAGTAGCTATCAAAATTTTCATCTGGGTATAAATAATATAGTAAACATATAGACTCTATTAAGAAAAAGGAGAGCATCTACCAATGAAGAGGACAGCAGCACTGGGAAGCCATCCATGAAGTTCAGACTCAAAATTACATAATGATACTAAAATAGCGGGTCTATGAACAGAGTGCAGGGGAAGAATTGGTTGATTTGGCTAAAAAACAAAATCACTAAAAACAGTGCCTAAATCCACCAGTCTGTTCAGTCAAAATGGCTGACCCAGTAGCCCTGATAAATATTTTAACAAATGAGGATTTATAAATGTCATGTCCTTCATCATGGTAAAACCAATGCCAGGTCCAAGGACTGACTTATTTCATGGACCATTCCAACATATCAGATAAGCATGCCCAGAATCCCACCTGATAGTCTATAGCATTTTCTATTGGCAGGTTCCAGTGTTGGAATAGCAAGTTTAATTTTTTTTTGTCTTACAACTCTATGGTAATAAACAGAGGAACTTCGACATATTTCTAGATGTGTTTCATAAAGTTTGGCTTATATAACTTTTGAGGCATGTATACCAGTGAATAGTACTTTATGCAAAATCCCTTATCACTAACTCATAAATAATAAGTGTTTTGGGGGTGATTTATATTTGGACATGATAGTGGCAGTCGGGGCAATGTGTTGATGTCCTGGAGAGCAAATCAATCCACAGTAGTGCTGCTATTTGTGACCGAAAATGTTTATTTCCTCAGCCCCAGTGACAAAAGAAAAATGATTTTGGGGTGGGGCGGTATAAATAGGACATCTATTAAATGTAGTGAAGAAATTTATCAGGCCTGAAGAAACCATTAAAAGGAAGAATGAAATAAATTTATATCATGAAATAGAATATCCTACTTCTGATAAAACACAAATCAGCTTAAATTTCGTTATCTCAGTAGGATTCTAAGTGGCTATTTTCAATTGCAATTTCATTCTTAGTATTCTCCCAAAATCCTTACTCCTCAGGAAAGCAGGGCAAAATATGGCCAAAGGGAGAAACCAGTGTTTTCTTCAAGAGTTATGGAAACAATATTTTAAAAACTAATCATTTGAAACAGAAATAAAACTTATTTATAAAAATAAGTTCATCAATGCTCATAGTATTTTTCTCACAGAAAACTTCATCTTTAGTGCAAAATCTTAGCAGAAATTTACTAACATGATACTGATGAGTTATATAGACATCCTTACCTTGTGCTGGTATCTAGTATCAAATGCATGTTTTATCAAAAGATTCTTTATGACAGAGATAGCTGTATATCTGATCTCATAATTGTCTTGAAGAGCAATGGAGGTTTCCCTCAGAAGCAGACCAACCAAGAAGTGATGCTTGCAATACTCATCTGATAAACTGTATTCAAGATTTGAATCTGCAGTACAATGAAATTTAAAGCCCATTTACAAAAATATTCAAAATTATTTTAATATTAAAATAACAGACTATAATTTATTACTTAGTAATATGTGATCATGCTAGCAGGAGGTTTTATTTTATTAATGAATCTGAACAATTATTTTATCATTTAAATGAGCATGCAAACTTTTACAAGACATGAGCACTCATAATTAGGGCTAGATGATAGCCTTAATAATAATTTTAGTGGGTAGGATAGTCCCTAGATTCTTTTCCCCATACTTCTTTTTAACTCTGGAAATCTTAGGATAGAACCTAGAATGAAAGAATACCATATTTGGCAATGTCTTAACATATTTCTTGAGTATCTGAAGAGATTTAGTTGTAACTACAAATTGGAGTAATTCTATATAATAATACTTGATTTACTTATCTGTTTATACATGCAAGTTAGGAAAAGGAAGAGAAACTAGACAACTGAATCATTCTAACAGTACTATTGGCTGTTCTAGTAAATGTTACATATTGACCTGAATACAATGGGACACAAGAACAATAAGAAAAGCAGCCTCATCCCACTCCAATTCATCATCACGCAAATACCAATCTTTTATCTCATAAAATCAATACTTCAAACTATGTCTTTCACTCCCTTTTGGATCTTCTATCCATTTTCAATCCCAGCTGCGAATATCCTGGTTGGGACTTGCCTTATAACTACTCAGCAGGGATTGTGATCCAGTTTAGTAATTTTTAGAGTGGATTTCTACCATATTTCCTGTATGCTTTAATTTAGTTAGGCCATAAAGCCGAAGGATACATCTTCTATTTTGTTTTTCGGTCTCTTTAGCACTTGATATAATGCTATGCATTCAATTAGGAGTGAATAAGTGTTATGAGTAGTCAGATTTAATCCTAAGTCCTGATGATCTGTCCACCCTTTTTTTCTGACTTCCTCCTCACAGTGATAAATACTGGGAGAAGTATGTGGACTATACATGCTCAAAATCTAATAAGGGAGTGGTTGAATATTCTTCCTCCATTTTCACTGGCTGTAATTCAATCAATAAAACCACTGCTCAGCTACTCCCTAGAAACCAAGCCAGCTGACTTTCTTCCTGCCACTGGCCATACTCTTTTGTGAATCCCTATCACTTTCTATGCAAAAGGGCCAGTACTGACTAACCTGGGTGGCCTTATCTGGGTAGATTTTGCAATGGTAGTTTTTCACTTCAGTGATTTAAAGAAATCTATTCAGATGGGTTTATCCACACCTTTAAAATTGTGCCCAAGCAGTCATGGCACAGGTCAAAGAAGCAAAGCAAGCATGGAAAATGACGCACACTTAAAGGACAGCTACCCTCTAGCCCCCATGCTGGCTTGAGCGAAAACTTGTTTTCTGACAATAATGTTTTCAAGTTGATTCCTCTAGCAATCAACACTCAAAGCTTGTCTTAAAAGCAAACAAATACATTGCCTCCTACATTTTATGGGTACATTAACTAAAGCCTCATTTTGGCTAGGGAGGATTTGAAAAGCAAACAAAGCCCCCGTCCATGTTAGCCATTCATCAAATCAATTGTTTTTAAAGAAAGCAAACTACTTTAGAGTGAACCGAGTTAAACCTACCTACTGAAGTCAAACGGTCCACCGCAAATGAAAAAAAATCTAATTAATATATGAAAAGAAAAGGGACAAATAAAAAACACAGTAACATAAGAATAGTGCTACACAACAAAGCATTCAATAAAACTAGCAATGGAGATAACTGAAGGCATTTCACAAATTTAATACATACATATTATTATTTTATTCTGCCTTTATACATTTCTTTTGATGCTCCTTTCAGCAGAAATGTATTGATATGGTTTTCTTAATTCAGTCTCATGCAAGAGTTCAAACACTACTACAGAGAGCAATTTTTCTAATATCTAACATCTGTTTAAGCAACAATCTACTTAACACACCAGATTTCTTCATACTACAAATACTAGCATACTGACACTCTGAAGGAAATGCAGAATACTATTAACAAATCTATCTTCAGATAGTAACAATTCTGAGGTTACCTGTAAATTGCCTGTTTTAACTAGAAAACATTATACTACACTAGTGCTAGCAAAAAAAACACAAAAAAAAAAAAAAAAAAAACAAAGAAAGAAAGAAAGAAAGAAGAAAAAAAAAAAGGAAAACACAATTCTAAATGATGGAAAACGCAAATACCCACCTTGAACTCGCTGAAGTTTAGGTTTTGCAAATGCCATGGGCAAATTCAGAGGAATGTAATGTTCGTGATTGCAAATTGTTTGCAGGAATTCAAACTTGTATTCAGCCAGAACCTAAATGGAAAGAAATCATACACGAATACATATTTACTATTTTAATAACTAAATACAGAGTATTAATTTTCAAAAGAGAAGTGTTTAGTATTTTAAGCATACCTGGAGAAGTGACCTGTGCAGGAAAGAGTTAACACAACAGGCCTAAGACTGCTCTCCTTAAAAAGACTGGCTGGTTTTTGGCTGGCATTTGAAAAATTGGATTTTGAAACGTTTCCTTTATGATAAGGATGTACGTTCTGTGCCAGTGTGCTCAGGCTGTCTGTACAAACAATGTGATTTATGGTGAACACCTGCTTTCCTTTCTGTTCCAAGACTCTGGAATTTTGACCAGCCTCCAATATATGAATTGCCCCCAGTAATAACCTTAAACCCTGAGTCTCAAATGGGCATCCCTGAACAGAAACATTGAGCGTGTGACTGCATTTGCGCTGCTGGAGAGAAGGTGTGCTGGGTGAGCCTTCACAGGAGGATGGGCGTGCCCAGGAAGCCTGCACACACACTGCCAAGGACTCCATTTGATGTCTTTTCCCTTATGATCCAGCTGAGCATCCTTGCTGTGTCACTGTAATGAATCTTAGCTGTAAGTACGACTACATGTTGAGTCCTGTGTGTCTTTTCTACTAAACCACCAAACATGTGGATGGTCTTAGGGGACCCTCCCCCAAAACACTATGCAATATTCCCTTCTTTGAAGTACAGCTATACTCAAAGTACCTAAATGGAAACAGCAGTCCCAAATCCTTCAGAGGACGATAAATGTCACCCTTAGCCTCACACTGTAATGTCTGACATTTACTACAGTTATGTTCTTATACCTTACCTTAGGATCTTTGGGGCTGAATCCAGATATATAGTCATTTATCAAATTGAAAATAAATCCTCTATCCATTAGTGTCAGACAGCGCTATAGAAACCAAATCAAAATGAACAGTTAGTTGAGTAAGTCTGTCAAGTATAAGTTTTTTAATTTTTTTAATTTGTTTCACATCTACAGGATGATACTCTCTCTTTTACAGGAAATAGAGTAACAGCTTTCAGAGCTTTAGGTGACCCTAAAAAAGAGACAGTTATCGTTGGAATTGGAATGCAACTGTACAATTTTATAAATAAAATTTTATGTATGCACATATACAAATATATACATATATCTATATATCCATACAAATACATATTCATACACATTTATGTAATCTATTCAGCTGTACTGCCTCATTTTATTCAACTCTCAAAGTGAAAAGTGAGGTGTAAAGTGGTCATTTAGCTATTGAAAGTGAGGCTTGCCTATGTAAATATTTCAGACCACAAGTTTTTCTTGGTGTCTTGTGAAGTCTTGGCTATTAAAATATTCTTCCTCTGTGACTGCCCTCCTAGTTGTTACATTTGCCTGCTGTCATTATCCTAGTTAAGGCTCTCATTACCTTGCCAACTGAACAACTGCAGTGAGCCTCCTAACCAGTTTCCATGCCTCTCTTTCCATCCAAGTGCTTCCAGATTAATCTCTAACTCCAAGCCCTAATCATGTCACCTTCCTTCCTAAAAGCTTTCAAACTGCTTAGCTTAGCATTCAAGGACACCCACAGTCTTGTCCCAACCTACTTTCCAGTTTTATTTCCCAATACAGTTCATCTACTTATTATCCCCTCAAGATGTACTGTACAGTCCTACCTTTGGGTCTTTGCTCATGCCAGGCCTAGCTAGAAATTCTTTTCTAACTTGTACCTAATCCTGCCCATTCTTCAATAATCTGATAAAGTTCCATCTTCTTTACCACTTTGATCCACAGGTTCTTTAAATTACTTTCTTACTAGTTTTTGTTTTACTTATTATTTCCCTGTGTTTTCATCTAGATAGGACAACAGTAACTATTTCTTTTTCTTTATGTTCTCCACAGTGCCTAGAATATTCCTGTGAAATAGAAGGAACTCAATATTTGATTAATCAGCCATTTGCATCTCACTTCTCACCTCTCTTTTCAACTTTCTCTGCCATTACCCTAGGTCAGATCCTCATCACCTCTCACTTCTTAGATTAATGAGGTAGGCTTCTATTTATTCATTCAACCAACAAAGATTTTGAGGATCTACTGTGTTTGAGACAATGTATTACATTCTAGACAAATACAAATGTGATTAACAAGACATGGTCTTTATTCTTGTCCAATGATAGAGACAAATAAATAATTATAATACAACACAATAAGAAATATATGAAGAATGGGTAAAACCAAAAGGTGATTGACACTGAGTGGGGAGGCTAGGGAAGAGCTGAGCTTCTAAAAGATGAATGGACTCTGACAGGCAGACAAGGGGGAGGGATTTATCTTCTAATTGGTTGTCTTGACTGATCTTTTCCTCACTTCTTCCATCATACCAGCAATAAAATTATCCTCAAAAAAATCTTTGGTATTTCTCCATTGTGTAGGAACCAAAATCTAAATTCCTTAGCTGGATATTTAAGGCTTTCCATCTTTTGACACCAGATGGCCCTTCCAGCTCCACATACCCTAACCTGTCTGCACAGTGACGTTCTTGCTAACCCCTTAACAATTTCTGAATATGCACATCACATCTTTGTTCATGGGATCCTCTACCTACAACACCTTCAACTCTTGTTATGGTGAACTATGCTTCTAGTCTCTGTTCACACTCCCTGGTTATAATCCCTCTCTTTCTCGTTTTCCTATTGTATTTTTTTGTACTCTCATCACACTTTATCTTGTATATGTATTTGCATGTGATTACAAAGACAGCCTCTTGCATCTTTGAGCCCTCACAAAGAAGGTGGACAAATGTTTAAACTCCATGGAAGAAAGTGAGATTTTACATTTCAGGTAGTCTCATCCTTAGTTCACTTTAAAAAGATATATGGCTGTTTGGTTTTTATACACAAACAGTCTTATGTAGTAGTGTTAAGACTATTTTAATTTTGGCAAAGAATGGTCTTATATCAGAAAATCATACTCTGGAGATCTGAAACCTAGCTGTGAATTTTTAATAAGAAAATGTTAGCCATCTAACTGCTTGAATGGATTACTGACCATCAGGTTCTTAATGTAAGGTTGATACATGATAAAGAGCTATGACAAGAGGGGGAGTGGAAAGGAGCAAGTCAAAACCAAGTGCATTACAAAACCATGCCCCTTCTCTACAGCATATCAAATAGTGTTGTTACCCACTTTATAGCACTGCATTCTAGCATTGCCCTTACATGCTGCTAACAAAACATAACAATATAATTCAAAGGCTTCAAGTTCAAAGGGCCAATTAGGGGTCAGAGAAGTGATGTAAATGGCATAGAGGGTCAGGGGTACTCTAAGGAGTATGGGGATTTGGGAACCTAACCGAAGACACTCAATTTAATATATTTGAAAAAAACATTATGTAAAACATGCCTCTAGCTAAGCCACCAGTGTGGGACTGCTAATTTAATTAATTAGCTATTTCAGTGGGAAGAAAAAATCATTTTGGCTGTTTAATAAAACTGATAAATTAATTCGCTTACAAGTTTCTCCAGCAGGCTTATAAAGACATCGCTGAATCTCTAGAAATTAGCTAATTTTTTTTCCTTTTGGCTTTAAAGAAGATATTGGTGAAGAAGAATTTCTTACCATGTTCTGGCTGCCTTTAACTCACCTTCAGGAAGCTAGCCAAACTATAATTGACATTTCTGGACTCATCAGGAATCTCTGCATAGCGAATAGTCACATGGGGAATTATTGCAAGAAGCAAAGAATGTAAGACATGATGATATGCCTCAGGAAACCTCTGGCCTCTGGGAAGCTTAAATTAAACAGGCATAGAAAAATAAATGTCAGTTGCAAAAGGTCTAAATCAAATGCCATTGTTTATTTTCACATACATTCTACATATACTAGTAAATGTATATCTTTTTAAAATATATTTATTGATTTTCTACAGAGAGGAAGGGAGAGGGACAGAGAGTCAGAAACATCGATGAGAGAGAAACATCGATCAGCTGCCCCCTGCACAATCCCCACTGGGCATGTGCCCGCAACCAAGGCACATGCCCTTGACCGGAATCGAACCCAGGACCCCCGAGTCCGCAGGCCGATGCTCCATCCACCGAGCCAAACTGGTCAGGGCATAAATGTGTATTTTTTACTAGAGTATAATTTTTCTTCCAACTAAAAAATGACATGTTTTACATCATTATAGGAACTATCTGGACCACTAACAATTTAACTGGCTGAAATAATCAACAAGAATAGGTCTAATCATGACCTAACTTTAGAATCATGTCCCTCAGATGCAGCCGCATCCCAGTTTTTCATCCCAATTTTTTCCTGCACCTCAATTTCAGTAAACTCTTTCTCTGAAAAGAATAATTAAAAATGATACATATGAGGTAAATATTTATTTGCTTACAAGTCTTGGCTTTATAATTTCTATAACTAAGAAAATGTCTTTGTACCTTAAAACAGTTTGAAGACACAACTAAATGTATACACCATATTTCAGGAACACATCTATTGCATAAAGTGTTTTTAACCTTGTCTATGCCTTTGACCTTTCTAAAAGAAAGGTTATTTCTAATTTGGTACTTGTTATTCCAAATGAATGTTTTCAACATGGACATTTTAAAACCATAAGACAAATGGAAAGATTCAAAGATAATAAATTTTACATGGCAAACAACTAATATGAAAGAATCTAGGTAAAAGAGCCTCTCAAAATTAGAGTTTAAAAAATATGAACTGTCGGTTTGGCTCAGTGGATAGAGCGTTGGCCTGCGGACTGAAAGGTCCCAGGTTCAATTCTGGTCACGGGCATGTGCCTTGGTTGTGGGCACATCCCCAGTTGGGGGTGTGCAGGAGGCAGCTGATCAGTGTTTCTCTCTCATCAATGTTTCCAGCTCTCTAGCCCTCTCCCTTCCTCTCTATAAAAAATCAATAAAATATATTTTTTAAAAAATATGAACTGTTACCCGGCCAGTGTTGGTCAGTGGTTGAGCATAAACTTATGAACCAGGAGGTCACGGTTCGATTCCCGGTCAGGGCACATGCCTGGGTTGCAGGCTTGATCCCCAGTGCAGGGAATGCAGGAGGCAGCCAATCAATGATTCTCTCTCATCATTGATGTTTCTTTCTCTCTCTCCCTTCCTCTCTGATATCAATAAAAATATATTTAAAAAACATGTCAGACCTCAGATTTACGCAATACATTAAATAATTTTTTTATTTTTCAATTACAGCTTACATTCAATATTATTTTGTATCAGTTTCGGGTATATAGCATAGTGCTTAGACCAGTGATGGCAAACCTTTTGAGCTCGGTGTATCAGCATTTTGAAAAACCCTAACTTAACTCTGGTGCCGTGTCACATAGAGAAATTTTTTGATATTTGAAACCATAGTAAAACAAAGACTTATACTTTTGATATTTATTTTATATATTTAAATGCCATTTCACAAAGAAAAATCAACCAAAAAAATGAGTTCGCGTGTCACCTCTGACACGCGTGTCATAGGTTTGCCATCACTGGCTTAGACAATCATATCCTTTCCAAAGTGTTCCCCCGATATTACTAGTACCTACCTGGCAACATACATAGTTATAACTATATTCCCTATGCTCTATTTATATCCCCATGACTATTTTGTAACTACCAACTTGTACTTCTTTGTTTGTTTTTAATCCTCACCAGAAGATACTTTTTCCATTGATTTCCAGACAGACTGGGGGGGGGGGGGGCTGACAGAGATAGAGAAACATCGACATGAGAGAGACACATCAGTTGGTTGCCTCCCACACACACCCATACCAGGACTGGGGAGCCTGCAACCAAGACATGTGCCCTTGACCGGGAATCAAACCCGCAACCCTTGGGTCTGCAGGCCAATGCTCCAACCACATAGCAAAAGTGGCCAGGGCCCAACTTGTACTTCTTAATCCCTTCACCTTTTGTCACCCAGTCCTCCAACACCCCGCCCCTCTGACAAGCAACGATATGTCCTGTGTCTATGAGTTTGTTTCTCTTTTGTTTGTTCATTTATAATATTCATTAGATTAGACATAATACTGAAGTCATATGGTATTTTCTTCCTCTGACTGACTTATTTCAATCAGCATAATGCCCTCTAAGTCTATCCATACTGTTGCAAATGTAAGATTTCATTCTTTTTTATGGCTGAGTAATACTCCATTGTATTACTTTTTTACCCACTCGTCTAATTATGGGCACTAGGTTTGCTTCCATAGCATGGCTATTGTAAATAATGTTGCATTGAACATAGGGGTGCATATATTCTTTTGAATTAGTGTTTCAGGATTCTGCAGATATGCCCAGAAGAGTAATCAGTGGATAATAAGGCAGTCCCATTTTTAACTCTTTTAGAAACCACAATACTATTTTCCTTAGTGGCAATGCAATACATTTTTAAAGAAAAATTTTAAAAGTGAACAGCATGGATGGAACTGGAGAGCATTATGCTAAGCGAAATAAGCCAGTCAGAGAAAGGTAAATATCACATGATCTCACTCATTTGTGGAATATAATGAACAACATAAACTGATGAACAAAAACAGAGCCAGAGACAGAGAAGCATCGATCAGACCATCAAACCTCAGAGGGGAGGTAGGGGAGGGTGGGGGAAAGGGGAAGAGATCAACCAAAGGATTTGTATGCATGCATATAAGCCTAACCAATGGACACAGACAACAGGGGGGGTGAGGGCATGAGTGGGAGGGTGGGGGTAATGTGGGGATAAGGACACATATGTAATACCTTAATCAATAAAGAAAAAGAAAGTGAAGGGTTAAGAG
Source organism: Myotis myotis (assembly GCF_014108235.1). Lineage (NCBI taxonomy): Eukaryota > Metazoa > Chordata > Mammalia > Chiroptera > Vespertilionidae > Myotis > Myotis myotis. Next base: position 42,542,509 of record NW_023416346.1, read on the forward strand.
CCCTTAAATATAAAAGAGGCTTTGCATGTTATACAGTTAGCCTTCTTCGTCTATGTTAAGTATTACCCTTGAGCCTACTTACCTTAATTTTATTTTCTTCCAACAAATATATGGCCATAGACTTTGCAATGATTTCAAAGAAAAACCATGAGTACTAAAATAAACAAAGAAATAAAATCAATCTTCAAGAGTTACCCAAATTTTTGAGCCTTAGCAAAGTTTAACCAATACATATGGATCTTATCTCTAACATTAATAACATTTTAAAGGGATCTAAACTCACAAAGTTCCATAGAATAACTTCAATTGGCAGAAAGATAAAGTACCACAGAGCCAACTGTGATGTACAAATGGGCTGTTGGTAAGAACTTTTGCCTAATGGAAAATAATGACAGTAATAAGAGCCACCATTTGAGTGCCTACTATGTGCCAGAAATGATGTCTTAAATGCTTTCCTTATATTTCAGAAATGAGGGATTAAGGCTCAGAGATGCTAAATAACATCCCCAGGTCATAGAACTATTAAGTGGTGGATATATGATTCTAACCTATGTCTACATGATCCAAAATTTTTTCTATTATACATTTGACTGAGGGGGGAGTGTGAGGTGGGTGGGGAGGGTGAAGAGAATGAAATTCTGGAGAACTTGAGGGAAAAGGATACATGGGCAAAGTGACAAGGAAAGTGAGGGTCACGTGAAAAAAATGATGAAAGACTAGAACTGAAATGGGAGGGTATCAAACAAATATTTTTCTGGCTGCTTTTTCCCTGTTGCATCCTGACCCCTTACCTTTAACAGTTTGTTTATTGCTAAAAAGTCTGCAGACTGTTTCAAAATTGCTATCATCGTAGTAGCCAGAATTTCATGTGTTAGCTGGGCCTGAGAAGCACTCGGTTTTTCAGGTCGGAAGCTATACTACAAATAAAGAAAATGAACCGTAAGGCAAAATTCTTCCACAAAATCAACTGCTCAGAAAGTAAGTTTTTTCCACAAACCTTTATGAAGGATCTTAAATAATTATCCAAGCCTTCTTCATGACACTGTGAGACGATATGTAAAAGAACCCTGAAACAACATTCACAGAAGCCAGCATGTCAGGCTAAAATTAATTACCACAGTTTGATTGTTAGATAAGACCTAAAAATTCCTATCACTGTCGGAATAATTAAAGGTGAGATGATTGCATAAGATATAATGATAATTTGGGTCTAACTGATTCAAAAGAAAGATATTTCATTTTGGCATTCCAGATGTTTCATCTCCTTTTTAAATCTCTGTCTACATTTGAAGTACGGTCATAGCCACTATATAGTAAAAGACACTATATAGAAAAAAGGTAAATTCTGAAATTCTCTCTAGTGAGAAGAACTAGAAAAATAAAATGAACAGCATGTCAACAGATGGGATAAAAAGGAAGGGAAGAGATAGAACAGGTATAAGGACATGAACTAAAATTGGAAGTAAACATGAAAGTCATAGAAAGTTTTAAAGTTAAGAGATTAGTAGTGGTTCTCAAAATTTAGCATGAATCAGAATCACCCAGAGGGGAGACTCCTCAGCTCCCTCTCCCAGAGTTTCTGATTTTTTTAAGGACTGAAGTGAAGTTCAATGATTAGCAGTTTAAATAAGCTCCCAGGTGATACTGATGCTGCTGGTCTGAGAACCACATTTTGAGAAGCCCTGGACTAGAGTAATGCTTCTTAAATTTCCAACCAGACCATCCCCAACAGCAAGCAGAGAAGAGCAAACAGTGTGCAGGTGTGTGTAATCTGAGTCCTGATGGTGCAACAGCAGAAGCAGCAAGGCCAGAAACATCCAGCACTAAGCTCACATTTTTTTTTGTCTTCTGTTTTAATTTCAAAATCCAGGTACATTTTATGCTCTACTCTACAATATAACCATATCTGTTTCATATAAAAATAACACTCCCTTATCTTTTAAGTAAAAATTGATGGCTTAGGGCCATTCTGTCTAATATATGAGAGCCATTAGCCACAAGTGACTATATAAATTTAAATGGAATACAATTAAAATTCAGCTTGTCAGTTACACTAGTCACATTTCAAGTGCTCAATAGCAAAATGTGGCTAATGGCTACCATATTGGACAGCACACATGCATCAGTACGTTTCCATAATTGGAGAAAGTTCTATTGGACAACACTGATCAAGGGCAATGGTTCTCAAACTCTGTTGCATTATGGAATAACCTGAAAAAATTTTTTTAAAATACTAATAGAGTTTTACTGCCAGAGATTCTGGTTTCATTGTTATGAAGTGTGGTCTGGCAGGGGAATTTTTAAAAGCTCCCCAGATGATTCTCCTGTGCAGCAAAGTGTTAGAACACCCCTGGTCCACGAAAGCACATTAAGTTTACCCTATGGCTTATGGTACCATCGATTCCTGGGGACACAAGTCCCCCCATCTGAGAAGCATGAAACTAAAGAAAACCAATATTAAATTTCTGATTTTGGGGTTCTCATTTGGAAGATCAATTTATATTTAAAATGAAGAAACGAAAAAGGAAACAAAACTTGCTTCTTTGTATTACAACACCAAAACTCACATGGTACAGTTGATAGGAACGTCATCTTCATGGGTCATGTTTGTGAGAACTCGGAAGAGTTGCATAAGAATTACAGGTAGAAACTGTATCATGACTGGGATCTCCATGACATGCAAACACTAAAATAAGTCATTATTAGTTATGAAAACAAACAGAAATATGATATAACTTGCAAATGTGAAACAACAAAAAAATTAAGTAATGAGAAATATATTCACTAGAACATAAGCTCATTTAAATGGGAACTTCATGCAACAGGGGACTTTGTTAATTATTTTACCTGCATCTCTATTTTGGCACTCAGAACTCATTAGTATATTTAATAGTAAATGCTTTACTGAAGTTAACAAGTATAACTGAGATCAACAGGTTTTGGAATAAAGACAACTGACCTTTGGTAAACTAACACTCAATTGAGGAGAGAGCAGATGTGTTTGGAGGTACTGGAGATGCCTACTAGCCACCAGCACTCAGTGTGTTTTACAAGGGAATGTGGGCCATCAGTTGTGCGATTCAATAAAGTATGTTTGTGTATATAGTTGGCTTTCCACTGGCACCCTCTACAAAACTGAGCCAGTTCTGCCTTCTAACACCCTCATAATACACTTCCTAGCACTCTGTCTCTAGTGAAAGGTGTGTTAACTAAAAAAAAAAAAGGAATATGTTCAAATACACCCAAAAATGATACAAGAAGCAAAATTTATAAAAATTTCTTTCTTCTTCCTCCCTTTCTCTCCACATTCACTCATTTAAGCAACCAGCCAACCAAAAAAATGAAAACAAATCTCACTGAGCACCTCCTACTACATCAACTCAATGTTTAGTGCTATGGGAAATACTGAGATAGATGGAGACAAGCCTCTGTGCCTAAGGAACTCAATATTTAGCTTCCAATATCCCTGACTTTTGCTCCATCTTCCCATCCTTACTCTCATCATCCTTTTTCAGGACACTATCATCTATATCTGAGTCACATCAACAGTGACCTCTTAGATCTCTGTTCAACTTCTGTTCAATCAGATGCATAAGACAAGATATTGAGCTCAAGGAACCCATGGTCTATCCTTCAAGTTTTTCCTTCCTTGCCCCACCTTTCTACCCTTACTACTACCATCGTCCCTTTTCATGACCTTCTTACCTATAACTAAAATAGTCTAGTAATTTCCTGGTAGTTCTCTGTACAATTTCTCTTTAATACATCTAACTCTCATTTCCAAATTAATCTTCCTCAAATACTGACCACCTTCTGCCAAGATTTTTTTGAAGTTTCCCCATTACCAAGGGCAGTGGATCTCAATCAGTGGCCACTTTCCCCCCCAGAGGACATCCGATAATGTCTGAAGACATTTTGTATTGTTACAACTGGGGGATGCTACTGACATCTAGTGAGTAGAAGCCAGGGATGCTGCTAAACATCCTACAATGCACAGGGCAGCCCATTACAACAATTATCCTGCCCAAAATGTCAATAGTACCAAGGTTGAGAAATTATGACCTAGGATATTAAGTCCAAGTTCCTTAAGACCCAACCTACATTTTTAGCATTAACACTCATCATTAGTCACAAGACCAAACTAGTATCTTTACTCCTCCATGAATACATGTATCATATGCATTCTTACTTTTGTACATTTGTCCACAGTTTTTAGCCAAATTCTGGCTACCTTTCCCAGTCAAGCTCAAACCTCCACTTCAATGAAGCCATTTGTTCACTCATTCAACAAAGACACACTGAATAAGCTTCTAATTACCAATCACATAAAAAACCTACCATCAAGCCATCCCCAGTCTATGGGGGAAAAAGACAAGAAATGAAATCACTGTGATACAAATAATAAACAGTACAAGAGTGGTGCAGTGGGGCCTTGGCTTATGAGTGTCCCGACTAACGAGTTTTTGGAGATACCAGCTGTCTCTTGGCTGATTTTTTGCATTGAGTTGAAAGAGTAATTTGAGTTAACGAGCTCCTTAACGAGCTCAGTCTCGAAACGAATTAAACTTGTAAGTCAAGGCCCCACTATATATACAAAATGCAAGAAGGAAGAAGCAACTGACTGCAGGTGGGTAGGGAATGTCCGAGAGGAGGAAGTTTAAAGGATAAGCGGGACACTGTACAGGAGGAACAAGAGATGGGCATTGAACGCAGAATTGGATCTCCCTGCACCAGTGTAGCTCCTCTCTCATTTATTCTCAGGACAGCAGCCAGAGTGTTCTTTATGAAAGGCACACTCGATGTCATTTCCCCTTGTGGAAAACAAAACAAAACACCATGAACAAAAAGCTGTCAAGGGCTTCCCATGCCTAGGTGACCCTGCCTCTCTCTCCAAATTTATCTCATGCCATCTTCTCCCATCGCTGCTCACTATGCTCTAGCTCAGGGGTGGGCAAACTTTTTGACTCGAGGGCCACAATGGGTTCTTAAACTGGACCGGAGGGCCAGAACAAAAGCATGGATGGAGTGTTTGGGTGAACTAATATAAATTCAAAGTAAACATCATTACATAAAAGGGTACGGTCTCTTTTTTTTTTTTTTTTTTTGGTTTTATTCATTTCAAACGGGCTGGATCTTGCCTGCGGGCCGTAGTTTGCCCACGGCTGCCTAGCTACACTGTCTTGTCTTTTCTTTCCTGTCCTTCACACATGCCATCACACCAGGTTCTACACCTGCTGCAATATTCTGTTAACCTTTTACACAGCGTTATCACCTATGTTTGTCTTCCTCTCATCAGTCTCTTTTTAGCTTAACATGTCGTCTCCTCAGAAAGGCCTTCCCTGACAGTTCTATCTAGAATGCACTCCTGGTCATGTGAGATCCCCTTAACCTGGTCTGTTTTCTTCACAGCCATCAACTCTATGTAAAATTACTTATTCAGTTAAAACCTCTCTACCCTAACTCCTGCAGGTATGTTGTCAGAACTGCTCCCCATTATATTCTCAGCATCTAGTACACTATCTGGTCCATAGTAGGTGCTCAATATTTGGTGAATGACTAAAGCAATTAATAAAATCAGGAACCAAAGGGTAAAATAAAAATAGGAGCCTCTAGTTTCAGTAGTTCTTCAGTTCACTGAACCCTCTGCACTTACACCCAGTATTCCGTGTTTGACATTTCATCACATATTGCTTGGGACTATCATTTGTAGTACTGACTTATATTGTCATTTAACTTGTGTGTACGGTCTCTCCAAATAGGGAGTAAGATCCCTATGGACAATGACCTTAACATGTTCTTCTTCACAAGCCCCACAGCATCTAGGGAAATGTTAAATACATACTAAGAGCTCAACAAGTAGTTTTTAATTGAATTGATGAAACAATGACATTTACAGGGACAACAAATAGCAAGGTTTTGTAGAAAGAACATGAAACCAGGAGTCAAGAGACATGTCACAAGCTCAGCTCAGCTCCGTTACTAACCAGCTGAATGGCCACAGAAAGTCACCTCTACTTGGACTTCAGTTTCCTCATCTGTTAAAAAAAATCTCTAAAATCTTCTTCAGCACTAACATTCCTTAGAGGTGGTGGACTATTTCTGTAATCACATAGCATTTCACTCACTGCCACTAGGGGGAGAGCACAGGTCACAAATGTCAGAAATTTCACACCCTTAAAAATACAAATAAGACTACTTTCTTCCTTCCGTTTTAAGAATACCACTATATGAAAATGATGTCCTGTTCCATTTCGTTCTGTAAAAACCTTTACAAAGCTTCCCCACTAGAAAAGAACTCAAAGATCTTAACAGACTAAACATCCATTCATCCATAAAGTTAGAGTTCTACATATTAACTGAGGAAAGGATTTAAAAGTTAGATGACTACTACTTTTTTTTTACTACTATACTTCTTAATGGTAATTAAGAGATCAACCAAAGATATTGTGTGCATATATGCATAACCCATGGACGAAGACTATAGGGTGGTGAAGGCCTGGGGCAGGGGGCCGGGAAGGGGACATCTGTAAACTTTCAACAATAAAGATTTTTTTAAAAAGGAATAATGACTGCTATTTGTCGACTATCTCCCTGCTTCTACCCTTCCGACAGTATATTTCTATATGGCAGGCAGAATGATACTTTAAAAATGGAAGTCACAGGATGCCACTCCTCTGTTCAAAGCCCTGTAAGGCTTTCCATCTCATTCGGGGTAAAATTCAAACTCTTCATCGTGGCTTATGAGCCCTTAACCCAACCAGCTCCCCAGCTACCTTTCTAGTGTGGTCTCCTATCACTCTGTGGGCAGTCACAGTGGCATTCCTGCTGTCCCGTGAATGCACCAAGCAAGCTCCTCAGGGCCTTTGTACGTGCTGTTCCCAGCTCTCCCCCAGAAATCTATTGAGCTGGTGCCCTCATTTCCTTTAGGTCTCTGTCAAATGTCACTTTACCATAGAGATCTTCTCTGACACTTTGTCTTTAAGAGGGACTTCTTATCACCCTTTATTCCCCTTCACTATGCTTTAGTTTTCTTTACAGCACTTATTACTACCAGACATGACATATATATGTATTTAATTATTTATTTGTTTATTGGCCATCTGCTTCCACAAGAAAGCAAGCTCCTTGACAATAGGGACACTGCTTTCTTCACTTACATTCCCCATGCTTAGAACATGCCTGGCCCATAGGAAGTACTTAAGAAGTAAGTGTGGAATAAATGATTACTCTATAGCAGATACCCTATCTCGCTTCAGCCTCACATGCACCCTACAAGTTGGCGTTATTGTTATCCCTGTGACAGAGGAAGAAACAAAGGTATGGGGAAGTGAAGTAAGTTGGTCAGGGTCAATCACTAAGCTAGTAAGTCACAAGTATGGGACACAAAGTCAGTCTGTGATTCCAGAACCCATCCAGGTCATCTCATGTCATACTATCTGTCTAAAAGAAATGAACATTTTTGTTTCCTGAGACTATCACTAAGCAACAACATGGGTCCAAAGGGAAATCCTATGGAGGCTTCATTTAAAAATCAAAATTCCTCAGACTAGCCATGGCTGACCTAGTAAAGGAACAAGTAGAGAAAGTGTTGTTGTCAGCTAGGTCTTATTTTTTTAAAATATATTTTATTGATTTTTTACAGAGAGGAAGGGAGAGGGATAGGGAGTCAGAAACATCCATGAGAGAGAAACATCCATCAGCTGCCTCCTGGGGATGTGCCCGCAACCAAGGTCCATGCCCTTGACTGGAATCGAACCTGGGACCTTTCAGTCCGCAGGCCGACGCTCTAGCCACTGAGCCAAACCGGTCAGGGCTGTCAGCTAGGTCTTATGACATGAATTTCAGTCCTAGCATGTGAAACGACATCTTGGGTTCTCAATACATTTGATAAATAGATATCCTGGCCCTTTTCCCCATAGCATTCTCCACCTTTCCTGGGCAGTCAGCAGGAAAAGATCTAAAAAATCAATTTCTGGAACTGAAATAGACATTGTCATGAGATTTTCCAAAAGATGTCGTCAGATTCTGGCTATAACAGTTTCTTCCTGATGTAGCAACCCTGCTTCTAAACAGTCATTTGATGGAAAAATACTTAACAGAAAGTGTCCTCTTGAGGATACACCTCCAAAAGTATTTTAAAGTGCTACTTTGACCTCCCTCCCCATCAAAATGTGGCAACAGAAAGACATCAATCAAAAACAAACCTTTCACAGAAAGCTGCTGTTCATTTACCTTTAAATATTTAATGAGCTCCCCTGGAACTTCTTTCGAGCCTGACTGAATCAGCTGGCAATGATGGAAGAATTTGTGCACATGTAGATCCTGGAAAACAGATGGACACAGCCGTATGAAATTTGATTCATTACCCTCAAATGCAGGCTCTGCCTTCTCCCTCCTCCTGCATCTTGCAAACCTATTTATCCGGGTATTCTCATGCCCAGACTTGGCAGCTGCAGCCACCAACACGTGTCCATGTCCCAAAGGCTTATTGACCATCCATCCCACAAAGCAGCAAGACCAGGTCAATTCAGCATGTACCTGAGCACATCATGTAGGCCACAGTTTATTCCCAACTAGCCAACATTCATTTAATTCCTTTTTTGACTGGTGTAGTCTCTGAAGTTGGGCCACTTCTACATTTGAATGAAATGAGCAGAAACAGAGGTCTGAACTGACAGGTGACGCAAAGATAGCAGCAGGGGTTCCCAGAACAATAGTCCCAGGCATTCAGTGCCCAAGTTACCATGGCACTTCAATGGCCAGTGAGTCCAGCTGTCCCCTATGGAATTTACATACACTGATTCTGTGGACAGCACAGAGTACATCAGGAATTGGAATAATGACATTTAGATTTTGATCTGCTTCCTCTAATTTTATTACTTGTGTAATGTTGGGTAAATCACCTAACCTGACTAAGCCTGTTTCTTCATGTATAAATGGTGGCGTGGGCAGCGGGAAGTGAGAAGGACCTTGGAGGCCACATCAAAGAACATGAACGTCTTCTTCTCCGGCCATGATTTTTCAAACTGTGCCTGAGGCTTCCCATAGACATTTGATTGTAATTTCATGGATACTGAGGCTAGGAGTCAATTATACTATCCTCACAAATTTTCTGGAAATCTAAAACTGTTCAAAAAATAAATTTTTTAAATGGTGGTAATAGCCTCCATATTCCTTTCAGAGTTTTATGAGGCTCAAATTTATTAATGGGAATAAAAGGATTTTGTAATTTGAGAAGAATTACAAAATTTGAGCTATTAGTAATATTATTATTATTAAGAATGATATTATTACTAATGAGAGAGTCTTTCAGGCCACAACTTTTCTAAGGATGCAGCAATCAAATGTAGTCTATTTTAATTATGAAATATATTCAAGTATCAAAATGGACAAAATTCAGATAATGACACTTACTTGACTGTAAATGGTAGACTCTAAGTGGCTTTTAATCTTCAACAAAGGCTTTGCACCATCTACCCACTTAATATCCACATTAGATTGCTGGGAACAGAAAATACGCACATGAGTTTCTGTACATAGCAATGGCTAAATGAGCAACATATCACACCTTTATTTATTTCAACTTTTATTTTTTCAGAAATGAATGTGTGAGTTTCACACAAAGGAAATTATTGGAGAAAATAACCTGCCTTTGGTATAAATGTATCCTAGATCATTTCAAATTTCCAATCCTTTGCAGGATACTTTTATAAATTACAATAAAAATGAATTACGAAATAAATGAATTTTTTTAAATGATGCACAAAACCCGAAACCATTTTTAAGATTATTAGAACAAACAGACATGAGGTTACTTTTTCAGACTATTCTAAAAGTTTCTAATTATTCATTTTCCATACATATCTTTGTTGCGAACCAGCAGCAGTCCTAAAACTACACTAGACAAAACTATTAACTAGGCCAACAGAATTCTGCTTTTTCAACATTTCATCATGATTACTTCAACAAATGCAGATGTTTTCCTACCCTTCTTGATTCTGCATCGTTCAGGTTCAAGTAGCCTGGGGGAAGATTGGCGGAAACTGGCAGCTGCTGCTCAAATGTAATGATTCTACCATCCTTCAGCAAAGGTACCCAGGCAAAGCCAACTGCCAAGACAATGATCAACCATGAGAAATGAAAACACAAATGCAATTAGCTACACAAATGTCTGGCTGCTGGGGAGCAGGACAGGGTGGTGATGTTTCCGGAGGTCTGCACGACGGAGTCCAGGTGTTGGGCATCTGAGTACTGGGGAAGGAACAATGAGTTTGGGTCTCTTCCTAACCCCAGCATGGCCACTAACAAGTTACTTACTTTATTCCCTTGACTATAAAAATGGAAATAACAACTGCAATCTTTCCATCTAACAGAGTTATAGAGAGACCAAAGTGAGATAAAATACTTGAAAGTATGAAAATACTTTAAAACGTGAAAAGTATATCGATATCATTATCTACACTTGGGGATCATTTTGGGTAGACTTACTTTCTAAAGATCCAGATATCTCTCATCTATTTTTACTAAGAGTGCAGTCCCCTATTTGAGTCTATCTCGGACAGCCATCACCAGGGTCCAAAATTTCTTATAGCAACCCTAGGGCAAGGGACTATGAAAAATTAAGGTTGCAAGTCCAGGTTGCATTCCATATTTTCACAAGGCAGTAATTGGTTGGGCAGCTTCCCTGATTACAGAAGAAAGAGGTATAGTAGGAGAATATAGTTAGGGCATAGTGTTTACAACTTGAATCCACTGAGAGATTTCACCCAGTCTCTAGGTTTCTTAACAGTTCTATCCAGAAGAGCCTCTTGGCTTTGTATTAGAAAACTCATCATGTTCTAGCTAAAAAAGCCAGAACCATCTGTGTCAGTATTTCAATTATAGAGATTACTCTGGGTTTCAAGTGTTTATAACTCAGCCGTAAAAAGCTTTCTCTGGACAGTTTTGGCATTTGAAAGGGGGTGTTGGCTGGAGAGTACTTTTTAAAGCCGTTGCTTTCTGATTCTTTAAAATTCTTTGCGTGAGTGTGTGTGTATGCGTGTTTTTATACTGTGAACACAGAAGTCAACACAAATATGGTTAGAATATTTTCATTCACGTGTTTAATTTGGCAAATGCTTTAATTCTTAAAAGAAGACAAATATGTTGTTTTCTCTAAGTAGACTAAATGGTTTTCTCAGACTCTGAAACACATCTGAAGGGCATCTTTACTAGTACAATTTCAGAAATGGTTTACCCAGAACTCTTCTTTTATAACAGGCACCGGAAAGTAACATGAACAGAAAAACCATTCATAAGGACTCTGTCAAAGTAATTAAACTGAAATTAGACAAATGACAAAAGGTTTCCAGCTCAGAAAATAGGAAACTATATTTCTTGTTCTTAGGCAATATTTCATACTTACAGAAATTTTTATTGAGATATAATTTAGATACCACACAATTCATCTGTTCAAAATACAACTCCATGGTTTTTATATTCACAAAGCTGTGCATCCATTGTCACTATCTAATTCCAGAATTTATTCATCACCCCAAAAGAGACTCCACATCCCTTAGAAGTCACTCCCCATTTCCCCTTCCCCCAGCCCCTGACAACCATTAATTTACTTTCTGTCTCTATGGAATTGCTTAGGCAACATTTTCCCACTGTGATTTCTTCACAGCACAGCCAGGTGTGTCTCTCAGTTAAAACTCATACAGAGCACCTGGAAGCTGTAACGGTTCAATGTTAAGCACACGCCATCTGGCTCTAAGGTGTGAAGCCACTTAAAGGATGGACAGTTAAAAGCGTTGAGTGGCACATAAAATATCTGTCACATGCTCCACTGAGCCTCTTACCCACTTCTGTCTAGGATTTGGAGAAGGAAATAATAATTTGTCTTGCAGGAGGTATACCGTCATGGATGGGTTCGCATTGTTCTGCCAGATTTCTTCTCAAACCTCAAGGTTCCTGCCCTGAACAAATTGCAATTTCCATGGGGATACAGAACAAGACCACACCATCCACAAAGGAAACTTCCTAATATTCAGTCCTGCCACCTGCCAGACATCACTCAGATGTCAAACTCAACATTGGTCCAAACCATCATTCCCATCTACAATTCTGTTACTTGGCAATTCAGTTGGCACCAACCCCCACACAGTCGAAATCTGCATACAGCTTAAATCAATCCTCCACGCACATAATTCCCAATTGCCTTCCTTTGAACAACGCAGTTTTGAACTGTGCGGGTCAAGTGAAAAAAAAAAATCCAGTATGTACAAGTGGACCCGTGTAATGCAAACCTATGTTGTCAACTGTATCTTCTTTCCAGAAACTACAGTGCTAACTCTGAGTCACCTCTCCAATAGCCACTCATTTGCTAGGTCCAATATATTCTTATTCTGTAATTCTCATTTTCTCCATCCCTCTTTCCTGGGCTCTTGAAATACCCTCTAGCTGGTGTTCCTTCTCACCTTGCCCATTATATTGCTACCTGTTGGATTTCTTGCAAAGCAGCCCTCACTGATATCTATAATGCTTTAATATTTCATATTGGTGACAGAATAAAATCAAATCCACAGCCTGGCATTCAGGGCTTTCCACAATCTGACGCCCCCTTTTCAACTGACATCCAATGATTCCTCTCCCAGTACCCTGTGCTTTGTTTGTATTGAACTCCTTGTGGTTCTCTGTCCATTTTCCTCAATACTCTGCCTCTGTATAAGCTGGTGCTTTATTCTGGAATCCTCCACCTTCATGTCATCACTGCATTATCAAAGTCTACCCTGCCCCTAAGGCTTCACCCAAACACCATTGCCTCCTGGAAGCCCTCCCTAACTCCCAGCCATGTGTCCCTCCACTAGCTGAAGTAATAACTCACTCTTCTCTGAGATCACACAGCACCACTGGTAACTACTACTTTCTATCTTATATCACAGTTGTCTACATAGGTCTAATGTCCCCTACAAGATCATATGCTTTCCCAGCCAGCACGGCTCAGTGGTTGAGTGTCAACCTATGAGCCAGGAGGTCAGGGTTCGATTCCTGGTCAGGGCACATGCCCAGGTTGCGGGCTCAATCCCCAGTGTGGACTTGCAGGAGGCAGCCAATCAGTGATTCTCTCTCATCACTGATGTTTCTATCTCTCTCTCCCTCTCCCTTCCTCTTTGAAATCAATAAAAATATATTTTAAAAAGATTATATGCTCACTTTAGATGAGATCTACCTTTGACTCTCCACTGTATTACCCACAGTGCCTACTACAACATCTTACACATAAAAAATACACAGACATATTTGCTGAATGAATGACTAAATGAATGAATTTAAGATTAATCCAGGCTAGTTTGAACCCAAATCACGAGGCATGCTGACATTTATATAGTAGAGACTTCTATGTTCTCCCAAGGATGCTTCCCATTGGTTTATCTAAAGCCTTGCTGAATGGAACCAGAACTGGGGGCTTTACTACTCAAACTTACTCAAATTCACCAAATCTGTTCTATCAATTAGCCCCCAATCTCCCTCAGGCCCCAAAATGCCCCTAACTCTACTTCCCTTTTCCTCAGTGAGCAGAACTGGAAAATTTTGGTTACTCGGCTATTCTACATAAAAGAGATACTACAAATACTGCATAGCAATATGTGTTTCTCTCTGAGAAGGGCAATATTACTTACATTGCTTATGGTAGTCCAAGCACACTGGCAAGCATTTGGACATTTGGTAGAAATCATGATAAAGTGAACATATAATTCATCTTCTACCAATTAAAATTTTAACTCAGAAATGGGACTTTTGGGTGAGGAAAAGAAGTGGTCTGTAGCTTTATGAAAGGAGGTTGTAATCTGGACAATTCCACCTCAAACAGCCTAAGAGACACATTGAAAGTACACACATACCTGGAGTTTCAACTGTGTCTTGCTTTTTGGTTGTTCCCTTCGTGTTAATTTCACAACTTACATGATAAAAAGTGAAAAGCAAATGATGTTTTTGATGCAGGTGAATAGGAAGCTCGATTTTAATCTGAAATGACAAAATTACATGTAGAATTTTGTTTTAATTGTCAAGCTGGACTGTCAGTACTTCAGTTGTTCCATCATACTTTTCAAATGTCAAACTTTTCTAAATGACAGGCCAAGTGGTCAAATAGATATCATTTAAGTGTATTCCAAATGATTTTCTGGTCAGTTTCAGTTTGAAGACAATATTCTCCTGGGTTGTGAGGGCTGACATTTTGAGGGAAGTCCAGTGGATTCTCCTGGATTCCACTTTGCAGCAGGATTTTCTAAAACAATGGATCAAAACCACATCTTCATAGCCCAGGGATGCTATGTTACTCAACCTAAGTCAGCAAATACAATCAATCTAAAATAGGCACTGAATTTGATGCCCTGACCCATGTTCCTCAGTGGTTAGAGCATCAGCCTGCTCACCAAAGGGTCACAGGTTTGATTCCCTGTCAATTGCACATACATGCAGGTTCTATCCCCCTCCCCAGTCAGAGCATGTGCAAGAGGCAACCAATAGATGTATTTCTTCTCACATCGATGTCTCTCTCTCCCTCCACCAACTCGCTCCACCCTCCTTTCCATTCTCTCTGAAAATTAATAGGAAAAATATCCTTGGATGAGGACTTAAAAATAAATAAATAAATAAATAAATAAATAAATAAATACATGCATAAGTAAATACATAAATGGCACTACATTTGAAAGGCTACCTTATTCTAAGTTGTTGCACACAAAAAAATTAAGCTTTGCTATTAAATGTATAAAAAGTCACTTTGGTATTATGTATATACAAATTATAGTTCGTATAAATTTCTATAGAAGAAAAATACAACTTGATCCATGAATAAAGAAATAAAATTTGTCATGGCTGACATAAATTTAATCCCATGTTGGTAATGCTCTTGAAAGTATGTGAGACAAACTATAAATTTCATTGACTTAACACACATGCATGTACCTACACAGAAATGCATGCAAACACTCTTCCTCTCACTCTCTCCCTCTTCCCGCTTCTCTCTCCCTCTCCCCCGATCTCTCTCTCTTTTTCTCTTGGTAAATCTATAGTGAATAATTATAAAGCCTTTTAGTTCTGGCTAAAGATAATATGGATTGCTTTCTACATTATCAAGTTTTCTGTAGTGACTGGCGTTGACTATAGAGGGGGCATGTTCAACAGCTCGGTGAGGGACATCTGGCCTAATTATCATTCACACAAGGCATGGTTCCGGTGTTATAACTAATTTCTGTTGTAGGTATATTTCTCCACAGAATGTGCCTATTTGCATCATCCCAACCATCTGGTTACCTCATGCTCTGCTGTACATAAATATGGCCATACTCCTTCCCTGAATTGAAGAATGAAAGGCCACTATCCTTCTCCCCATCCCCCATGAGACTAGGGGCACTGGATGGAGAAAGGGATGAGTGGGGTCCAAGACTGGGGCACAAGGCCTCCATGTGACAACAAGCAGACCTGGGGACATCGTGACAGCAGGGGGGATGGTTTCACACAAATCCAGGAATGGAGATATGAGGCCTGAGAAGCAGAAACAGCAGAGCTTCTGGCCTGGGATTTACATCCAGGTGCCATGGAGACAGACATGTAGGAAGGCAGGGGAGGGTGGGTGGAAAGAGATCAACCAATGAACTTGTATGCATATACAAATAACCTGTGGACACAGACAATGGGGTGGTGAGGGCTGGGGGTGAGAGGGGGCGTTGAGGGCTGGGGGCAAAACAGGGTGGGTGGTGGTGGTGAGAGCCGGAGCGGGGTAGGGGTTGGTGAAGGTCAGGGGCAGCATATGGACACAGACAATAGGGTGAGGGGGAGACAAGAGTGGGCTGAAGAGGTTAATGGGAGAAAAAGAAGGACCTATGTAATACTTTCAACAATACAGACTTTTAAAGAAGAAGAAAAAAAGCAGTCTGTAGATTTGGATAAGCCAGATACATACGGACTAGACGAGGCTGTGACAGAGACACGAAGAGAGCCAGTGGGGAATACACAGTCATAGAGACAGAGACACGGGAAGAAAGAGAGGCAGAGACAGGGTCTGCAGAAGGGAGTGCAGTGACAGGGAGACCATGCCACTCAGCACTGCAGAAGCATGTGGTACAACCAGTGGGATTCTGGTGGCCCAGCCATACTTCTGTCTCTCAAAGCATTTCATTTACAGAGAGGCTGCACCCTCCTATGCAGAACAGGAAGAGAAAGCTAGAACGGCCTCAAAAGAACCTCTTCTGAATTTCTTATTTTAAAGCTAAGGGGAAATGGAGACTCAGAAATGGGAAGTGACTTGCTCAAGTCACAGAGCCAGTTGATGTCAAAGCTAGGGCTAGAAACCTAGTCCCAGTCTGGTGTTTGTTTCCTACATTGTTACGTCACGCCAGAGCCCTTCAATTTGTGGGCAAATCTTCCCCTGTTATCAAAGGGCACCAAGCACACAGTGGTCCTTTGTTTTGATGTAACATTTTTCATTTTCAAGGGATGAAACATTCAAGGGATTAAAAGTACAGATAACATGATGAAAACAACTGAAAGAGAAAAAGAAGAGTAACCACTGTGTTTTATAAACATCAAAATAATGAAATTTTACCTCATCATAGAACTCTGGATTTTGGTTGTGATGTGAAACAACAGCGTAAGCATTTGTGGTAAAAACAGATCCTGCAGGTTTTCCATAAATACACTGCAAAAGAAGAAACAGAGTCACCACTCTCAATTCAGGTCTTCAAACGTGATGCTATGGAACCACATACAGTTAGAAGCATCTGTGAGCACAAGGCCACGGCCAAGCCCACTGGGCTCTCACCATGGGCTTATAAATTCCAAGTCATTTACAGTCACTCCAGACTTCACCCAGGACTTCTCCTAACTTGGCTACATAAATGCTTCTGAATTTCTGGCCATCAAAGAAATGCAATTCCGAACTTGTTGCCAGTAAGAAGTTGAACACAGCTACTCATCTGGGAGGAAAACACTCTCAATCCTATCCTGGAAAACTTCTCTCATGCTTTTTGCATTTCTTAACATGAGAAGTTCCCACTCAGCCAGTCACTAACATTTGTTGAATGCTTGTTGTGCAGTGGGCAACGTGAAGAGTTAAAAACAAACAAACAAACAAACAGCCTGGCCCGTGTGACTCAGTGGTTGAGCCTTGGACCATGAACCAGGAAGTCATGGTTCGATTCCCGGTCAGGGCACATGCCCAGGTTGTGGGCTCGATCCCCAATGGGGAGCGTGCAGGAGGCAGCCGATAAATGATTCTCTCTCGCTGAGGTTTCTCTCTATATATTTTTCTCCTTTCCTCTCTCTAAAATCATCAAAAATATATTTTAAAAAAACACCAGCAGACACATTCCTAACCTAAAGGAATTAAAAATTAAGCTACAGACAACTTACTGTTCTATAACTTTACGAGCCACATTTTAAAAGTCACTGGCTTTCTGTTATACCAGTGGTCGGCAAACTCATTAGCCAACAGAGCCAAATATTGACAGTACAAGGACTGAAATTTCTTTTGAGAGCCAAATTTTTTAAACTTAAACTATATAGGTAGGTACATTGTTATTAACTTAATTAGGGTACTCCTAAGGCTTAGGAAGAGCCACACTCAAGGGGCCAAAGAACCGCATGTGGCTCGCGAGCTGCAGTTTGCCGACCACGGTGTTATACCAATAAAATACATGTAAGGCTTTCTATGGTTCCATGGAAAGATCCGATTTCATTTCTAGTGTGAGTTTTTCACTTCCATAGGCCTAATAAGCTCAAGGATGAATATGGAGTCAGCATGCCAAGGTATTAATTGCCTCTGTTACTTCAGAGCCAGCCTTTAGGCCGGCTAAGAAATGAAATTGAGACTCTATGTGAGTACAGAGCCAGCTCTCCTTAAATATGGTTATGAAGGCAATTTGCAGGAACTGCTGAGAGGTAACCTAAGAATCTTTAAGTACACAAAAAGAGATTGCATGGGGGGGGGGGGAGGAACAGTTTTTCTCATCTCCATTGAAGGAAGAACCAGAATAAACAGGCTTAATTTAAGCCAGCCTTAATTTAACTTAGGCTTTTCTATGAAAAATAAATCTGTTTTCAAAGGTGGGGGCTATAAAACAGTCAACGATTTAGTTAGGGGGCATTCCAGCCTGTTTCCCTAGGTGGTTTGAGTGGACGACTAGCCATCCATCTGTCTGATTGAGGCTCAAGCGAGAGAAATGGAGAGCTAGATAAACACTTTGCGATGAGTAAATGTTCCACCTTTTCTTTCAGGCCTCTGATTAATGGGCTAAAGAGCAAAAAGTGAAAACCAGCTATAAAGAGTGAAAATCTAAGAGCACTGTGAAGTCACAGGTCCTTAAGGATTGCCGTATCAGATAATACTGAGATGCTGCTTTTCATAGATCACTAATCCAAGTTTGGAGGCACCATTTGGCCAGTCACAGAGTGGATGTCTATCTCAGATCAAAGCAGTCATGCTGTGCTTCTGTCAGCTCAAAGCCCGGTCAAGTTTCAAAACCAAAGGAGTTTATATTCCCCTGATAGTACCATTATAACTGTCTGGTCAAAGGAGAAAATGACCTTGTTCTTGGGCATCAGAGAACGCGAAAATCAAAGTAGAGCAAAGGCAAAAATCTGGTATATGAAGCTTACCCATTTTTAAAGCTCCTACCTCATTTTGTTATTTCTTAATGTTTAACTAATGCTTATGGTTCATATGTAACAGTAGAAAAGACAGTATTATATTTATCAATTCAGTACACTTTCTTTTTGACATTGAAACAAATTAAACTTAGCGTATGGAACTACCAAGCATCAAAATCTCTATCTCTACCGAAAGTGCTTGTCAGTATCATAAACAAACCTTTAGAGCTTTGGCATCACTTTCATCTGAATCCCGGAATTCCACACAGACCGCAATGTTCCTTGCCTAAAATGATTAATCACTCCAAATGAGTCACAGAATGAGAAGATTATAAATAACATTTTATACCCCAAAATGTATAGTTTGCACTGTTTACCTTGGCAAATGTTTTCTGGCTATCGTATTTTAATTGCAAGGGATATACATACAGATGGTTTTTGTAAATGGTAAATGGATAACAATATTTTGTCATTTCTGGAACAAACTCTTCAACCTCCACAGTAATATTTTGACAATTTTTTTCGAAAGGCTTCAGGGGCACATATGAAGAAGTAATACAATCTATAGCCAAAAAGAAATAAACAGGTAAAGACAATACAATTTAAAAATCATTGACACATTCCTCCATTTATAAAAATATACATTGACTGTGTTCACAAAGTGATTTTTTTAACTTTGTAATATTATTTTTTTTCATTTTTTAAAAATTTTGTTTTATTGCTTAAAGCATTACAAAAAATTTTTTAATTTATTTTAGAGAGAGAAGGAGGGAGGGGGGGAGAAAGAGAAAGAAACATGGATGTGAGAGAGAAACATCAATTGGTTGCCTCCTCTATGCACTTCAGGGATCAATCCCGAAACCTGGGTATGTGTCCTGACCGGGAATCAAACCAGTGACCTTCAGTACATGGGATAACGCTCAACCAGCTGAGCCACACTGGCCAGGGCTCAAAGAGTGATTTCAAAAACAGATTTCTCAGTGAGTGACAAAAAGTCATACAACCACTTTAAGAATCCCAAAATAAAAGCTGGAGTAGCCTGATGATGGTTTCAGTGGAACCCTTCAAGCTAGACATGGATTGCTATTTCATTCTCAATGTACAGTAGACTGATTTGCCAAATATAACACATCATAATTTTGACAAATTTAATCTCTACAAAGAAATCCATTACACTTTTCCTCCTGGGGCTTCAATTTCGCTTTCACTGCAAATTTTTATTGGTATCAGGGAAATAACAGTAAATTTATGCCTCCAATTAGCTCATGGCCAGGCACTTTTAAAAAGTTAACTTGGTGCAGGTGCAAATTTTCACCTAAGAAATAATGGAAGCCTTTTGAAACTACAGATTTTATGATGTGTTACCAAAAATAAATGCAATACTCCTGAGCATGAAAAGTGTAGCAGCAGAGTTTACTAGTATTGAAGTAGCCACTGTACTAAAGGTTATTGATATATTTAAGGGCTCTATGACTGCTTGTCCTTACTGCAAACTCATATTGATGGAGAAAGAAGATCCAGCGAGAGTCAGACCTGGGGACACAGTATTTTGGGGGGGGGGGGTGTTGGTTTTCTCTGATTATTATAGCAATACTTATAATGAAATATCTGGAGTAAAGGTACACAGACACAAGTGATCATTCCACTACCCAGAGATAACTACTGCTAATATTTTGGTTTATTTTCTTCTAGTCTTCTTTCTATGCATGTTTTATATAATAATAATAATAATAATAATAATACAGAAATTTTACTATATATGAAGAACTTTATCCTCTTTTGGGGGCATTTTATCTATGTCTTACTTCACAAACTCTTTATAAACATCATTTTTCATGGTTGCATAAAGTTTCATGACATCGTAGTACCAATAATTGCCTTACCCTATCTGACAGTGTTGGACTCTGGTTGTTTCCAATTTTCTCCCAATATAAACAATGCTGCAAAGAAAATCTTTATGCAGAAACTACCTGCATTTTATATTACTTCTATAGGAAAAATAAACCACTGTACTCTTAGATGTTTTAAAATGTAAATTGCTACTCCCCTACTTACAATCCTTTCATGGCTTTTCATTGCACTTGGAATAAAATACAATCTTTTTTTGTGTGTTTGTTAATCCTTACCCGAGGACACTTTTCCATTGATTTTTATAGAGTGGAAGGGAGGGGGAGAGACAGGGAGAGAGAAACACCGATGTGAGAGAGACACATCAATTGGTTGCTTCCCACATGTGGCCTTGGTCGGGGCACTGGGATCAGCCTGCAATGGAGGCACATGCCCTTGACCAGAATCCAACCTGGGACCGTTCAGTTCGTAGGCTGACACTCTATCCACTGAGCCAAAATGGCTAGGGCTAAAATCCAATCTTTTAAGAAGTTATCATGGTCTATACAATTCCCTGCATGATGTGACGCTTTTCACTCCTCCTACTTCATCTTATGTCCCCCTTGTTCCCATTACACGCCACACTAGAACCACACTGGCTTCCTTTCTGTTCATATAAACCACGCTTTTTCCCACTGCAAGGTCTTTTCATATGCAATGCCCACAGGGGGACTGTAGAGTCCCCACCACTGCATGCTGGTTGGGCCACATGATAGGCCTTCTTTGGCCATCCTTTTTAAAGCAGCCCATCCCAATCACAGACTGAAATTAGTCACTTATTTGTTTTCCTATGAATTGTTTGTCACTCCTTCTAGACTTTAACCTCCATAATTTTAAAGCACCTAGTAGGCATTCAATAAATGTTTACTGAATAAATCCTTATTCCGTGAGTAAATGGATAGATAGAATCTCAGTTAGAATTCCTTAGTTATGGACTTCTATGGGTATCTATTGCCAAATTGTGCTCCTACTCATGATAGGTGATGGTGTTTGGCCAAAACTAAGCCAGCATCAGACGGCTGCACTTTAAACATTTTTTTGTAAGTTTGATAGATGAGCAAAAGCTGTTTTAATTTGCATTAGCGGCATTATTATTAAGATTGAACATTTTCAAATATTTACTAGCCACTTAATTTTATTTCCTGCAAAGTGTCTTTTGTGTCTTCTGTTCATTTTCTCCTGAGATTTTAGACTCCTATCTGTAGAGAAGAAAATAACATCTCCTTTTGATCCCTTAGTTGATGAAAGTTATCCTTGGCAAAAGGCAGCAGAAAGTGACTGGGGCACACTCACAACAGCATATATTATATATGAAATAGCATCTTATACAATCAACTTTCTGTAACTATTCACCATGTGTACGGGGTTGAATTAGTGTCCCACCCTCCCCCCAAAATCATGTCCACCAGAACCTCAGAATGCAACCTTCTTTGTAAATAAGGTCTTTGCAAGATGTAATTAATTAAGATGAGGTCATACTAGATTAGGGTGGGCCCTAAATCTAACGACTGGTGTGCTTAAAAGAGGGAAGATGGCCATATGATTGTAGAGGTAGAGAAAGAAGTGATGCAGCTACAAGCGGAGGCTGCCAAGGATTGCCCGGAGCCAGTAGAAGCTAGGAAGAGGCAAGGAATGATTCTTCCTTAGAGCATCAGTGAGAGCATTCAGTAGGAGCATAGACCTGCTGACACCTTGATTTTGACTTCTAGCCTCCAGAACCATGAGAAAAAAATTTCTGTCATCTTAAGCCACCCAGTTTGTAATACTTTCTTACAGCAGCCCCAGGAAACAAATAAACCATGTAAACCTCAAGAAAAATATAGAAAAGGTAAAAATCTAAGATTCAAACATATTCATTAAGGTTTATTTGCAATACATGAGTTCTTACTTGATAAATCCACAGGAACACATTCTACTGTGATGTTTAGCTGCCCAGGAATAATCTGCAATTTGGTCTTCTCTGGCCTAGGTGTAAAATAAGAATATTTTATACTTAAAAATTATGATTACTAAATGGACTGGTTTACCATGCATCCAAACTTAAAATTTTGAAGCATTAAGTTTCTCCCATAAAGGGTGGGGCAAAAGTAGGTTTATAATTGCTGAGTACACAAAACAGATTATTCTTTTACTATTTATTATTGTATTATTTTCCATGCAAACAACTATAAACCTACTTTTGCCCCATCCTGTATGTGACTCACATTCATCATTTTAAGAAATTAAAATTCTATTATATTGATTTACTGCAGTAATTCCACACACTTACTTCTTGTACTCTGAGAGCAACTTGAGAATGTCTTCATTTGAAAGCTTACTACTGTCTTGTTTATACAAAGGAGAAAATCTCCCATCCAGGTCCAGAGAGCCTTGAGCATCTTTGAAAATAGGTCTAAATAGCAACAAAAAGGGTTTTTAATTTTTTTTACAGGATTGATAAATAACAAAATTAGAGCTAGTAGTATAAAATTGTGAAACTGGTTTGGAAAATAGTTTGGCAGTTTCTCAGGAAGTTAAGCATGCACCCTCCCTATGATTCTACAATTCCACCCCTAAGCATATAAGCATATTTATTTCCACACAGTACATGAATGTTCACAGCAGATTTATTTGTTATAGCCCCAAACTGGAAACAATCTAGATATTAATCAGAGAAGCATCGATCAGACCGTCAAACCTCAGAGGGAAGGTAGAGGGGGTGGGGGTAAGGAGGAGAGATCAACTAAAGGCTTGTATGCATGCATATAGGCCTAACCAATGGACACGGACACCAGGGGGTGAGGGCATGAGTAGAGAGGGGCAATGGGGGTATAAGGACACATATGTAATACCTTAATCAATAAAGAGAGAAAAAAACGTGACTGGATAAGCAAATTGTGGTATATTCATACAATGAACTATTACTCAAAATGAACAATTGAAACATACAATAATATGGGTGAATTTCAGAAACAGACTGAACAGAAACAACAAAATAAAAGGGTACATATTGCATGATTCCACTTACATGAAGTTCTAGAATAGATCAAAGTCATCTATAGTGATAATCAGATTGGTGGTTGCCTGGGTAGGGGTGGGATGGCTAATTAGACAGAAAGGTGTGGAAACTTTCTGGAGTGACTGACAAGTTCTCTATTTTAGTTGGGGTGGTAGTCACATGCCTATATACATTTGTGAAAATTCATCAAGTTGGACATATAAAATGTGTACATTTTCACCAAAGGTAAAGGATATCTCAAAGTTGACAGAACATAAACTAGATCTTTAAGATCAATTTATATAGAGTTTATAATATATATGTAGAATTTCCAATATGAATTTGATTATTTCCCCTCCTACCCCTATCCCATGTTTAAGCAGATATTTTACTGGAAAAAAAATGGGAACTGATGTACAAGTATCCAACACACTGGAGTAGCTATAGCCAGAAACACAGTTTCCCAGGCAGAGCCTCTGAAGATGTGGTCATAGGCATTAACCACTGTTCCTACTTCTAAGCATACATCCTTTATTTTCAGTAAACAAAGGCTTATCATACATCTTTTAAATACCCCAGCCAAGCCTGTAGAGTGAGTTCCTGCTACTACTAACAACCAAAATAATTTAGGAAGAATAAATAGCATAATTCCTCATCAGAACTGGGGATCAAAGCTTCTAACTTTGAAGAGTTTAAAATTAATTTTTCTATTGGCAAAACAGCATGAAGCAGCTACTGCTATGGCCTGAAGGGGGCGCAGTGTGCAACAGTGGTCTAGAGTAGGCTTTGAAGTCAGGAGCCATGGGTTCCGATCCCTGCTAACACACATTCTGTGTAAACTTGAGCAGAAACTTTGTTTTACTTTTGTGCCTCAACTTCCTCATCTCTAAGGGGATAACAGTATCCACCTCTTAAGAAAATGTAAACTAATCACTTAGACCACTGCCTTATACAGAGTTAGCACTCAATAAGTATTAATAATAACAGCAGCAACAGCAATTGACTTTTCAGGCTGGGGCATCACTAAGGATGCTTATGTTTACAAAGTCATATTTCACCTTATATAATGCCTAACTATACTATCCTCCCCTACTCTTTGCCATTCATCTATCCTTGGCTATCATTTTTTAATCATTCTGTAAAACAAGGACAATGTGCCTTTTCATCTACCAACATACAATGCATTTTGGGACCTTCCCAAAAATCTAAATGATTATAAATAGTGACAGAAGAGTTCATTAACTTAGAGTCTCCTACTCTTTTGCTACTCCCAGCACACATGGAACATAATTGATTGAATTATTCAGAACATGGTGCCCTTTCCCCAGTTCTAGTGAGTTGTTGTACAGGCTGTACCACAAACAAGCCAATGAACCTGTACTTCAAAAGTGGCATAAGCAAGAAACACATTTTAAGTCATCAATGTATGCAGACTTCCAATATTGGGGGGGGGGGGCATGTAAATCTACCATAGGACGTGGTATAGATCAGCAGTCGCCAACCTTTCGGACCTCATGGACCACTGACTGGCGACTGCTGATATAGATAACACATTTCCAAATAAATACACACACTACCTCTAAAGAGTTTACTGAATTAGTCATTAGAAAGCAAAACAAACAAACAAACAAAACCTATTAATTACAGACTTGCACTTAACAACTGGATTTTTTGCCTTCTCATTTTTGGTATGTTTTCCAGAATTATTCTATGCTAGTTTTTCAAAGCATAAATCCAGTCAACTCTGAAATAGTGCGCATACTGTACTTCATTTACAATAATTTCTGGTTTTCTGGAAAAAAATTCCATCACTTAAGAAAATTAGCTCTGCTTTAAAGCACAATATAATTAAGTGGTGTCAGTGAGATCAGTAATCCAAGCCAAAGAAAATTTCCCAAAACTTATGAGACATATGAAGAAATTAAAGGGTCTTTGATGTACAGCAAATTCTAAGACAAAGAATTCTTATATCCTGTTATGGACTGAATGTTTGTATCACACACACCCCAAGTTCATATGTTGAAATCTAATCCCCAAGATGATTATATTAGGAGGTGGTATCTTTGGGGTGATTAGGTCATGAGGGTGGAACCCTCATGAATGGGATTAGTGCCCCTGTAAGAACAGACCAGAGAGATTGCCTGCTCCCTTTCTGCACTGTGAGGACACAAAACAGTCAGCTGTCTCTAACCTGGAAGAGAATCTCACCAGAACCTGACCATGCTGACATTCTGATCTTACGACATCCAGCCTCCAGAATTGTGAGAAATAAATGTTTGTTGTTTAAGGCATAAACCTTTGCCTTAAACATTTGTTGTTTAAGCAGGTAATTTGTTATAGGACCCAAAGGGACTAGGACACATCCCAGGTGCCCCAAAGCATAACTGGCAAACTATAACTGGTTTGTCAGAAACAAACTGCTGACTGCTGCTAGCAAAAACAACATCCCCCAAGTTCACATATGAGTGTGATGAGAAGGGTCCGGATTACATATGTACACACCTGGCAGCCCAGGCAAAGGGCATTCTGTATTGTCCAAGGCGGCTGCACACTTGCTTGGCTGTTCTGTGCACCTTCTGGGCCGTCTAAGGTCAGAAATAAGAAGATAGGCTCATATTTGTTCAAACTACCAGGGATTCCCCCCAAAATAATGTCCCCAATTTATCTAATATAAAATACCAAAATTTAGAAAAAAATATATTCAAATAGCCACAAATAAAAGACAACATGCATCGGCTACACACTTTCCAAGACCAAAGCAGTATTTCTTAAAGGTTTTGTGTTTTTCCATTGACAGATCTTCATCAAGATATCTGAAGACAGACAAATAAGATGTAGGGCACATTTTGGACCGGACTCCCACTGGGAAATTTTTAAGCAGTTTAAACGTGTATTTCTTTTCACACAAGAGCAGACAGACACTGGACATTCTTGGAAGAAGTGGATATAGTTGACCTTTTTACTCCCAAGCTAAAAGGCAAGTGACCAAGAGTCAATACAATTAGTTTTGCATGGGCAGGAGCCACTATATGCAGAGGCACCGGGAGATAACAAAGGATATTATCTGCCTATAGAATATCAACGGGCTGTGAAATGCTGGCTACACACTTATCGTCAGGGATAGAGATGCTAGAAGCTGTTATCTATATCGAGACCTTTTTTTCTTCACAAATTAGTCACATGTGTCCTCAGCATCTTCCACTTCATAAACACTGCTCGAATACACAAGTAAATGCCACGTAGAACAGATGGACTCTTCATAAATACTCAGTAGCTGGAGAGCTGCTAATGAACTGTGCCACAAATACATTCTCTCTCTGGGCCTCAGTTTTCTCATTTACAAAATGAGAACAGAGGATTCAATCAATAATTTCCCTAAGTTTAGATGTCA
This sequence comes from Myotis myotis, assembly GCF_014108235.1. Lineage (NCBI taxonomy): Eukaryota > Metazoa > Chordata > Mammalia > Chiroptera > Vespertilionidae > Myotis > Myotis myotis. The sequence goes on from NW_023416346.1 coordinate 42,569,397, forward strand.
GAGTCCAAAAATTTGGATAATTATATGGGTTGCTGACTTTCAATGTTGCCATTTAAATACAAGAAACAGTAAAAATCCCTACCATTTAATACGCCAACATTTCATGAAGGATAGGAGGAATGATTACAAAATGGCAAGGGCAAAAATCTCAGAATAAAGAACAGCCCTTTGAATTGAATACATTTAGCTTCATGAACCACTCACTATCTCGTTTTTCTTTTCTCACGTCATCTTCATACAGGAGTAAATTTGAGTACAGACTGGCTTTTGGGAACTACAGAACCGGATCATCTTTACCATCCCACCTCTGATATTCTAGGGCTGGGCTTTAAAAAAAGTGGCTATTGCCAAGGATACAGTGTCATTGAACAGATGTTGCTGAAAAACCTTTAGCTCTTATTTTGATAAGCCAGCAGAAATCAGATTGTCATGTAAACAGAACATAAATGGAAAGGGGAAAAACGTCACGTTCAAGCTTTAACATGCATAGTCACCTAGCCTAGTATACAATATTTCACAGTATACTGCATGCTGAGTGTAAGTTTTTGGGGTGTCATTGACAATCCCATTTAGAATATCAGTAAAAGGCAAGTTCTACATTAAGCTGAAATGTTCACAGATGATCTTTATAAATACCTTTGCTGGGTCTGAATTTTTGATGTAGGGTTCTGCACAGTGCGCAATGTTGCCCTGGAGCACCTTTTCAATTCGCGCAACTAGAAGAATTTCAGGATGTGGAATCGTCACTGAGAAAATTCCCTACGGAAAAAAATGACATCCATTAGTTTTTATGTAATCTCATACATACAGTTGTTGATTAAGGATTCCATGTAGTGCATTTAGCATAGAATGTTGGTAGTCAACATAGACTCATGTCTGGCATGATGGAAATAGATAACAGTTCCTTTCAAACCATTTCCCAAGATCCCAATGTTCCTTCCAAATGGATTTTCTATTTTGTCACCAATTTCATATCTAGTAGTCTTGAAAGTGCAGATGGTCACACTTGCTGCTTAGCTTCTTGTGTTTAGCTGTGTTTGCAAGGTGCACTGTTGGATCTCATTAATACAATGTATATTGTTTGGCTTAATCGGCATATGCTAAACTACTGTGCATTTCTCAAATAAAACTGGATAAGTATTTTTAGTTTTTGTTAATCTTCACCCAAGGATATTTTTTCCATTGATTTTTAGAGAGAGTGGAAGGGAGGGGGAGAGACAGAAAGAAAGAAACATCAATGTGAGAGAGACACATCAATTGGTTGCCTCCCACACATGCCCCGATCAGGGCACGTGCCCCGACCAGGGCCAGGGATCCAACTTACAACCAAGGTACCTGCTCATGACAGCAATCAAATCTGCGGCCCTTCAGCCCTTGGGCCAATGCTCTATTCACTGAGCCAAACCGGCTAGGGCTGGATAAGCATTTTTAAATGTGGCTGCATGTGACTCCAGAGTAATTCAGTCACAAGTAATACTGACTGCAGCTAAGAGGAAGAAAATACGGTATTGGTCTGTGTAACAGTTTTCAAACTGCATAACATAAAAACTAAATCATCTTATAGAAAGTATTCCTTTGTGACAGGTAAAGAGCTCTGGGGCTTTCGCTGTAAAGGTAGGGGACACAGGATCCAAACCTCATCTTGTTCCTGTGCGCTTTACTTAAGGGTACTAAGGTAGATGCAACCAAATATACAGAAGTTTTCTCTGAATGCATGTGGAACAACCATATACCCTGTCCAGCTCAGCTCTTTCCAAATATAATGCCTTCCAAACAGCTTGTTAGTTGATTATGTCTGTTGTTTAAAGGAGCATCACACAAAGGAATTCAAGTGGAAAAATCCATCATTGGGACTCTACCAAGTTTTGTTTTTCTACTTGGTGTATTACCAACTGTGTTAAGAGAGTGCTTTCCAGTTTTCAAAGCATTTCAGACACATTATCTCATTTGTTCCAGATAGAACCCTCTGAGGTAGACAAAGCAGAAAAGAAAAATGAGTGCAAGGCACTAAGTAATTCCTTCCATACTCCAAAAGCTTGTAAGGATCCCAGGTTAATGGCTGATACAGTTTTGAATTCCCAAGCAGCAAGCATGGAATGAAGTGGTTAAAAACTGCTCGGAAACACAATTTCCTGGGCTCAAATTCTGGCTCCACCATTTACGGGGTTTAGGCAAGTCAGATCCTCTCTACGTCTCAGGTTTCTCATCTATGAAATAGGGATGATGATAGTACTAGCTACTGAATCAACGACTCATATGGATTAAATGAAGTCATGCACATTGGTACCTGGTTATTACTAGAGTGGCCCAAAGCCACTCAAGGTCACAGAATTGGATTTCTACTACTGCCAGGAACACGCTGCTCGAACTGTGGGATGCGGCTGGCAGACTGCCTCAAATGTAATTTCATGCATACCAATTGTCATGTAACTGTGCTAGATGGTTTTCGTGCATTATCTCAGTCTTCATAAAAACCTTTAAAGCAGGCACTATGATGTACATAGTTTTTAAAATATATTTTATTGACTTAAGAGAGGAAGGGAGAGAGAAACATCAATGATGAGAGTCACTGATTGGCTGCCTCCTGCACATCTCCTACTGGGGCTAGAGCTTGCAACCTGGGCATGTGCCCTGACCTGGAATCCAACTGTGACTTCCTGGTTCATAGGTCGACACTCAACCACTGAGCCATGCTGGCTGGGCGATAATACATATTTTAAAGATTAAGAAATTGAGGTTTATGCAGCAAGTAAATGGGCAAAAAAGACTGTGGCCAGAGTTTCCAGACTATACAGTCCATGCTATACTGCCTCTCAACCTCGGGGCCCCTGCAGCCAATGTATCATGCAGTGAGGCTGGATGAGAACAGTAATAATGATTACTGCTGTAGCTAACATCCACTGAGTACCTTTAGTTCCCCATTCCCTGTACTCTCAGCATTTCCCCACACTGACGATGCCAGTTAGGAGTATTATGATCTGAAATGATTTGACAGTTGATAAGAAGAGCAAGCTGCTTTTACTCGTTTATCTGTGATCACTATTACTGCTGCCCTTACTAGCAGCCACATGGTACTGAGCAAACACAGTGGGCCTGGTCCAGTGCTGAGTGCTCTCCAAGATGGCATGCCTTGCCTGACCCTCTCAGCAGCCCTGGGACGCAGGTACTAATGTTACCTCCAGTTGACAGATGAGGATGCTGAGGCACAAAGATGCTCACTTTTTAACTGACCAGGGATTCCAGTACAGGGGGATACTCTCTGGAGCTGTTCTGCCTTTGGTCCAATTAGCTTCTAGCCTTGCCATTCCCCAAACACAGAAGGATAGCCAGAGAGAGTCCAGGAAGCCCACATAGGCTAGGAGTCTGCCCTTTAGGACAAGGCCTCTGGTCCAGCCCTCCTTTCCCACTAAGGAGGTATAAACTGCGCCCCCTCCCCCCCGCCGCCCCCAGCACAGGGTAACTGTTACTCATTTCAATGATCTCTCCCTCAAAAGAATAAGGCAGGTCCCCCAATCCCCATCACTTACACAGCCCCCTAAGGCATGGCAAGACATGCAGTAGTGGGGGGGTAGCTCTGTACCCTTTCACCAATCCAACAACTGCTACCCTCCAGCAGGGAGCCTAGAGCCACAGGTAGGCAACCCCCAAGAGTCAGCAGCTCCCCCACAACCCCAACTCAACCTTGGGGGACATGGAGCATTAAGCTCTACCAGGGTATCTGGGAAAAAACTGCCAGGAGGCTGAGAGTAAAGTGACTGCTCACAGTAGCTGTTTGGTGTCAGGGAAGCAAAACTACTGGATGGAGCCAACTTCCTCCATTTCCTATGATCACCCCATGGCTCCTCAGGAAGCCACTGGGGAGAAAGATTCTAAGGAGCAGGTGGGGAGAGCCTAGAATGGTCCCAAAACACCCAACATCCACCAAACCCTGGAAGTCGCCTGTCCCCATAGATAATGCTGCTACTTGAATAGCCTTGCTGGAAGGGAATAGTCTACCATCAGCCCTTCCTGGGAGTGCTGGAGAACTGGACTGCTTTCTTCTCTCTAGGGTGACATGAAAGCAGTACAGTATAGGGATAAAACTATGGGCTTCTTAGGGAGCCTGCTAGACCTAGGTTCATGTCCTATTTCCTCATCTTATTAGCTCTGTGACCTTGGGCAAGCCACTTGACTATTCCGTGCTCAGTTTCCTCATCTACAAAATGGGGATAGTAACAGTACCTAGCTACTTTACTGGGGTGTTGTGAGAATTAAATGGCTTCATACAGATAAATACCTAGAGAAATAGATCAGCAATAGTAAGTGCTTGAATCGTTGTTATTGCTGGAAAGTGGTTGAGCTGAGATCGGCTAACACTAAGTCTCTCTTACATAGTAACTGTTTCCTCGTCCTAAATGGGAAGAAGTTAAGAAAAAGACTTCTTCCAAATAAAAGGTTCAACTCTTTGAAGTAAATGACCATTTCCTGGTGTCTTCAGCTGATCTGAGAGAGGGTTCAAAATGATAAAGCCCTTTGAGGCCACTGCCCATTATTCTCACCTGCCCAGCTCTCATCTATTCCTTTGAGGTCTCTCTCAAGCCCCACATCTTCTGTGGACTATTCTAAGTGAACTCCTGAAGACTGACCCCTCCTCACATTCTAAACTCTTCTACTACCATTATTCTGTATGCCTCAGCACTTAATTGCATCCTGCCTAACATTGCTGATTGAGGTCTTTCAAACAGGCCTAGGTTCAAATCCTGCTGGTAACACTACTGACTCTGTAATGGTGGACAGCTTACTTAACCTCCCTGAATTGCAGTTCTCTCATCTGCAAAACAGCAATAATTATACTATTTCAGGAGAGTATGATGATTCCATGAGACACCAGTGGAAAATTCTGGCACACAGGAGATATTCAAAGCATGCTGGTTTTATTCCTGACTTAGATTACAAGTGGGATGACACCTGGAAGCACAATTTAAACTTCTTGCATTGAACATACAACTAAGTACATTGAAGTAATACAGTAAACACATCGTTGGCTTAAAAGGACTTATTTGATATCATGTGGGAAATTTTAAACATACAATTCAATAGCAAGTTCTCAAATATGTATCCCACTGAACCTGCTCAATCTCTCTTTTAGAAGCATAGGCCGTTTTGTGGAATGTACACATATGAGACAACTATAGTCTGAGTAACAAACAAAGGGGCCATGAGGGAACAAGGGGTAATGGACAATGCAGGGAAAAGCTACCAAAGATCTGTAGCCTAAAGAGGGTAGTGACATCACATGTAAAGTCTTCCCCTGCCATTTAGCAGTCTGTACCAATGAGCATAATCGTTGACCCTCAAAACTCCAAAGCTGGAAATTTATTCTAAGGAGATAATTCAAAAAATGAGCTAGCATGTACACACAAGGATGTTCAATGCAGTGCTATTTATTATATCCAAAAATTATATTCTAATTAGTTAAATCAATGGAATATCATATTAGCCTTTAAGAATGTGACTATCTAAAAATGTTGATAATGACAACCATGTTAAATGAATACAGTAGGTATAAAACAGCATGAATATGATACACATGTATAGTCTTATACAAACTGTATGTGTTTACACATACATACAACAGAGCTATCTAGAAAAATGTTTGCCAAAATGTTAATAACTACCATCTATGGCTGGTGATTTTTACTTTCTTCTTTATACTTTTTGTATTGTTTGAATTTTCTATATGATAATATGTATATCTTTATAATCAGAAAATAAGATCAGTTTTATTTTGGGAAAAATAAATCTCCTTACAATGACAGCTGCTTTGTTCTTCCTACTCTAATTATTTGCCTCACTCTATAGTTTCCTTTCAGTTGCAAAAGTCTAGAAGGCAATCAGTTCTGCTCTGCCTAACCTCTTATAGCTGCCACTCTGGTCAGAGGTCAAAATGCCAGGGAATCGTTAGGCTCTTTCTAAAGGAGATGCTTTGCACCACATAGGACAGAAGAGAGTAGCATTACAGTTGTGACACAGCAGTTCCCTCCCATTGCTTTTCAACCAGAACTCCTTGTATAAAGAGCCTTTATGCTCCATTAAAACTATCTATTCATAATGGAAATAGGAATTAGAGATGGGAGGTCAATGTAAGGTCACTGTTTCTTCAAAGAAACAAGCCTCGCAGGCACCTATTGCCTTGCTCAGAAGTATGCACATGGGTATTCATGTGTGCATGCATGCATGTATGTCTGTGTGTGTGTGTGTATCTATGTGATCTGCAGTCCATGTCACAAAACACTTTTGAGACTCACATCATGATCCCAATTAAAATGTTACTTCGCAAGTGTATTACCAGCATATTTATTTTTCTGGTTTCTGGGTTTTTTTCTCTCCAATTACAGTCACTAGAAAAACACCAATACACAGACCTTACAAGAGATGAAAGCCCGTAATAACATTGGCCTGAAACAATGAAATAACCCGAGGGTGTATCTGTTTCTTATTCTAAAAGATCATGGTTTACCTGCTTTACATAGCGTAACTGAGACTCAGCAATTCCATGAATGAAAGACTCCGGTGAAGAGCTTTTTGCATTTCCATCACTGGTTAGTTGAGTTGAAGTGCCCCACAGCATTTCACGAACAGAAGGGGGATTCAGGTCTATATGGAAGTCAGCTGAAATCTTACAATTGTTCTTCACATCAAATAAGGCAAGATTGATAAAAAAGGGTTCAACCTGGGAATGAAGACAATTCCATTTTTAAACTAAAATGGCTTTTTTAGGTGGAGTGTGTGAAGGGACACAAATTACAAAATATTTTTTTTATTCAAGTTTCTGTGATTACACTTTTTTTCTGAGTTCAGCATTTAGCTAAAATTGCATTAAAGCTCATTTGCACATAAGAAAGAACATTCTAACAGGCCTACAAATTTTAACTTTTGTCAGGTATAAATAATTTCACAAGTTATAATTTTTTTAATTGATGAGTAGAAATTGGAAGCCAAATTTAAAGCACACCAATTGTCTAACAAATAAAATTTAATTTTCTATAGGTTTATTGAAGTTGCCCCAAAATAATGCCAATATTATAGAATCGAAATAAATCTTCCCTTTTGTTATGTTACAGCTTACTGGATTTACATTTCATAAAAGCTAATAACAGTCAACATCACATTACTTGACAAAAGCTTTGTTGCCCCATCAGCAGTTTTGGAAAACATGATTCCTCTCTACAGATGGCATTTGAGAGCTGGTCACAAAGAGAAATTTCATGCCAGATGGCATAAAGATTAACCCTTTACACACAGAAAGTCTGCTAGTGAGTTTCAGCTACATTGTAAGAGAGAATAAATCATTGTGGATATTTTTCAAAGACAAAACTAGAACCAAAAAAAAAATCAAGATGAACATAAAATTCAGACTCTCTGGCAATTTTACATTTATAGTTTCAAGAATTTCTGAGCAAATCAAATGATCCTTAATAGCTAATAATTAGAATTTTCTGTGCAGAACAAAATTAATTCACTCTGAGAACAGTGAATGAGGATGACTGCATAGCATCTGGACCCCTGCATGGCTTTCATGTTCATTACTCATGGCTATGAGCCAATTTCACAGAAGTCATATTTTCTAGTAGAATTCACAAATTTGAAGGTTTACCAGGTTCTGGGGATATGTCTCTCTTGAATGTCAGGAGCCTATTCTATCTGCCTTTTGAATAGGTAAAACTTTCACAAATCTTTCAAGATGAAGACATATTCACATTTTGGCAAAAGAAAGACATATATGAAATTCTTCCATGTCAAATGTATCAAAACATGTAGCAATAGAATTTTCACCCAGTAAGTTAGTTCTCAGTTATAAAAAATTAAGATGTTTTCTTAATGCACTGGTTTAGGGGAAGTAGAAGGAAAAGTCATACATACATTTGTGGGTGGTCCTTTTACATTGTCTCCAACTTGACCCAAGATATTAAAAGTTAAATCATGGCAATTTACCAGGAAACGTTTATTACACTTTTCTTCAAATGGCTTTATATCAGGTTCAATTCCTGAAAAGTCCAATCTCTACAAAACAGATAATATGAATTATTTCCAAAAGAAAATCGGATTCATATTAATATAGATGTATGAGTAAAAATTGCAGTATCCAACAGTTCTCTGTCCATTCTTCATTTGAACCCTTTTTATTTTTTCATTTAACAGCCCCTGTAGAGCTCTTTGACTAAGGTTTAAACACCATTAAAGGAATTTTGGAGGGAGATGAGACTATAGACTCTGATCTAAGGCAAAGAAAAAGTCACAAGTGTACCCTAACCTAAAAAGCCCTATATATTATGACTGCCTACCTTCCCCCCACTCCTCTGACCTGATACCCTACCACTCTCGCCTTTCCCCCTACCCTCTCTTTTCCAGTCACACTGGCATCCTTAGTTGTTTCTCTAGCACAAGTATACTCCTACCTCAGGACCTTTGCACTTGCTGTTCTGTCAGGACCCCTCTTTCCCCAGACGGACACATGGCTTACTCCCTTTATTTCATTCAACTGACATTTCCAGAGTTTCCCTTAACTCTCTATAAAAACTGCACATACTCTGAGAGTCTACTCTCCCTTTCCTTGATTTAGTTTTCCAACAATGTTTTTTAAATATTTACTCAGGTGTTCATTGTTTCTCTTCACCACAAAATATATGTTTGAGAATGGTAGGAGTTTGGGTTCTTTTATGAGCTGTACAGGAAGCAAAACTGACATGAATGGACATGGGAGGAATCAAGAATTACACAATGGTCTCTACCTTGGAAGATTTAATAGATTGTGATGTTATGCACTTAACTGTGAAATAAAGATGGGGGGAGAATGAGTATAGATGAGTTCAGTTTGGAATGTGTTGAGTTTGAGGTGATGTAAGTGGTTGGAAAAACAGGAGAGGTCTGGGTTGGAGATCTGGATTTGGGAGTCAGTGGCAACCAGGTTGAAGAGGAACCCTGGTGACCACCTCTCTTTAAATCAGGGGTGGTGAACATCCCGCAGGGCCATGTAAGGCCCATGAAACCATTTGGTCTGGCCTGCCAAAGCATTAGAGGTGATTTAATTAAATGTTTGATCAAACATAGCAGGTTAATTTTTAAATCAATAATTTTGTATGACCCTACAATGATGTTATAAATATCCAAATGGTCCTTGGCAGGAAAAGGGTTCCCCACCCCTGGTTTAAATGATGAACAGAGAGAGAGGCATCTGCTCAGGAAACTGATAAACACTGAGCTTAGCTTCTAACAGAGCTGGGGGGGTGTACCCTGGCTGCCACAGAGATATACATATATTTAATTTTTGATATTACAATTTTTTTTAAGTTTCAAACAAAGATATTGAGAGTCAAGGAATTTCTCTGAGCAGGGGAGGAATCTGTCCCTCCCCAAACATACTCATAGAATCCTCCTTCTCAGCTCACAGAGCTCAGGCAATCTAAGTCCGTCTGTTCATTATGAATGTCTAACCAGACTTACATTCTGTTCACAAGTGGGAGGAAAAGTATAGATTGTGGGACAACTTACTATACTTTCAATTAAGACGAGAGACATGGTAGGCGGGAAATGATTGGGTGAATCTAGGCAGAAAATGCTGCCAATATGGAAAACTCAAGCCAAGAAACACAAGAATTTTTCTCAATTGCTTAAGTACTTCAAGCCAAAACAGGTATTGTGCCTGAAGAATCTTGGATAAATGTAGCCATTCTGACCCAGCTTGCATCAGTGATAAAATCCTCCTTAAAAGAGCCTAAAATATAATATGCATACCTGAAAGCACAATCTCTGCGCACCCCACCCCCGAGTCTATTTATCTACAAAAGGAATACAAATGCGTGGGCCTAGACAGCTCCCCCTTGAACACTTATCTATCTGTGGAGCCAGAAGAAGCAAGTCATTGCCATGGAGATCAATTCTAATTTCCACCAATTTATCTGCTCTCCTTTCTATCTCAGACAGTGGAATGTGAGGAGAAACTGGACTAAATCACTAAACCCCAGCCCCCAAATCCTTTCCTTTCTCAGGTCTGTGAGTGCAAATAGTGGGACATATGGCCTTCCCCAGTCATTCAAAGTTGGAGCCATTCACTTCAGTAGGTCAGTGTTGCTTTATTCTATAAATCCATGATAGAAAGCATATCTGTAAACACTGAAACTGTGGCCAAAAGAGAAGGCTGATGTTATAGGATGGCACTTCGCCTAGTAAAGGTACTCAACACAGACAACGTGGATTTCTCTGTAGTGAGCCTGCCTTCCATAATGAACACTAAATGCAATCTTTTGTCCTTAAAGTTTCATCACAACTGTGTATTTTCCTCTCACTTGTAGCTCACTGATAAGCAATTCAAACATAAAATCAGTTTAGTTCCATGACCACAAAAACACTACACCACATTCCTTTTTTACAGATGCTGAATTGAGTTTCAACCACAGTCAATTGGTTTCTTTGTATACAATGAAAGGGGCTGACATATCCAATTAAAGCCCAATCATGGTGCTTGCAGAGGGGAGAGGGGGATCAAAGCCTCAGATATGTTTGGAACAAGAAAATTTATGAATGAATATCTTAGAACTAAAAATCCTGAGGTCTGATATACTTTTAAAAAATCATATAACTTACACAATGTAATAATGACGGGGGTGGGAGAGATGAAACATTTAAAACAAATTTTCCCCAAATAATAAAAATACCACATAAGAAAATAAAATTACTTGGAAAAAAATTCCGCATTATTTACAGACTATATACTTTTCCCATTTCAAACTAAAAAAATATTGTAATTAGGAAACTGTACGAAGCAAAAAGAAAACACCAAATCAGTCTTCACAAAATTATTTTATATTTTCACTAAATAAAACTGTAATGCTTACATACTGCATATATTTCTATTTTCAGAACACCCCAAAGATTTGAATAATAAATCATATGTGGAAAATTAAAAAGAAAAAAATTAGTCTCCCCTCAAATAATTTCATTTTCTCATGAAATGTGTTTTCATTAGGAAAAATACATATAATACATAAATGCTGTAGAAATTTTGTATTTAAACAAATCAGCAATTTAATTAGAAAATATCATGAAATTAGCTCAGACAGCGTGGCTCAGTGATTGAGTGTCAACCTATGAACCAGGAGGTCATGGTTCGAATACCAGTTAGGGCACAAGCCCTGGTAGCTGGCTCAATCCCCAGTGTGGGGCGTGCAGGAGGCAGAGAATCACTGATTCTCTCTCATCATTGATGTTTCTATCTCTCCCCCCATCTTCCTTCCTCTCTGAATTTAATAAAGATATACTTAAAAAAGAAAATATCATGAAATTAAATATTAACTGCATATCTCTTAGTTCAAAAAGTACCTAACTCCCATGGAAAAGGTGAAAATCCACATGCACATAAACTTGCACTTCCTTGCACCACTATCCATTTAGAGTAAGCCAGATGTAAAAATTACCCCAGTTTTCCAGGCCTACGTCAAAACTGGAAAATAAATCACCTGTCTCATATGATCTGGTGTTCTTCATGCTGCAGATACTCACTATTACTAGACCACAATTGTATCTAATAGGTTACAAGAGCACTAATACCATTTTTAAGAATTCTTTAACTTATCCATTTTGAGGCATAAGATGAATTGAAAAGAAAATAGAGAACTGGAAAAGAAAACCACGTATATTCAGTCCCAAACTATTTGCGTATGTGACAGTCCTCTTGAGTGAAGTTAGTTGTTAAGCTACCTGTTCAAAGATAACAAGACAAATATAAAGCAATCAACATTACGCAGGGGTGCAAAAATCAGCGATTTCAACATTTTAAATGCGTTTTTTTTCCAAATAAGCAACAATTGTAGGATTATTTAAAGAAATATATTAATACCTGAACTTCTGAATCAAAAGAAAAGAGGTTCTGTCTTCCATCCCCTCTACTGAGTTTGTTTAGCTGCTCAGTTTCTCTTCCATACTAAAAAATTTAAAACATATATTTACATATATGTACACATACCAAACATTCCTTTAATTCCTTCAAAACAGTATTAAATACCATTTAAATATATAGCTTCTGTGAAACTAGCAATCTGGCACAGCTTCAAAAATATACCATTCTCCATTTCCATGTACTTAGGATGGATAAAGAATACTTGCTTGGAGGAGAGTCGCTGTAACTATGACCCACAATAAGCTATAGATCAGGTTTTTAGACTCTATGTTCCTCTCATAACATCAAGCATAATATTCAGCCCTAGGAAGTTTGGCTCAGTGGATAAAGCGTCAGCCTGCATATTGAAAGGTCCTGGGTTCAATTCCGGTCAAGAACACATGCCCGGGTTGCGGGTTCAATCCGCAGTAGGGGTGTGCAGGAAGCAGCCGATCAATGATTCTCTCTCATCATTGATGTTTCTCTCTCTCTCTCTCTCCCTCTCCATTCCTCTCTGAAATAAAAAAATATATTTTAAAAAATATTATTCAACCCATAGTACTACAAAAAGGAGTCCAAGAGACTTTGAATGCAGAAGAGAAGTAAATAAGACAGAAAACACTTTACATATCCATGGTGTTAGCCATAGACTAATATATACCACTAGAGGCCCGGTGCACGAATTCGTGCACAGGTGGGGTCCCTCGGCCTGGTCAGCGATCAAGGCCTATCAGGGGGCCAGCCGGCTGGGGTGAGGAACCCCAGGAGGTTGGCCAGCCAGCCTCTCCATCAGGGCCCAGGGGGAGGGACTGCAGGAGTTTGGCTGGCTGGCGGGGTGAGGGAAGGGTCACATGAGGTTGGCCGGCCAGCTGGGGAGAAGGACTATGGGAGGTTGGCTGGCTGGCCAGCCAGGGGGAGGGGCCATAAGAGGTTGGCCAGCCGGGGGGAGGGACCGTGGGATGTTGGCTGTGGGAGCACACTGACCACCAGGGGGCAGCTCCTGTGTTGAGTGCCTGCCCCCTGGTGGTCAGTGCACATCATAGCGACTGGTCGACTGGTCATTCCAGTCATTCAGTCATAAGGGCTGCTTAGGCTTTTATATATATAGATTCTGATTCTGTCACCTTAGGAGAAACATAATGGGCTGTACAGTTTGAAATTACAAAGAGTCAGAGGGGATACATTAAAATCTATAAAATCATAGAAAGCCTAGATCAGGGGATCATGAGTATGTTCCTAATTTTTGGAAAATAGCTTTGAAGCTTAAGAGAAGGATAATTGTAAAATATAAAAAAGTTACTTATAAAATTGTGTAACTTATTCCAGGAAGCGGACTAAAGTGAAAATAAATAGGTTTGACAAGGATTTAAATAAATAAATGGGTTATTAAACCTTTTAATCTATTGTAGTATAGACTCTACAGAGTAAAATATCTCACCCTACTAAAATAGGTGTGATAATCACCTCTACGCTTTGAAAATTAGCTCATTTCAAACTCCAAGAAGCAGAGTAATTAACACAAATGATATATGCTCACCAAAATTTTTATCTGATGAAATTATTTATATACATATGTATTTACATATAGAAACTAACATATATAAAATTATGAAATTAACATACATAAATCATTAGATTGAATATCATGTTCAATCTGCATCAACAGCCACTTGAAAAAAGCCACTACACTCACGGATTCAACCAACCACAGATCAAAAATATTTTAAATGTTACACTGTTGCTGAGGCGTAGTATGTAATGAGTCCTAAGATGGTTTTAACAGCTATTTACATAGTATTTACATTATAATAGGTATTATAATAATCTATAGATAACTTAAAGTACACAAGAGGATTTGTAAAAACTATATGCAAGTATTATGCCATGTTATATAAAGGACTTGAGCATCTTCAAATTTTGGTATCCCCCAGGATCCTATAACCAGTTCTCTGAGGATACTGAGGGATGGCTGTAATTGAACAGAATATGAAGTAGCAAATAAAATTAATAAAGTCATAACAATCTTAAAGAACTTCTTGGCTAGAAAAAAAATAAGATTTTCCAAACTGTTAGTTGGCACTTCATAAGTCCAACTTTAGGAGTATAACTTTCCTTTTAAAATCTCTACCTGTTGTACTAATTTACTGTGGTTTTTAACTTAGAAATGGCATTGCCAAATGGAATCCAGCATTAAAATTTTAACAGCTAACCCTGCATTGCCTCAGCTGAAGGCAAGTTGCCATAAGAAAGATGTACCTTCATCAGTTCCGGATGCATGCTCCTTTCCAAACTGGCCATGATGCTCTCGGCTTTGCCTTGGCTGCTAGTTTCATCATCTGTAAATTCATTAAAAGCAGATGTTCCAAATCATACAAACCATTACTAATCACCTAAGAGGAATATCCTAACTATCTCTTCTCCCACCCCATCCTCACCTACTAGATTTATTGCAAAGAATTTTGATTATGAAAGCATAGAGGAAACTTTAATGGGCTTTTGAAAACCTGCCATGAATTCCCTATCCATTTTAGTCTGGTTATATTTCATGTGTCTGAGTCTATACACTATCAACTCTGAAAAACAAATATATCAACCTTCAGAGTCACTTTTAATGAAGAAGCAGGTCAACCTTTAAGATTAAGAGTTCTATATTCATCCCACACAACAGACATTTCCATAGATTAAAGACAAGGGCTTTACCTCAATAACGAATCATTTAAAAATTCTGACCTTGTGCTGCTTCTACTGTCTCCTTTTTCTCTTGCACCAAACTGTCGGTATTGATCTGGATAATCTTTCTCAAAGTTATCAACCATTCTTCCATCTCCTGTTCAGTTTCAGCAGCCAGATAATGGCTGTACTTATCTAACATCTTGAGTTCAAAAGCATGACGGCGCATTTTAGGGCACTAGAAGAAAAAAAAAAACACCACATTGATAAGTTAGTTTAGTTGCTCTTTTCCTATTAGATTTCATTAGTTTATTTCTACCTCAGAACAGCACATAGATATACCAATACTTTTATGAAAGAATTGCTTCTTTCAACTAGACAATAAATGAATGACCACATCGAACATCTTTTTTTTTTGTTCCCTCAGTACTGAGCTCAGTGTTATATGCACAAAGTGGATATAAAATACTACTTGTTGAGTGAGTATTATCGTTTAAGGCCTTTTGACATCCATCACATTTAGATAATTACACTGCCACATGAAAGTAACCAAATATTTTATAATTTCCCCCCTGCTCAAAGTTTTCCTTGCATATTTATAGATTTTCCTGGCTCTTAAAAACAATCGGCCCTTAAATGTGACCTGAAATAAATCTGGCACTTGCTTTATATCATAACATAAAATGCAATATCAATACCTAATTCATTTTACCACATATAATATGCACAAAAGAAAACTTTACTTGATTCACATTAAATTGTGGCTCTCTAGATTTATTGCAAAGGACAATATGGAAATGGCCAATGCTGAATACTAGCACACAAGGCAAATAAAATCTACCTCCTTTCCTCAAACATGATGACACATTCATTTATATTACCACCTTCTCTGTCACGACCAAAGAAATGACACACTCCCTCTCCCAAATAACACAGTGTTAGTTTTAAGAAAGGTTCATGAATCAATAATTTTCCACTGCATAGTCATTACTCAAGAAGGAACCAAGAAATTTCCTCTTTCTCATCTTCAAAGTATAGTAAAGGGTGACATCAAACTGCTGTAGCAAGTCACAAAGATTTATATATTTGAAAATATTTGGAAGGGGAGATCATAAATAGATGAGGAAAACAGAGCCTAGGAACAAATGGTCAATCCAGACTAAAGCTAATAAAGAATTTTTGTAATTTGTGTGTGTCCTCTTTTTTCAGTAATATATAGATAGATATAGTGACCCCCAAAAAGTATACACACTGAATAGTTATGAAGGCAGTTTATTAAAATACATTTCATTTTCAAAATTGAGCTATCAGCTATTAAAGTGTGTATATATTTTTTGGGACACACTATATATATCACCTTCTAGTCACATAGATTTTCATATTCTTACAAGTTGTTTTTCATTTGATCCTTATAATAATCTCATTTGATCAGAAAATAGACACTTTAGTTTTGAAAATTAAGATTCAGGTCGGTTAGGGGCATTGAACTCACATCTCATGCCTCCTAATCAGCCCTGTGCTACTTCTGGTCGACCATGCTACCTTGGCTCTGTAGTAATGGCTCCTATCTTGGTGAATTGACTTCTTATTTAGATCATCTCTGTGTCCTGTTTCCCACCCAGTCTTTGTTCATGCCCCCTCAATAATTCAAATCAGTAAACATTTGTTAAGCCACTGCTGCTGTGTGCAAAACACCGCTAATTATTATAGAGGACACAGACATGATGAATATGACATGGTCCCTTAAAGTCTAAAAATGAAAGTGCAGAATTACCCACAAGTTAGAGTATGATTCACAGATTAGAGTATAATAGAGAAAAAAAAGCCAAGTGGTCATACAGGGGAGGTGGTGCTTAATTCCACTTGGTGGGCATGAGGGTAAGGAAGGAAACAGAAAACATTTCATGGCAGAAGTGCTATTTGAGCTGAGTCTTAAAGATAAGGTTCAAACAGGAACTGAAGGGGAAAGTGTATGTCAAGCAGAGAAATAAATGTAAGAAAGGCATATACATGTGAAGC
This sequence comes from Myotis myotis, assembly GCF_014108235.1. Classification (NCBI taxonomy): domain Eukaryota; kingdom Metazoa; phylum Chordata; class Mammalia; order Chiroptera; family Vespertilionidae; genus Myotis; species Myotis myotis. The sequence continues at coordinate 42,586,000 of NW_023416346.1, forward strand.
TATGATTAGAGCACAGAATGTATAAGGGAATGCCGGGGGATGAAGTTAGAAAGCAGGGTGAGGGCCAATCACTACGGGCCTGCAATGGCAAGACCTTTAGATCTCACTATGCAAGACAATACATCAAGAGCCACAAGGTTTTGGGTAGAAAGTAAACGACCCCATCTACGTCTTAGGAAGATAAATTGGAGCAGGACAACAATTCAGAAGGCAGGAAGGTAAGATTCTAGGTAAGAGAAGAGAAAATGGAAAACCAGAGGAAGCACAGTGAGAATGGGAAAGTGGTAAGAGATTGAATAGGTCCTTGAAAGCCAGACTTGAAAGGACTGGGTAAACACCTGAATACTAGCACAGAGCAAGAGTGGGCCAATTGCAGGGGATTCTGAGTTGTCTTATATAAACATTTTAGCAGATGAGATGCCATTAACCAACAGAGAAAAATGACGAGATTCTTTTTTTGGAAATTGACATTTTTTAAAAATTTCTTTATTGATTAAGTTATTACATATGTGTCCTTATCCCCAAGCCAAGTTGATCAGCCCAGCTGGCATGGCTCAATGATTGAGCTTCCATTATGAAGGTCACAGTTTGATTCCCGGTCAGGGCATATGCCCAGGTTGTGGGCTCCATCCCCAGTGTGGGATGTGCAGGAGCAGCCCATCAGTGATTCTCTCTCATTGATGTTTCTATCTCTCTCTCTCTCTTCCTTCCTCTCTGAAATCAAGTAAAATCTATATTTTTTTCATTATTTTTTAAAATATATTTTATTGATTTTTTACAGAGAGGAAGGGAGAGGGATAGAGAGTTAGAAACATCAATGAGAGAGAAACATTGATCAGCTGCCTCCTGCACACCCCCTAACTGGGGATATACCCGCAACCAAGGTACATGCCCTTGACCGGAATCGAACCTGGGACCCTTCAGTCCGCAGGCAGACGCTCTATCCACTGAGCCAAACCATTTAGGGCAGAATCTATATATTTTTTAAAAGAGTTGATCAATAACCGTTTTTCGAGAAAGAGAAGAAAGATTACCTCTACAGCCCTACCTGAACAACGTCAATGCAGGCGTCCAAGTAGATGGAAGTTTTAGGTTCTTTTGAATTTTTTTCATCTTTACAGGAATTGAGAATATATGAACCATCAGGAAGTTGAGTTAAGTAAAAATACCGTCTCTTGAATACCTATGGAGGAAGAAACAGCAATGATACATTTGTCACATATACATTGCATTTGAATAGTTTCTTTGAACTAAAAACTTTGAAAAACTTGCCACAGGCATTATATGTGGACAACCTTCAGACAACTCTGAAAAGTGCTAGGAATTACAATTATCTTCATTTTTTTAAGATGGAGAATTTGAAGTCAAGTGATTTACTCAGTTAATCAAATATCTAGAGAAGAGGTTTTAACACTTTAAAGTTTATAAAGTAATTTTGTATCTGAATTACAGTCTATTTCATTATAGCATCCATTTCCCATTTAATTGCAAACCATGACTGGATTCTTATCATTTCCATCATATCATCACAAATCCAAGTATAAATATAAAATATATACACAAACACACCCCTCTATCATTTATTTATCTCTCATCTGCACATCTTCCTGCACTCACCTATGCTGTTCCAGTATCCCTACTTGTGAAAGTAAAGCTTATAATGCACTCACTGAGTCATTAGTTCCTTACCATTGTTGTGCGCTCTGAATGCTGAGATTTTAATCAAAAGGCCCGATGGGATTGTGCCATTCGTTTGCAATTAGGGATTCACAACAGTGAAGAAGTAGTCTGTTACTACAACTCACAGCAAAAGCCACAGGAATTGGAGAAAAGGAAAAGTCTGATACATTCATGCTACCTCTCTACTCTCCCCTAAAAAGAGTCTTGGACCCGATGAAGGAAGTGAGAAAAGGGGATTCTGAGCTCTCTGATGAATCTATGCTTCTTTCAATAAGCCACAAACTCTAAGCTGTGTCAAGCATTTCTTATAGTAAAATTCCGCAGGATTATGGATCTAAAATAATGTCAGAAAATGGGAAGAGAGACTAGGAAATAGATTTTTGGTGATTATTGGGAAAATGCATTGCAATGCATCTTATGTTACTCACAGGAGTTCGTTTTTAGATTTAAGGTTGCCATTTGCAATCACCCATCTAATTATCCAGTTATGATCTCTGACTATTTTAAGAACTATAATTATGAAAAGAGTTTTATTTGGCAACATCGTTCTTGAAAACTACTTCACTTCTGGCAAAGTAGCTGAAATATCCACAATTTATTTCTCCATAGCATGAGTAAACAAAAAAATAGAAACATGTTAAGGGACATTTCTTTTTAGGAAAAGCAGTAAATAGATGTAATGAGCTTGCAGTTATTTTGGACTTGTTTAAACATCATTGATTTTGCAATGAATGACAAAAATATACCAGTGGGAGGAACACCCTAACAGGTTAGACTGGTAAATGCTACAGCTTCTATTTCAGGGAGTGGCCATGTGGGCTATGTCTTATCAACAGAAAGGAGTCCAAGAAGAAAAATATTGCTTTGTTTTTCAATGCCAATCAAGTAAATGTTGCTGCATTAGTTTACAAGGGTAGAAAGTGTGTGTGTGTGTGTGTGTGTGTGTGTGTGTGTGTGTGTGTAGCATATACATATATTTTCATATTTGATTCACCCACAGTTAAGTTTACTGGAGCTACAGTTAAATAAATCTAGATTCATACACAAGTATACACATGCTAAATACATACAGAAATATATAGAGAAATATATATATATGTTTGCTTATTTTCACAATGGTACATTCACATCTGTTATTAAAATGATGGAACCAGAAGACCTAAAATTACACACTGAGCTTATTTAAAATGAAAAAACACCACTTTCTAAAGTTATTATAATAACTATTTGAGAAAAATTTTGAAAAAAGATACATTTTCCAGGCAGAAATTAATATGAAAAAATTAACACCAGATTAGAATCTGAACAATGATCAAATCTAGAACTCAGTGATACAATCTGTAGAATCCACTTGCAGAGTCCATAGCCAGCAACAAAGAGAGACAGAGGAAGGGAAAATACAGAGCAAACAGTTGTGGCACAGAGTCAAATTATAGTCTATAAAAATTTTTTCATGCACAGCTGCCTCACCAAGCAAAGACATTTTGTGGCAGCCGCCACTTCCAATATTAGCCAAGCACATCATTACAAAAGAGATGGAAAGGGATCTGAAATTACAGTAAATCACTTCCTGTAACATTGTAATTATGTCTAAATGTGACACTGAGGTAGGTAGCTCATGAATCTGGGGAGAGGGCAGATGCCTGCAAGTCATTTGATCTTGATTTGCAACCAGCACTCCTGCTTGTCAGCAGTGAAGCTGTCCTCGAGACTCTGCTTTTCTCAGTTTCCTCACTTATAAAATGATGTAATCAGACTACATAATCTGTACGATCATTTTTTTCATGATCTACAAATAATTTTATTGAAACTCAATGAATAACACAGCAGCCTTCCTAGGCTAGGGGTAACCCTCCCCCAAATGATTTTCTACAGGAAACTGGGGGTGGGATAGAAGAGGGTGGATAAATGGTCTAAAAGGAGATTTGGCTTGGGATGGTGAACACACAATACAATATACAGATGACATGTTATAGAATTGTACGCATAAAACCTGTATAATTTTATTAACCAATGTCACCTCAATAAATTCAATAAAATAAAAATAAGTAAATAGCACGATTTGTAGAGTAAGGAAGTTTTGAAAAGTCATTTCTGTCAAAATCAGACTCTGCCTCAACAGATCTGTAAAAGCTCTCCTCTTTCTAATATTCTATGAGATGTTACATTTCAACATCTGGGAAGCTTTTAGGGTGACTTTCAAAGAAAAAAAGGAGAGGCCTAAATCTCTCATGTGGAACCAAAAGGAAAATCAGAAAAATGACTTCCCTGACATTTTTTAAATTTCCAAGATGTTGCTATTTCGGGTACAGGTCTACACTGTTGTTTTTTTTTTCCATTTCAAAAAGAAGACAGCTGTTAAAATAATGACTATACAGTGGTAATTATTCTATATCATACCTTTCATCTGAAGGCCTCAAGTCCTTTGTAACCAATAACTAATTATTTTAATATCACTAGGGAATAAGAATCATTATCCACATTTTATCTAACAGCAAACTGAGAGACCGAGAACTCACTCAAATTCACAAAGGCAAGTCAGTTTTGGAACTAGAATCATAATCATGTGACAGAGACAAAGAGAATTTTGCCCACACCCATCTAATGGCTTCCCATCGAGGTTCAAATAAGACTCAAAATACTCACCATAGCCTAGGCTGATGTACATGATCTGGCCTCAAATGATCTTTTGGACTTTATTCCTAATTCTGCTGCTCCAACTACACTGGTTTACCCGCTGTTCCTCAAACACCCCAAGCAAGCTCCTTTGAGCTTTTGCATTTTCTGTTCCCTTAGCCTGGAATTCTCTCCCCCCGGTATCCACATTCTTCACTCTCTTTATTTCTTTCAGGTCTTTGCTTGAATCTTTCCTCCTCTGAGAGGTCTCATTGTAGCACTGTATTTTATTTTTTTCATAGAAAGATCACTATCCGCATATATATTATTCATCTATCTGTTTATTTATTAATTGTCTCTGTTAGACTGATAAGGTCCATGTCTCATCCACTGCTATATTCTCAGGACCTATACCAGTGCCTGGACTCAATAAAATATTGCAAAATGAATGATGAATGAATAATTCATTCTTCAGTGCAAATTCTCTAATGGTTTCATACAATAGAATGGTGTTTCTTAATGCCCATATTCTTCCTTCTCACCTTTATTATTTTTCCTAAATGGTGAAGTCAGCTGAAAACTTCCCACCTTAATCAGTGAGAAGCATAAATTCTGACCAAAGGCCCATTCAGACCACCCAGAAAAAATAAATAAAACAGAGAGGAAGCCAGAGGAGATCATTCTGAAGGCCCTCAGCTGTGTAGATGAGAACCTTTTGAACATGACCCTTTCTGGAGCAAGAACAAAGGCCTTTTAACACTCATCTGAATCAAAGATGGAAGGCAAGAAATTTTGAATACCTAGTATCCTCTAATTTAGGAGACCCTTTTATCATCTATATAATAAAGAGCCAGGGTCCTAACTACCAATTACCACCTAAGGCTTGACCAGACCTGAAGTCACTGCTGGGTTGCCATGGTGACCCAGCACTGACTGGGGCCACTGTGGGCGCCTTGACCCAGCACTGACTGCCAAGGGGGCTACGGATCAGGCCCGGAGAGAGGGCTGCAGAAAGAGAGGTAGGGTCTGATCCGTAGCCTCTGTAGCAGCTGTTGATCAGAACTTGCCTCTCTTTCTCTCCCGGCCTGGCCAACAGCCATGCCTCCATTTCTCTCCAGGCCTCCACAGGGGCTGCTGATCAGCCCCGCCTTTCTGATCAGGCCCCATTGATAGGCCCAGAGATGCTGACTGGCATAGAAACTGACCAATCAGAACCAAATTGGCTGGCAGAGGAGGGCAGTTGGGAGCAAGATCAGGCCAGCAGGGGAGGGCAGTTAGGGGTGATCAGGCAGGCAGAGGCAGTTAGGGGTGATCAGGCCAGCAGGGGAGAGCAGTTAGGGGTGAGATCAGGCCGGCAGGGGAGGGGCATTGGGGGCGAGATGAGGCCGGCAAGGGAGGGCAATTGGGGGCAACCAGGCTGGCAGAGGAGGGCAGTTGGGAGCAAGATCAGGCCAACTGGGGAGAGCAGTTAGGGGCAAGATCAGGCCAGCAGGGGAGGGCAGTTGGGGGCTCGATCAGGCTGGCAGGGGAGGGCAGTTGGGGGCTCGATCAGGCTGGCAGGGGAGGGCAGTTAGGGGCAATCAGGCAGGCAGGCAGAGGGGTTAGGGGCAATCAGGCAGGCAGGTAGGTGAGTGGTTAGGAGCCAGCGGTCCCAGATTGTGAGAGGGGTGTCCAACTGCCGGTTTAGGCCCAACCCCTAAACCGGCAGTCGGACATCCCCCGAAGGGTCCCTGATTGGAGTGGGTGCAGGCTGGGCTGAGGGAACCCCGCCCCCTCTGTGCACAAATTTCATGCACTGGGCCTCTAGTTTTACATAACAAATCTTGAGTGTTTACCTATGTGTGTTACCTAAAGGGTAATTATTTTCTGCTAAATTATATGAACCAGGACCCCTGAGAAAGGATACTCTAAAGGCTTTAGAGCAAAATAGGTAGGCAAAGTAGGTGGGACAGGAGCAAAGCAGAAATGGGGCCAGGGAAACTGACTTAACTAATGTTTCAGACAGAACAAAAAAGAGGCAGTGAGGAATGGGACAAAGCAGGACAGCAAGAGACATACTGGATCTCAGAGCTGTTCTACAGAAATGTAAAAGGCACACTAGGGAAGAAAACCCCACAACTCACCAGAAAACTGAGTTATGCTTAATTGCAACAGAATGCCAAGAACATCATCCTGCTGCAAAACCCCTACCAGTAAGGTGGCAATCTAATGTATTACTCATCTCTCTGCACCATCTCATTTTACAGTCCTACCAAGTTTTAATATATCACATAGGCCTACCCACTGGGAAACAGGTTAAAAACCAATGAGCTTTTCATAAGTAATTCCACCATAACTGGGCACTGGAAATTTTTTAACTATTTAGTTTGAGGCAAAGTCTAGTAGGAGGGATCTACAATCCACCCTTCTCATTACAGATGAACTGTTTTATCAGCTTGTGTTCAGCATCTCATGGCCCTGCTCAAATTTTCAGTGACCCTCAATTACCCACATGGCAAGGCTCACATGCCTGATCCAGCATTCGAGGCACTCCCACTATTCTACTAATAATATAAAATGATAACAATTGCTGACATCTATGGAGTGCTTACTCCATTATATTTGCTGGCTAAGTGCTTTCTTCATAATGTATCATTTAATGCTCATAACCACCCTGTGTGGTAATTACTATTATCATCTCCATGTTATAGAGGAGAAACTGAGGCACAAGGAAATATCAAAGGACCAGACCAACTTTATCTCCCATTACTACTCAACTTCTAACACAACTGCCCTGTACATATTGCCTGCCATACTCACCTCATTTCTCATTCCCTTTCTTTGAGGTCCCACCTCCTTCATGAAGCCTTCTCTGACCCCAGGTCACAGTGATCTGGACTCATGTAACAACTGGTCTCTGTACCACCTTTAGACAATTCATTATTTTTATTGTGTCTCATCACCCCAAATAGGTTTTAAGCTCTACATGTTACTTCTTTTCAGCCTCCGCAATGCTAACATGTTTTACTAGCGTTCAACATATATTTGATGATGAATTCATTGATTTCTAATAGTATCAGGCATATAAGAAACCCCTAATAAATGATTTTTGACAGTCACCAATGAATAAGGGGAAATAAAACATAAAAAACAAATTCATATTACCTATAAAATGAGTGCAATCCATTTGTTAGCTGTGAGAGACAGTGTGGTAGACTTGGAAATACAACTCACTAACATATCAAAGATAAAAGATTTTCTTTTTGTTCCAACAAACACAGTAACCTCAGCCTCCCAGCAATTATTTTAATATTGTATGTGCTTTTAAAGGCAAAATTCTCTTTTGATTTGTTGTTCTCCCACTGTAGAAGGGGAAAAAACTCTCCCATAACAATCAAAGAGTTAGTGGGGACTTTTAGACTTCAGATATATAACAAATAACTCTCTTTTGTACAAAAAAAAAGGGCACCAAAAGTGAGTCATATATCAAGCAGTTGAACTTGCAACCCCGATAACATACCAAAACACTTCAACGTTTAATTGCTGAGCATGGGGAGGAGGAAGCTAGAGGAATGTGATCAAACTGAGCCAAGAAGATGCATAAAGGTGGGTGTCCCAAGGGTTAGCCAAGAATCTGCAGCAGATTTTTTTAATGAAAAACCACCCTTGAGAGCAGATTCTTCCTTATTTCATATATCATTATATCCCTTAAGAAAAACAGTTCTAAATACCACGGGAAGGTCATGTCCAATATCATAGCTATCTAGTTCACATTAAATTCCTTCACTAATACAAAAAGAAGTTAACAAAAGCAGATGTGTCCACCAACTACTTGAGAAAGAGGGAATGAAAATGAATAGGTTTCTGTGGGAATTGGAATCTCTGTCAAAGGGATCATTTCTTTTCTATGATCTTAAACTTCTCTCCAAAACTTTTCCAGGAATTGAAGAGTTGCAATGGGTGTGTTTTCATTAACAAGAAAGTACAAATTGAGGATATTAATAACCTATGACAGGATTTGTCTTGTTTTAACATGAACACCAAGAATAAAGCAAATTACAAGCTCTGAGTAAGGTGGTCACTGGCCCGAGGCAACCAAGAGAGCTTCTGTAAGAGCTGTGTGAGGCCAACATCCTCCTAGTGAGCGGAAGTACTCAGGCACTGAGACTGTGACTTGTGGAGTGATCCACGTCATTAGCCTCTCTCCAGTAGTCTGAGTTCCTCCGGGCTACTTTCTCAGTCAATAATGGGGATGCTCAAAAAGCACTTCTGGGGAAAAATGACAATTGCAGAAAATGGTGAAGACTATATCTTAACAACAGACCAGATCTGAGGGGAAGGCGTACACTGGGGAAAATGCAAACTTTTATTCCATAAAAAGGGGATGTATAATCTTCACCAGCCCCTTTTTCCCTAGAGCCCATCACCATCAACTTGAATGTTCTTGAAAGCTCTGTGGCAGCTAGCTAGGGAGGTTTAGCTTTCTAAAGCAACCCATATATGAATTACTTTAGCTACATTATTCAATCACATTACAAGTCATGTGGCTGCTTTCTTAAAGGACCTTATAGTAGGCATCTTCTGATTTCCTTTTATCTACTGGATTTTGCTGAATCTCTTCTCTTTTTTCTTCTTTCTTTTCTTTCCACCTTCTCTCATAACTTTATTTTTCCCTTCATTGTCAATGCATTCCCTTATTTCTGACAGTCAAAATGTCCAGGGCCCAACCAGCATGGCTCAGTGGTTGAGCGTCAACCTATGAACCATGTAGTCATTGTTTGATTCCTGGTCAGGGCACATGCCCGGGTTGCTGATTGCTGGCTCAATCCCCAGTGTGGGGCATGCAGGAAGCAGCCGATCAGTGATTCTCTCATCATTGATGCTTCTAACTCTCTCTCTCTCTCCCTTCCTTTCTGAAATCAATAAAATACATAAAAACAATAAAAATAGAATGTCCAGGAAAAGAACTTGGACTTGTTGATAAAGGCACTTTAAAGTGGTTGCAAATCATTTCAAACCTTCCAAAGGATTAATTCTACATAATTTTTCAAATCCAGAAATTTGTACATGAACAAAAACCCTTACATGCACAGCTCACACTAAAAGGCACCAAGTTGCCCTGCTTTAATACATGTCAGCCCCAGAATGATCTACAGGCTAATGTCAAGCCACAGCGCATCAAAAAGGCACAGATGAAATAGGAGAGAATATGCGTGGCTCCTGCAGGCTGTTATTTGCCAATGAGTCATGATGAATACCCAGATCCTTCTGCTGTAGCTTCCTGGTTCGTCTGCTGTGAGTTTACAGAGCTATCAAAGCTTGAATTTTCCAGTAGAAAAGGTTCTCTGCTCTCAACTTGGTGAGCTCTAGCCCTGTGGTGCTCATTGCTAAAGCTACCAAAGCTTCTCACCGGTATGGGCTGAAGGTCTCAGCAGGCAGGGGCCTCCAGATGCATCCAGGGTAAAACTGCCACCAACACCAGGAAAATGACTAGATAATAGCACGCCGGAATTATCTTCCCGTCTGCTTGTGAGACTCATTAATTTTCTTCACTTTAAAGCCATCGGAGTAGAAACAAATACCAGTATATAGAAATTTCCTTTCAGAGTGTCTCATAGATTCTGTCAGCCCTTTATCTCAGTTCTTCTGCCTCTGCTCTTCCCAGCTCTCCTAGAGCTGTGTCAGCCAGTCACCCCACCTTTAGGTTTAGCCTCTCTCCTGGGCCTGAGCCAATCCAGGCCTGAAGCAGGAGGAAGGTGTATGACCCCCACCTTGGAACAGAACACCTCAGGGTACAAGCCCGAGTCCCCTGGTGCACCTTGGTTGATAGGCCTGGACTTCCACTACTCCAAATTCCAGCCTGGCAACTACAAAATGGCTGCCCATGCCCAATCCGCTCCCAGCCCGCTCCATACACTCACGTGCCCTCTACTTATATACAGAGAGGGTACAGTAAACATTGCAAGTTTCAACTAATTTCAACGATGGTGAACTAAATAACAGTTAAAACACAATTACTCTAGGAAAAAAATATCTTGGCAAAATCCCTCAGATGCCTTAACTGAATTGGGCTGAACCTTCCTCTCATGTCCATTCTAGCAGTGATTAATCCTGCAATACAACACTACTGCTATGGCTCAGGAGGTGAAACCAGGAGAATACAGGATATATATTCACCTCCCAGAAATCCAAAATGGGGACTCATAATCCATAATGGAAAATAGCTGGGATAAGTGAAATCCATACCCAGAGACAATTCCCAAATCTCATTATAGGCTTTACTGTTTCAAAATAGTCCCTATTCTATTTTTTTTCTTTTTAAAGCTGTGTAACACATATGACCAAGTTGGTTTATTCTTCTTTTCCTTCCTTTGCCTACTGGTTGGTAGAGGTTTTCAAAAGAAATGTGTTTTTATGGTCTGTGAATTATACCTCACAGAAAAAAAAAAAAACAAGTGTCCAAAATATGAACAGCTGGAGATAAAAAGAGGGCAAGCAAAGAGCCTGTGCTCAGCAGCAGCAGAATAACAATTAGCTGGAGACAAACCGCAGCTGTCCCCTTTAGCCAGGCCACGTGGTCATCAGGTTTCCTCAGACCCTGCACCCTTTCATGAATTTCTGCTTCCTGGCTGGCCCCTGTAAGTGGTGGACTTTGCAACCTTGGAGATAGATAATACACAAGCTAAACAATCGACCTCTGACTGACTGAATTCATCTTCTATTGCTGTTGTAACAAATCACAAACTTAGTGGTTTCAAACAGCACAAATGTATTACCTCACAGTTCTATAGGCTAGAAGTCCGACATGGGTCTCGCTGGGCTCAAATCAAAGTTGTAGCAGAGCCCTGCTCCCTTTCAGAAGTTCTAAGGTAGAATCCTGGCCTCTTCCGGCTTCCAGTGGCTACCCACATTTCTTAGCCCATGGTTCCTTCCTCCATTGTCAAAGCCAGCAACATGGCACCTCTCAACATAGCTTATCTCTTTCCCTAACTCTCCTCTTTAGCCTCCCTCCTCCTAGTATAAGCAGCCTTGTGATTACGTTGCCCCCCTCCCCGAATAATCCAGGATAATCTCCTGATCTGCTGATTAGCAATTTTAATTCCCCTTTGCTAGGTAAAAGAATATTTACAGCAAGCATGTCAAACTCAAAGTATAGTGGGGATACCTTAGATCAGTGATGGCGAAACTATGACATGAGTGTCAGAGGTGACACGTGAACTCATTTTTTTGGTTGATTTTTCTTTGTTAAATGGCATTTAAATATATAAAATAAATATCAAAAATATGTCTTTGTTTTACTATGGTTGCAAATATCAAAAAATTTCTATATGCGACACGGCACCAGAGTTCAGTTAGGGTTTTTCAAAATGCTGACACGCCGAGCTCAAAAGGTTCGCCATCACCGCCTTAGATCAAGCATGTCAAACTCATGGCCCACAGGCCGTATGCAGCCCATAACAAATATTGTTGTGGCCCAGCCATTATAACGGTATGTAAGAAACTTTTTAATAAAATTTCTGGTAACTTAATTTTTACAAAATCCTTTTATACATAATTATTAATAACGAACTACAAAGTTTGCTAATGACTGATTACTATAATTGTGTTGCGTTCATTTCCCTTATGCCCCTTATGCGCAGGCGCACCATTCTCTCCACTAATACTAGCAGCGAATATTTTAGCAGTCGATTGCCATGTCATTAGTCTTGGACTGACTTATTGGTGTGCGCAACAGGAAATATTTCACTTTCACAGAACAAGAAAAACAGGTTTATTTGTGTTACGCTTATTAATTTGTGCAGTTATTCAGTGTCTGGTTAAGTTAATGTTCAAGAAAACATATTAATTTTTTATTAAAATGTTCTGCTATTTTATGTTAACAATAACTCATTTACTTCAGCCCTTTGTCTTCAGCATGTTTCTATCAAAATAAACTTACGTTTCTATGAAAATTAAAGCTTTTTTTTTTTTTTTTTTTGCAGCCCACATAAACTTAAACCTTGTTTAGTTAGCCCATGTTAGTCTTTGAGTTTGACCTGCTTGATGTACAGGTTCCAGGGATTAGAACATGGACATTTTGGGGTGTGGGGATATTATTCTGCCTACCACATCAACCAATCCATATTTCAAAAATTAGGAAAAAACTTTAAAGCATGTACTTTTTATAGGCAACTGTATTTTGATTTATAATATAATGGAGACCTTAAGAAAGTTTTATGTAAATCAAATTATAATTTACAGGCATTAGGTCAATTCACTATTGAAAGGAACCCTGTGGTGAATTGTTTTATAAAGATATTAGAGGCCCGGTGCACAAAATTCATGCATGGGTATGGTCCCTAGGCCTGGCCAGCGATTGAAGCACGAGCGTCTGGCATGGAAGGGTAGGTTCCAGCTGACCTCTGGGCCCTGGGCAGCACCTGGGCTCCCGCTCGCACCCACCTTGGCCTGGCGCCACCTGCTCACCTGCTCCACCATCCTGCTGTGGTCCTGCTCTCATCGGGGCTTATCAGGGCTGGCAGTGCCTCCACTGCCACCCGCTGCCAGTGCTGCATGGCCAACACCAGCCACATTCCACGCCATCCCCTGGTGCTCAGCACACATCATAGCGAGCAATCAAACTCTCAGTCTCCCAGTCGAATGACCACCCAAGGGGACAATTTGCATATTAGGCTCTTACTATATAGGATTAATTCCCTAATGTTTTATTTTATGCTTGAGCATGGACAAAACTTTTAATTTTTTTTGAGAATGTTAAGGGGAAAGGAGTGGAGTCAAAAACTATAAAACTTCTGTAGCCAGTGTGGCTCAATGGTTGAGCATTGACCTATGAATCAGGAGGTCACAGGTTCGATTCCCAGTCAGGGTATATGCCTGGGCTTCAGGCTCAATCCCCAGTGTGGGGCATGCAGGAGGCAGCCGATCAATGATTCTCTCTCATGATTGATGTTCTATTTCTCCCTCTCCCTTCCTCTCTGAAATCAATAAAAATATATTTTAAAAACAAACAAACCATAAAGCTGTCCTGACCAGTTTGGCTCAGTTGGTTGGAGCATCGTCCCACACACCAAAAGGTTCAATCCCCAGGCAGGGTGTGTATGGGAGGCGGCCAATCAATATTTCTCTCTCTCTCTCTCTCTCTCTCTCTCTCTCTCTCTCTCTCTCTCTCTCCTTCCTTCCTTCCCTCCCTCTACCTTCCTCTCTCTTAGATATCAATAAAAGCATATTTTTTAAGAAGCATAGAACCATTTTTCTAATAACCTGCACAGAATTGTAACCTTCACATATGCATTCCTTTATCCAGGTAACTCTTACAGTAGATATAATAAAGACTTGCGACTCACCCACTCAGCCAGTGAGCACCAAGAGTGTGCTGGTTAAGAGCAAAGGCTCAGGCATCAGCCTGTGTAGGTACAAATCCCATCTCTGAAAAGTTGGAGTTGTGTGACCTTGGGTTAATCACTGAATTTATTTGTGCCTCACTTTCCACATCTATAAACTAATAATACAGTACCTCTAACACAGGGCTTCCATGAGGATTAATTGAGATCCAGAATATAAAACACTTAGTATGGTGCCTGGCACATACTCACTAAATGGATTCTCATAATCATGTGCAAAGGCCTGTGATTAGGTGCAGGAGACAAATAAGAAGCATCCTACAACTTATTATTCATTATTTTTAGAGCTTGAAAATGAAAGTGAGAACAGGACTTGACCACTAAATGGAAAGCAGCAAGTGAGATATTAAATCAAGATAAAATTTGAGTCTTTCCTTGGTAGATACCCATGATTTCTGCTTGCAGGCAATGTGCAAGACAGAATGACCTTCAAAACTTAATGGAAGTGTGAATCATCTTCAGCAAACCACATGATCTTATACTGAATATCTGATAGAACGGTTCTATTGGGGTATCAGAGAATAATTTATTTCCCTGCTCAGAATCTCCAAGGAGCTTGTTAGTTTTACCTTTGGATTTTAATGGTTCTTCAGTCTACCAAACAAAGCCAACCTCATGTCTGAGACATTCAAGGCCCTGCACAATGTAATCCCTTTCTCTGTTTCTACCTTGTGTGACAAAGCCCTTACACAGACCCACTATTTTGACCAAACTAGAAAACTCTCTAGTTGTGCTTTAGCTGGTTTGGCTCAGTGGACAGACTGTCAGCCTAGGGACTGAAGGGTCCTGAGTTTGAGTTTGATTCTGGTCAAGGGCTCATGTGAGGGTTGCAGGAGGCAGTCGATCAATGATTCTCTCTAATCATTGATGTTTCTAACTCTCTCTGCCTCTCCCTTCCTCTCTGATATCAATAAAAATATATTTTACACAAAACGAAAAACTCTCTAGTTCTGACAGTACTAATGTACTGCTTTATGTAGTAGTTAATTTGATATGTTTTGTATCTAGCTAGCCTGGAAGTTATCGGAGGCAAGAAACCCCCATCTTACATAACCATGTATTTTCCCTCTACACATTACATTTATTTCCACATAGAAATCTTTGCCAGAAGGTAGGGGGTTTGGGGGGCTGGGTGAAAAAGGTAAAAGTACAAATTGGTAGGTACAAAATAGTTACAGGGATATAAAGTACAGCACAGGAAATCTATTCAATAACATTGTAGTAACTATGTATGGTGCCAGGTGGGTACTGGAAATATTAGGGGAAATACTTTGTAATGTATATGATAGGCTAACCCAGGGGTGGGCAAACTTTTTGACTCGAGGGCCACAATGGGTTCTTAAACTGGACCGGAGGGCCGGAACAAAAGCATGGATGGAGTGTTTGTGTGAACTAATATAAATTCAAAGTAAACATCATTACATAAAAGGGTACGGTCTTTTTTTTTTTTTTTAGTTTTATTCATTTCAAAAGGGCCGGATGCGGCCCGCGGGCCGTAGTTTGCCTACGGCTGGGCTAACCACTATGCTGCACACCTGAAACTAATAGGAAATAATATAAAATGTAAACTGTACCTGAGAAATAAAAATCCTATATAATAAAAGCCTAATATGCAAATTGTCCCCTCGAATGGTCGTTCGTTCAACCGGGAATTCAATCAGGAGACTGGGAGTTCGACCGCTCGCTATGACATGTGCTGACCACCAGGGGATGGCGCAAAACATGGCATGTGTTGGCTACTCACTGTGACCTCTCGCCGGCTACTTGGGGGCGGGGGTGACAGGGACGGAGGTGCGTTGAGAATGTGGTGTGTTCACCCAGCTCACTCTCACTCCCACTGCTACCCTCCCCTGGGATGCCGGGGCTCTCACGTGGGGGATGCCCCTGCGCTCAGGTGCCCGGCACCCACGAGGAGCCCGCCCCACACCCATGCTGCCTCTTCTGGATGAGCCTGGCCGCAGCCACTGGGACTGCAGGGCCCGGTCGGGCTCCCTATGGGTTCATGCAGGAGCCGGTCTGCGAGGCCAGCCAGGAGAGAGCGTGCTGCCCACTGGTTTCTGTGTGGCGCTGCTAGAGGCCCACGCTGTGCCCCCAACCACGGCGTCCAGCCACGCTCACTGCATCTCCGCATGGGGACTCGGGTGCCTTGATTCAGACAGAGGGGGCATGCGGGGGCCAAGGGGCTGAGGTGCTTTCCAGGGTCCAGAGGTCAGCTGGGACCTGCCCTTCCATGCCAGACACTCATGCTTCAATCGCCGGCCAAGCCTAGGGACTGCACCCATGCACAAATGTCATGCACTGGGCCTCTGATAAGTAAATAAAAGAAACAGAAACTTTGATGCCCTTTTGTTTCAAAGCTACTTTCTTTATTCCTCTGAAAGTCTCCTTTTTCCACTTCTTGATTCAGAAGATAATAACTACTTTTCTTTTAAAGTTACACTTCTTAATTCATCCTGAGACTTCAGATTTTTAAAATTGCATACATCTGTGAGAATCTTCTCATTAAAATTTTTTTTGTTAGGGTTCATTGTAAAAAATTTTTTAAAGAAATATTCTTTCTAGACAGGCTACTAATGAGAATATCCTTAAAATAATGAAATACTATAAGTACTTCTTACCTTCATAGTAACTGTGATGGTGCTATTTACATTTGCTTTGTACAACCAGCCTTGTTTTATCACACCACCCTTCTGAGAACACAAAGAAGATGAATCCTGAAAAGAGCAAAAACCATCAGTGAAACAACAGCCAGCCATCTAATCAAATAGTATTTGGGGGGCACGAACTAGGCCCTGCTCCAGTTTCTAATCGAAGCCTAATGGTCCCCTCCCTCCAAGAAGATGCCTGATTAAACTTAAAATGAAAGACTCTGTGCTGTGCACACAGTAGGCACTCAGTATTTACTTAATTGTATGAGCCGTCATCTGGGAAAATCTTCTGCATTATGTCAACAAGCAAAATGCACCTCAAAATGTCACAGACATCCGGGCCATCTGTCCCCTGAGGGATATATCAGGCAGGAGAGTCCAGATGAATCATCACATCACATACCCAGTGCAGGAAAAGCAACTCCACAAGCATGTCCCACAGGTGGTAAAACATTCTATATAATCAAAGCCTAATATGCTAAGTGTCCGACCATTCGTATAACGTGCACTGACCAGCAGGGGGCAGACGCTCCAACCGGTAGGTTAGCTTGCTGCTGGGGTCCAGCCGATCAGGACTGGGTGAGGGCCCTGGAGCCCTCTTGCGGCCCCTCCCTGGCCCCGATCATGCACTGGTGAGGTCCCTCGGCCTGGCCTGCACCCTCTCACAATCCAGGACCCCTCGGGGGATGTCAGAGAGCCAGTTTCGGCCCAATAACCACAAGTCAGGCCAAGGGACCCCACCAGTGCACAAATCTGTACATTAGGCCTCTAGTGTTTATATAAAATCACAGCCCAGTTCACTTGATTTTTCCCCCCAATTCCATTTGTAAATGCAACTTTTTTTAAAATATCTAATTAGTTTGAAAGTTGGCCACAGGTCATTCAAATATAATTCTTCCCCTCATTTTTTCTTAAGGAAATCCTCAATAGAAGGGACCTTGAAGAAACCAGTGCAGTGGCCCCAATCTTTACCTCATCTTTCTCACAGTCCTCATCAATTTCAAATACATGATTGGGAATCTTTTCTGGTCTCATGGATTTGCTGAAAATGCAAGAGAATTGTCTTAAATGCTGAACAGAATAAAAAACATAACATAATAAGAAAGACTTCTTTCTTTCACAAGAAAATGCCAAGACATGAAGAGGAGAAATTTTTTTCTCCTTCCCAAACTCAGATTCTCTCCTCTGACTAAACTTATATTACCTTATATTACCTTTTAATTGTATGAGCCGTCATCTGGGAAAATCTTCTGCATTATGTCAACAAGCAAAATGCACCTCAAAATGTCACAGACAGCCGGGCTATCTGTCCCCTAACCCAGTCCTTTTATATAAGGACTCCCACATGTGCAGCCAGCAGCAAAGATATAACTAAGCCCAGATACTTTATCAGGGAAGGACAGAAATTGTCAAAGAATGTGTACCAGAGCTGTTATTGGTGGCAAAACCTTATCTTTCCCCAGGTCAAAAAGCAACATAGTGTCCTGGCCACTCTGGCCCAGTTGGTTGAGCGTCATCCCATGCACAGAAAGGAATTCAGTTTGATTCCCAGGTTGCAGGTTCCATCACTGGTTGGGGTACATGCGGGAGGCAACCAGTTGATATCTCTCTCTCTCTCTCTCTCTCTCTCTCTCAATATTAATTAAAATATATTTTTTTAAAAAGCAACAGTGTAATTACAACTCTATCATCTGTTTGGTGTATGACCTCCAACAGGTCACCTTAGGACTCAGTTTTCTCCTCTGAGAAAGTGCTTTAAAAACTATAAAAGGATATACAAAGTCTTATTTCTCCAAAACTTTATCTGTATGCTACCCTGTGAGGTTGGCAGTATTATGGATGAGAAAAGGGGGAAAAAATGAGGGCTCAAACGGACTGAGTGACTTGCCCAAGGTCATCCAGCAAGTATATGGTAGAAATAAAATTTGAACATTGACTGTCTGACTCCTGAGCCACTGTACGCATGGTGGTCCTTCAACTCAACTGAAAGAGATACACGTTGTCAAGCGATTATCCGGGGTCATCAAATTGAGCCATATATTTTCTAGCCTTTTCATTGACACCACTGGAAAATACTCAGTATGTTATCCAGAATCAAATAAAGATCATTTTATGGTCAATATAGACAGACCAAAGCCAAAAAGTGAACTCATACATTTTGGAAAGAATTTCAGTGAGCAAAGTGAAGACATATTCAGTTACCCAAAATATTGCATTTACAAAACATGCTGGTTGCTTGAGGTTTTGCTTTACCATAAATTATAACTAAGAAGTTTCACAAGTGGCTAAAAAAAAGATAAAATGCTTAGTAATTCTCCTTCTGAAGGCTTCACTTGAATTCTGTACTTACCATGGCAACATTCGAAAGTCTCCAGAGAAGTCTTCATACTTGTAGTTTACCACATGCCAATCTGTGCTGTAGGTTTTAATACACTGAAAGAAAAGAGAAATCTTTAATTTGATATGTACAAAAAGTATACATATAGCCATTTTTTAAAAAATCAGGTAATGAGCTATAAAACTTAAAAATCACTTGGGAAATTTTGTTACTTGGATCTCCCTTTGGGGATTGACTGTGTTTCTCTAAACCAGTGATGGCGAACCTATGACATGCGTGTCAGAGGTGATAAGCGAACTCATTTTTTTGGTTGATTTTTCTTTGTTAAATGGCATTTAAATATATAAAATAAATATTAAAAATATAAGTCTTTGTTTTACTATGGTTGCAAATATCAAAAAATTTCTATATGTGACACGGCACCAAAGTTAAGTTAGGGTTTTTCAAAATGCTGACACGCCGAGCTCAAAAGGTTTGCCATCACTGCTCTAAACCAACTGGCAGCAATAAATGCCAATTCTTATGCTCTCTTCAACACTGAGTCCAAGTGCAGACAATATTCAAATCCAAAAGAAAAAGACTAAGAACACATGCTACTTGTGAAAGTATTTAAGCTGTAATCTCTGTATCACATCATATAGACTTATGTAGGTTAGTTAAAGTAACAGCAATTTTATTTTCCATTTATAATAAAAGGAAGAATATTTGAAATATACGATGAATGTTCCTCTGTAACCTTTGAGCCTCTTACCTCCTTGACAAACAGACTCTGGGCCCTTTTCTCAGCATCTTCTGGGACAGTGGATTGCACTGTTCTGCGCTGACGACTTATCACCGAGATCTAGAAGACAAGGATCATTCTTGCTGTAAAAACTGGCTTGGCAAATGCAGGGTTTTATTTCTTTTTTTTTTTTTTTAAAGTGCTTGTGAACTCACGGATATGTCTTCCATTGGAAACATAAGCAGGTCTCTGAGGGGGTCACTGTAAATCTGGGTTTTTCTTTGCAAGATAACATTCTCATAGTCCAAGGGCTCAACAACTTTGGTCTTCTCCTTAATAAGAAATAAAGGGGAAAATTAATATGGTCAAACTCATAAGGTAAATTTCTCTCCAGGTGCTAAAGATACATTATTTCACAAGAGAAGAGATTACAGATGATGATAAGCCCTTAAAGGAGACACTTTTCAAGAGATATATCCTCCATAACTAGACACACACAACAAATACATACACATAGACCTCTCTGCTACAGACAAGAGTTCTGGTGAGATGACACTGTACTCTGCTTATCCATGTGCCTTCCAAAATTTATTGAATTTAAAGTAACACAGCCCAGCCAGCATGGCTCAGTGGTTGAGCATCAACCTATGAACCAGGAGGTCACAGTTCGATTCTCGGTCAGGGCACATGCCCAGGTTGCAGGCTCAATCCCCAGTGTGGGGTGTGCAGGAGGCAGCCAATCAATGAGTCTCTCTCATTATTGATGTTTCCATATCTCTCTCCCTTTTCCTTCCTCTCTGAAGTCAATATATTTTAAAAAGTAACACAAAAAGTTGATATTTATTGAATATGCACTATTCACTGAGTAACTGGGGAAGAAAGTATCAATATTCATGTGTCTACTCTGTACCAGGCACACTGTCCAAAGGATGTATCAATTTCTGGCATAGTTGGGGCAAGCACAGGTACAAGAGATGCTTGATCCAATGGTCATGGCATAAAAGGGTGAGGTTCCAAGTAGCAAAGTCAGTGGATCCCTGTTGGACTTCCAGGCGACCTGGGCACTGATAGTAGGGCCCCATCCTGAGGCTAAAGTTACAAGGAGCAGGGTCAGTGACTCTGAGTAATCTAGGATATGATTTATTAATAACAGTGCTAAAAGCATTTACTGAGCCTTTCTATATACAAGGCATCACGCCAAGGCTTTCTCTACATTTTCTCATGTAATACTCAAAACAATGCTATAAAATAGGTTTAATCTTTATCCTCATGTTATAGGTGAGGAAGTCCTGAACTGAATTCAGGTTAAGTAACTTGCCCACCTTCAGAGCTGGAATTCAAACCTGGGTCTATGACAGTGGTCGGCAAACTCATTATTCAACAGAGCCAAATATCAACAGTACAACAATTGAAATTTCTTTTGAGAGCCAAATTTGTTAAAGTTAAACTATATAAGTAGGTACATTGTTATTAACTTAATTAGGGTACGCCTGCGCCGCGTCTTCCGTCGCCCGACTGACCGACACCCCCCATTTCTTCTAACACCACTTCTTCAAAATAGACTCGCCCAGGCCAAAAACCGACTTCTGCGCATGGGCCACGAAGTTTCAATCGCACTGTATGTGCGCGCCTGTGCGAGGTATTTTATGGAAGAGCCACGCTCAAGGGGCCAAAGAACCGCATGTGGCTCCCGAGCCGCAGTTTGCCGACCACTGGTCTATGACTACAAAGGTGCTGTTCTCTCTACCTCAGGCAGCCTTTCCTCCCCTCAGAAATAACAAACCTACTAATGTTCAAGGTATTGATCTTGGAATAGAGTCCCATCACCTACCTTCCTACCATCTTTTCCTTCACTAAACTTCTATAATCTGACATACCATCTATTGATCTCTCTGCCTATCTAAGAACAGGGATTCTCCTTTATAGTTCACTGCCAAAATCCCAGAGCCTAGAACATTCAGTAATTTTTGAATGAACTTTGACATATTCAGATTCAACCAGAGCCTTGTCTCAATACACTATGCTAAACCAACAGGGGTATATTAGTGATTTCTAATAATATTTTACTTAAAGTATTTTTCTTAAAAATTTTATAATAAATTATTGGGATGATCACTTAGTAAGTTATAAAATGTCTAATCATTGGGGTGTATGCCTGAAATGAATACAACACTGCATGTCAACTGCAAAAATTAAAAATGATTTTAAAAATTTATAATAAAAACTATATAAAGAAAACTTGAATTTAAGATATATTAAAACATCATAACAGATGAATTTAAGATTATATTAAAACTTAACATCATGATGGATTATGGGGTTATATTTATATTTGTGTACAAAGTATCTAAGGCAGTTTCCAGTACAAAGTATCAACACAATCCTTTGATAACAGTTTTTAATTGGTTCACAACAGGTCACAGCAATAGCACAGTTACATATCTGAAAGGCATCTCAGAGCTTCCTCTATAAGATTACTTAGAAAGATAAGTATAAACCACTCTAACCAATAAGAATCAGTGTTCAACAAGTCTAAAAGATTCTAACAATAACAGTACAGAGGTTCTTCCACAAATTAAAAAAAGAACTACCATATAATCCAGCAATCCCACTTCTGGGCATATATCCAAAGGAAATAAAATCACTATCTCAAAGAGATATCTACACTCTCATGTTTATTACAATATTGTTCACAATAGCCAAGACATGGAAACAACTCAAGTGTCCCTACAGATGAATGGATAAGAAAATGTGACAAACACACACAATGGAATATTGTTCAATCACAAGAAAAAAGAAAATCCTGCCATTTGTGACAACACTGATAAATCTGGAAGGCATTGTGTTAAGTGAAATAAGCCACACAGAGAAAGACAAATACTGAATGGTAACACTTAATGTGGAATCTTAACAAAGTAAGTAGAGCCCAGTCGGTGTGGCTCAATGGTTGAGCATCCACCTATGAACCAAGAAGTCACTGGTTCGATTCCTGGTCGGGGCACATGCCTGGGTTGTGGACTCAAACCCCAGTGTGGGTCATGCAGGAGGTATCAATGGTTTTCTCTCATCATTGATGTTTCTCTCTCTCTCGCCCTCTCCCTTTCCTTTTGAAATCAATAAAAAATGTATATTTTTTAAAATAAGTAGAATGGTGGTTTCTAGGGGCAGAGAGTTAAAGGAAAATGGGGGAGACGTTGGTCAAAGACTTTCAATGTAAGATGAATAAGTTCTGAGGATCTAATGTACAGCATGGTGATTAGAGTTTACTTGTAAGTTATTGAGAGAGTAGATCTGAAAAAGTTTTCACCACACACACAAAAAATGTTAACTATGTGAAGTGACAGATGTGAATTAAGTTGACTGTGGTAATCATTTCCCAATGTATAGATATATTAAATCACCACATTGTATAATTTAAATATGTACATTTTATTTTTCAATTATACCTTAAAAAAGCTAGGGAAAAATTTCCTAACGAAGGTATACTTCACTTCAAGTCCTAAATTTGGACTTGTAGAACCGTGAGATCAAATCAAGCAGATCACCCCTATCATGTTTGTGAATACTTATGAAAATTGAGTCAAAGTAGAAAAAATCCTATTTGGGGACCTCAGAGATTTTCTAATAGGAAAGTTGGACTCCTTGTCCCTTATGTACCATGTTCGCATGGACCCCAAGAGAAAGGAAACTGTGGCTGCAGCTTCTAGCTCTAACCCTCAAAGTCTGTGATCAATTTCTCAGAGAAATTAAATTAATAAAGCCGCATCTAAGAAGGCAAGCTTTAGGCACTGAAAATAATTTCAAAGTCTTGCCTTTGTGCCAAGCATCCTCCTAATACAGATTGCAAAAAATGGTCCTCAAATTTCAATGTTTAACCTGTTGATTTGCATCTGTTAATCTCTCCATACAATAATTTCACAAGTACCTTCTCCAAGTAACTTTGGAAAAATAAAAAGAAAATGCTCCTTTCAGCACTGCAAGGTAGTTGACAAATTAATATGGAAAAGCATGTGTCAAAATGAATCCTTTTTTAAATATATTTTATTGATTTTTTATAGAGAGGAAGGGAGAGGGATAGAGAGTTAGAAACATCGATGAGAGAGAAACATCGATCAGCTGCCTCCTGCACACCCCCTACTGGGATGTGCCCTCAACCAAGGTGCATGCTCTTGACTGGAATCAAATCTGGGACCCTTCAGTCCGGCTCTATCCACTGAGCCAAACCGGTTAGGGCATGAATCACTTGTTTAAATGCACAGTATATGCCTTCTAAAAATGGAACTCATAGTTCCCCATGTGTTTTGAAAGCCATATATTCATTCACCTTATAGAAAACAAGGTTTCACTTTTTATTGAAAACTGATTAAACTAAGCATCCTGGGTCTTCACTCCTACTTCTTTTGTCAGGGCTAGCTCAATTACAGAAAAAGTTGGGGTGGCTATTCTGGGTCCACAAAGCTTCCCCTAATAAAAGATCTAGGCCTGTGAATCAGACTTCATCTTTTAAAGAAAAGAGGAGGGGCTGAGCCACAACACCCCCACCCCACCCCTGCCTCCAATCCCCATTCTGAACACTAACCCTCTCCCAGGCATTAAAAGTACAATTCAAACTAGAAGTGGAAGAGAGATGCTATAGTAGGAGTCAGTCCCAAAGAATAGCACCCTACATTTCCCTTCCAATTGGATTCTTGTAACTCTGTTGGCATCCAAGATGAGGCACACCTTTGACTTTTCGATTTATGATTTAATGGTGGCTCTGCCTTGCCGTCTACAACATATCCCTTATCTAACCTTATTTATTATTTTATTATTTGACTTATTATTAGGGTTACCCTAAATAAAGCTATCATTCTCTCAGGGTTTTCCTTCCTGCCTGTTTGTGCACAAATTGGCCCTAAAGGTGCTTTTTCACAACAAGGAAACTGTCTGATAATAAACAGTACTTTATAAACACTCAAATAATAGCAAGGTCCCACTGTGCACTACTATACAGTTTTGTAGCAGTTTTAAGTAAAAGGCAAACGTGTTTATACAATCTGGAGAGAAGCAAGCATATGTTTCATACTTCTCTCTTCCTAAATAGTGACAGGAAAACCGTCAACCGAAATTTGGAACCTACTCAGTTTCCACCACGAAAGGGAAAAAACAAAACAAAACAGTTTGCCTTTGAAAGTTCTCATTCACTGATGTCCTAATCTCTCTTGTAATAACTTGCTAGTGATATTACAGGTTGTTGTTGTTTAACTTGAAGATCACTTTGCAGTCTTAAAAAAAACACTTTCATATCATTGTCCAACCACTATGCTGTACACCTAAAACTAATATAAAATAATATTGAAGGTCAACTATAATTGAAAAATAAAAATTTTCAAAAGTGAACCCCACTTTCAATATACATTCTACCTATTTCACACAAAATCCTTTCCACTAGACAAAGAAAATACTATCATTTCAACTTGTACATGAAGAAACTGGCTCAGAGGCTTAAGATCAGCTGTCTACATTTAGTAGCAGAAACAGGATTCAAATGCACGTCTGAATCCTGCTCCTCTTTGCTTCTTTATTTTCTTTATTTTTATTATCTTTATTGTTGAGAGTATTATAGATGCCCCCCTTCTCCCCCTTTCTTCCCTCCCTGGTTCCCACACCACCCCAGGCCTTCACCACCCTATTGTCTGTGTCCATGGATTATGCATATATGCATATAAATTCTTTGGTTAATCTCTTCCCACCCACCCACCCCCTTCTCTCTGAGATTCCTCTTTCTTTTCTTAGCAGTGTTTCCCAAACTTGACTTACGTACAATTGTCAAAAATTTTGGCACATCTTCTGAAATAGCACATCCTATATAATAAAAGTGTGATATGCAAATCGACCGAACAGCAGAACAACTGGTCGGCAGAGGGTGGAGCCGGCAAGCAGGTGTTGCCAGGCCAGCGAGCCAGCGGGCAGAGGGAGGGGATGGCAATTGAGGGGCAGCAGTGACCTCAGTCGGACATCCCCTAAAGGCTCCCGGACTGCGAGAGAGTACAGGCTGGACTGAGGGACCCCCCCCCCCGAATGCACAAATTTTTGTGCACCAGGCTTCTAGTATTTCATATTTTTCTTCAAATCAAATCTCTTCTTTATTAAAATACCTTTATTGAAAGAGTAATCTTATATCATCCTCATACAAGAAAATAAATCAGTATTTTCCAAACCTCTAACAAAATAAAATTTAAAATGTCATCTTTGTACGATGGTTTGGGACACAGTGCACTCTTCCAGGCTTGTTCAGGCCACTAAGGACCAAATCTAAATGGACTTCCTCCTTGTGTAAGCCCTAAAACTGAAGAAATATATGATTCTACAAATGGAGATAATGTTCTGATTTCTAACGTAGAGTGGAAGGACAGACAGTGAAAAAGGAAACTTATCAGTGCAGATTCAGTTACAGTCTGGTTTCTTGGTCCAAGGAGAGGAAACATGGATCCTAACTAATAGTCATTAACAGCATTAAATACTTAGACTTAATGATTTTGTGGTGATTCCTGTGCATCCTGTACAGGATGATTAATCTTTCATTATCTGAACTATATCTGTACAAATATAAAACCCAGCTGGTAATCCTAAAATAAATATGTATGTGCCATGTAGATATTCACTCATCTAAACACACATGCATTTAAAAATACACATGGCCCTAGCTGGTTTGGCTTAATGGACAGAGCATCAGCCTACAGACTGAAGGGTTCTGGGTTCGATTCCAGTCAAGGGCACATGCTCGGGTTGTGGTCTTGATCCCCATTGTGGGGCATGCAGAAGGCAGCCAATCAATGATTCTCTCTCATCATTGATGTTTCTCTCTCTTCCCTCTCCCTTCCTCTCTGAAATCAATAAAAATATATTTAAAAAATACACATGACTAGCAAGCTATCATTAGAAACACAACTATATAATTTCAATTTTATTTAAAAAGCAATAATAATTGCATGACATTTATCAGTCAAGAATGTGAAAAAAGGCTGGGTTACTTCTGCTTAGATATTACACCAAAGGTCACTAGTTTCCTGGGAAATCTTTTACTTTAGAAACAAGTTCTCCTTAAGAATTCTAAGAATGTGTCTTCTGCAAGTCTAAAGTGAACACTCACTGGCTTCACAGAATCCCTCCTATAGCACTGGGAAGGAGACAGAAAGCTTAGCAGTGGGGCACAGGGCCAACTCAAAAATCTCCCTGCACCACCACCATCACCCAATTCACTAAATTAAATTTCAGTGCAAAAAGGAGAACAGCTGGTTTAAGAAAGAGAATTATTTTGCCCAAAAGTTAGCAGCTCATTTTCACAGTATTGCTGTCAGACTACAGTTTCAATGACATCTGAGCCCATTCTCATCCTATCTAATAAAGAGGCAATATGCAAATTTACCATCACTCCAACACACAAGATGGCCACCCCCATGTGGTCAAAGATGGCCGCCACAAGATGGCCTGCAGGGGAGAGCAGTTGGGGGCAACCAGGCCAGCAGGGGAAGGCAGTTGGGGGGTAACAGGCCTGCAGGGGAGGGCAGTTGGGGGCAATCGGGCCTGCAGGGGAGGGCAGTTAGGGGCAATCGGGCCTGCAGGGGAGGGCAGTTGGGGGGACCAGGCCTGCAGGGGAGGGCAGTTGGGGGCAATCGGGCCTGCAGGGGAGGGCAGTTGGGGGGGGGGGACCAGGCTGGCAGGGTAGGAGAGTAAGGGGCAATTGGGCCGGCAGGGGAGCAGTTAGGCGTCAATCAGGCTGACAGAGGAGTGGTTAGGGGGTGATCAGGCTGGCAGGCAGGTGAGCAGTTATGGGCAATCAGGCAGGCAGGCAGGCGAGCGGTTGGGAGCTAGCAGTCCCAGACTGTGAGAGGGCAGTCGGACATCCCTCGAGGGGTCCCAAATTGGAGAGGGTGCAGGCTGAACTGAGGGACACACACACCTCCCCCACGCATGAATTTTGTGCACCGGGCCTCTAGTCCTATATAATAAAAGTCTAAGTGACTGTTAAGGCAGAACAACTGGTCACTATGATGCGCACTGACCACCAGGGGGCAGACACTCAATGCAGGAGCTGCCCCCTGAGCCCCGCTCAGTCAGAAGCAGGGCTCATGGCTGGCGAGTGCAGCGGCAGTGGTGGGAGCCTCTCCCGCCTCTGTAAGCAGTGCTAAGGAGCAGCAAGCTGATCAGTAAGGAGTGAGGGGTCCCAGACTGCCTGGGGAGTGGGCCTAAGCCAGCAGGTGGACATCCCCTGAGAGGTCCCAGACTGCAAGAGGGCACAGGCCAGGCTGAGGGACCCTCCCCACAGTGCACAAATTTCATGCACCAGGCCTCTCGTTGAAAATAACAATCTTATGAAAAAAATAACATACTCAAAAAGAGGGCGTTACTCAATGAGTCTCTTCTTCCCATCCTTTCTCCACCTCCTTCTCTTGGGGATTTCCCTAAACCCTCTGGGAATCCCGCTCCCTTTTCGTTTCAGACATTTGTAGCACAGTTTGGAGTGCTTTCTCAAAAGAGAGTATCTTAAAAATAACACTTCATGCTCAAAATGGCCACTGGGGGCATGCAATTTCCAACAATGCAGAAAAGAGAGTTGGGTGTAAGGGAAATTAATCAAGTCCCTACTATGCTCTAAGCCCTGTGCTGGCACCTGTTAGTGTAGAGATGAAAAAGAACCAGACTCTACCCTTGAAAAACTAACAGTTTAGTGGGGAGAAAAATAAACCCAAGACAGTCTAGTTAATCACTGAAGCTATGGTAACTTATAGCCCCACTTGGCTTCCATGCATCTGTCATACTCTCTCACTGCCACATCTTGTTCCAGCAAAGCAAATGCACAAATGTTTTTGCATGCTCGTGTGTACAAGCCCATCTATCCACATCTATATCAATCAGAAAACGTCCCTGTATGGGTATTTGTGGTCCCTGACCATCTCCGTACAAGAAAATGAATCAGTATTTTCCAAATTGCATGTTGTCTTCTACTTTTGTTGAAAACTCCGTAAGATCAGAACTAAGTAACTGTCAAGAGTGGGAGAATGAGGAGCAGCAAAAGTTGTGCTGTGACTAACAGAAGAGAGGAATGTCACTACGACACACTAGAGATTTCTAGAGGAGGACCCTACACAGCTTGGCAATAAACCATAACTATATGGAATTTTTTTCATAATGTTCAAAATAAACAGCATTTGACTTTGTTATGACCTTTTCTTGTCTAAATCATAAGATTACCTTCACCAGATCATTTCTTTTCCTCTTTCGCAGTAGGAACTCCAAGTACTGAAGATCCTTTGAATTAAAATAACTTGGTGATGATGCTAGGGGAGGGGAAGCCATCTTTTTAATTAGTACAACTCAACTTGGCAAAACAGATGAACATATTTTAATAGATTGTTTATCAGAGCAAATCTTGGCACAAAATCCCACGTACAAATTGACCTTTCTTAAAGCTAACAAGTAAGGGAAAAATCATACTTCATGAGAACCATTGGATTATGCTTAATCCTAATCCACACTCTGACTCGTGTTCTTCCTCTGACAGCCCTTATTGCCTTTATGACCACTGTGGCATTTACTGATATAGAACACAGAACAGCTTTGTGGGTAGTTTGCTTAATAGTCTCCTTAGGAGGACTGTAATCATCTGGAGGGAGGAATAGAGTGCCTTGTACTTTCTCTACCACTTGCTTAAGCATTTTATATCTATTATCTCATTTAATTCTTTCAAAAACCCTGCAAGGGAGATTATTACGCCCATTTTACAGATTAGGAAATTGAGACTCAGGCAGGTCTAGTGTTACACATGAGTGGAGATGGGATTCAAACCTATATCTGATGGACTCCAGAATCAGCGCTCTTAACCATGATACAAACTAAATTTAAAAACATTTCTCCACCCTCGCTCCTACCACTTTTCATTTCCTTGAATGGACTTTGCATTTTAGGGTTTGCTAAAGCTTCCTCAAACTTCCCTATCATTTTAACCGAACTGAAATCTTGCCTTCTCATCTACCTGATGACGCTGAGCATGACTGGCTTAGAGAGTGTGTAATGCAATTGGATAAGGAGTTTTGCATTTGTAAACTGTTACTTTCGATTTAGCATTTGCCATCAATGAATAGGGATTAGCACCTTAGGTCTTTTACTTTGGGGGAAGGGGTGAGCTGACTCAACTTCAAGTGGGTAAGAATCGAATTACCAAAAAAAAAAAGAACCAGTAAGATATTGTCAGGGGACCAGGTCTTAGCAGAGAGCCCTGAGAACTACAAAGCCAGAAGCTTTTGTGGCTCATGAGGGACAACCAGCTGAGTAATACAAAGAGACTGATCTTACATGCATATGCCTTCCAAGCCAAAATGGCAGCACACGATGAGAGGGAAAAGTAATTGCTAACTAAGGCTTTCAGAACTAATTATCATATCCAGCTTTAATTTAGAAACAATTTACTGTTCTAAGAATCAGCAAAATAAGATTTAAATCTAATATAGAAACACTGAGGAAAAAATAAAACACATTTTTTCCTCTTTAGAGATTTTGCACAGGGAGGAAATCTTTTTAAATGCCAAATTATTTCCCTTTTCCAAGTCTACTTAGCTATTTATACAAACTGAAGAACTATTTTTTTAAAACTTAAAACAAAGTTATATATTTTTAAAGTCATGAAATAAGCAAGTCTGAATACATACTACATTAGTTCCAACTCAGCAAGTAGTTTTTATTAGTCAACTCAAATATTATGCAATAATCTAGATTATCTTCTAATGAATAAATAAAATTTTGATGAACTCTATACCCCAAAACTTCATTTTAACCAATAATTTTAACTTTACTCAATATGCTGGCTGACAGTAGGAAAACTGATTTGCATTCAATCACTCCTGACCTTTTGTGTTCATTTTGTGTTAACAGGCATATAAATGACTCAGAGAAAAGACAAAAAGAGGTAAAAATGAAAAGAAAGACTTGAATAAATTGTGAAAATGACAAAGTACCTTTTTAAAAATAGAACACTCTTTCAATTCTTTAGCAAACCATTATTGACAAAAAGAGAAAATGTGCCTTGGTTATACATAATGGCTTTCTTCCTAACAATCAAAGAATTAACAAGTTCACACAGACATACAAAATTATTGCAATAATTCATTCATGCAAGGAGAAATTAGATCATATTCATTCTGTGCCTGTCAATTAATTTATAACCTGCCTTGGATCTTGGTGCCCACTGTAAACTTTTAACAACAACAAAATCTCACTGATTTTTTTCCTGAGTTTTATAAACAGAACCATAATATACCTTGCATTCTAAGCAGAACAAAATGTAAAGGTAAAGTGCACTGATGTGCTATGGGTTTGTGGATTTAGTTAGCTAGATTAACATCCCTTGGACAATCATCCCTTCGCTATTCAGCTTTTTTACACACCTTCCACTTTTAGAAAAATGTCTGCCCTATCTATAATCTTTGTTTCCTTTTTTAAGCCAATTCCCTCCCTATTGACAAATGTCCTGTCACCAGACATACCATTTGGAAGAAGTGTCTCGGGGGTTGACCCTTATGAAAAGTTTTTTGAAAGTCTTAAGTAAAAAACCTTGAAGTGATGAAAATGTTCCAAAATTGGTTGTGGTCATAGTTGCCCATTATTTGTGAATATACTAGAAACCACTGAAATATACACATTAAATGGGTGAGTTGAAAAGCTATTAAGAAAACTAAGAGAGAGAAAAATAACCTTCCCACTGAAAAAGTGAAGGGATTAAGTTGTACAAAATGGCAGGTACAAAAGGGTCACAGGGATGTAAAATACAGCATAGGGAATATAGTCAACAATATGCATAGTGCCAGGTAGGTACTGGAAATATTGGGGGAACACTTAATAAGTTATATAAATGTTTAACCACTGTGCTGTATACCTGAAACATAATGAATGTCAACTACAATTGAAAATTTTTCTTTAATAATAACCTACTCAGTTTCGCTTCCCCATACCTAAAAAAGTCCCTCTAATATTTAGTAAGAGGTAAGTCCCTAGTACAGACAGTACAGAAACCATGGTGCTCCTCACTAGAATGGTTAGGTGTTAATGTCTGAGGATCCTGCACTGTAGCCATAGATCCCACTGCCCAGCCAAGTACAAAAGTGAGGTTGCCCCATCGTTCCCTGAGGGCTCTTCTGGAGATCTTATAAACAGAAATCCAAGCACAGAGCTTAGCTCCATAAAGTCACTGAGTATCAACCAGGAAGTGGGCTACAAAACTGTGAAAACAAAGATGGACAAGGTATGGGCCTTATACTTCACGAACTCATTGGCTCAAGGGAGAGATAGACCACTAACGAGAGAATTAAAATATGATGGGGTAAGGGCTAGCATGGGAGACACAGAAAGTGCTGCAGGTATGTAGGTAAGGGAGACATTAAATCCACTGGTGAAGGAGGCTCAGAGAGGAGGCAGCAGGTGTGCTGAACCTTAAAGGACTGAATAAAAATGCTCATGGCAGGCAAGGTGAATAAAGAAAGGCATTCCAGGCAAAGAAGAGAGCATAACAGCATGGAGTAACAGCATGTGCTCAGCGTCTGAAGATGAGCAGAATAGGGAGAAAGGACCAACATGAGCTGGAAAGGCATGTTTATGGAGGACCCCGTATGCCCAGGCAATGAGTTTGGACTGTTTCCTAGTGTAGGCGATGGGGAGCCAGCAGAGGTTTTTAAGCAGGGGAATGACATGAACAGATGTTTTACTCATATTTATTATGCACGGAAAGCCAGTAGGTCAGCTCTAATGGAAATTAATCCATAAAATGATACCATAGGCTGAAAATTTGCCCCATTCTCTACATTTTCCAGGAGCAATATGCTGAATTTTGGAAAACTACTTTTTAGAGTTGCATACAAAACTATTGAGGAAAATAAAGTAGGAGCTGTATCTGTGAAGAGCCTTTCTTTGAAAGGAAGAAATACTTGCATCTTCCTTGTGTGACAGAGACTAAATCAGCCTGAATATTTCATTGTAAAAAGATCAGCTACCAATCTGCACTTACCTAATTTGTTTGCACACCTTCTCTTCTTTACCCCCCAAATTTTTAAATATTTTAAAATTGATTTTTAGAGAGGAAGGGAGAGGGAGAGAAACATCAACTGACTGCCTCTTGCACACCCCCTACTGAGAATTAAGCCTGCAACCTGGGCATGTGCCCTGACTGGAATCGAACCAGTAACCTTTCAGTGCACAGGACGCCGCCCAACCAATTGAGGCACATGGGCAGGGCTTTCCAACACCTTTTCAGTGGCTAATTTGATCCCACACAGTTACACTTTTGATAAACATAAGTTGGATCACAGTATTCCTTTGTTTAAACCCCTGTAATGGTTCCCTATAACCTGCAGAAAAAAGCTCAAACTGTTCAAGGCTTCTAAGATCCAACCTCCACCCCCAGCTTCCAGCCCAGACCTTCCAACCACAGTGGGTAATCTCCTAAAGGGCCTGTTATGCCATCTTTGCAGATCCTGAAACCTCTGCCTAGCTCCCTCCTAGCCCCACTGCATAAGGTGCCAATCTTTCTAGGTATAAATGGCCACTCTGTCTATCCATTGCTACCCACCTCCTCAAACCCAGAGCTAGTACCTGTACTTCCTTCCCATCCCAGCCCTATCACAAGGTGCTGAAGGTGCACTGCCTGTTCACTTCCTTTTTCTGTCTCCCCGCCCCCACAACCAAAATGAAAGCTCTATAATTGCAGTCTTTGTCTTATTCACTGCTCTGTCCCCAGCTCCCCCAAATTCTATCTTGAATGACTGAATGAGCAAACTACAAATCCATTGTCAATCTTTCTAACCTTCAGCATTAAGATTTTCTGTCTCTCCCAATTTCTCAAGATGACCACAATTTACAAAATATTCACTGAAATACAAACATCTGGGTAGCTGTTCAAAGGAGCCCTGCTACTGAACACTTTCATAACATAAATAATCACCCATTGGCTTCTCTTTTGGTAAATTCACGATGTCATATATAAAACTTTCATAGAACCAGGCACACCTTCAAGAAGAAATGTAAAGTGTCAGGAAGTAGAAAATCGTGTTGGTTGGGCATTCAAATTAAACCAGAAAGAAAGTTGATGACTCAAGCAAAGTTCCATTTGTGCTGATAATAGTTTCCCTCCCCATTGCCAAACTTTCTCCTAAACAGCCTCTCTCTCCCCATCTTTCCCTTCCTCCAGCTCACATTTACTCTGTTTACTGAATGTGCCCACAGGTACATCTTTTTGCTTCTTCCCCTAAAAGTAATCCAAAATGTATCCCCGTCACACATGCCCAGCAGTAAGAAGCACTCCCCCAAGTCCTGATCTAAGAATTTTGCAATGCTGACCCTCATCCCTTGCTAATGCCACCATGAGACAGACTTAGAACAACCCTGCCTCTACCTACAGCATGTGGCTGAACCACTATCATAACAACAAAATTCTTCTTTTCCCAGAAAAGAATCTCTATACCTCCTCCCCAGTACATTCTCCAGCTAGGCTAACATAAGCCCATTCTTTCAATATGACAGTACATTCCTGCCTTATTTTCATTCTCATTTCAACCTGGACCCCCCACCATGGCCAATAGTCCTCTTACTAACCCCTTGCCATTTTGAACTACATCTACCACCAATCCCCAGCCCTGGATCAACCCCCATGCACACCACCCCCATCATCCCTCCCCATCCTCACTTATTTTTCTTTGCTGCTGCTGGTAAAAATCCTGTCAGGGACTTCATTTACACAGACATAAACCTTAGGCTGAGCTGGGCCCTCAGTCCCACCCTCAAGGGTTTTACTTATACCGGGTTAGCTCCCTACCCTATAGAAGAACAGGACATTTGGGCTTTCACAGATGGAAAATCCCCTCTCTCTTAAAAAAGCCTCCTGATTGAATTACATAGCCTGACCCAAAGGCTGTGCTACTAAATCAAATGTCCCCACACTGATGTTAACAACACACGTATAACTCTACTTCCTTCCACATTTATTTGGCAGCCAACCCCTTTTTGGGTGCCACTTTCTCCATTCCGAAAGTGAGTCCTAATCTGGGGTCTTAAGTGATCTCTGGATGGGCAACATGGGATGTGAAACTCTGATATTATATGGAAAATGCTCTGTGTACATCTTTCTAGGAAAAGGCACCAGAGCGTTCCAGAATCTCAAAGGAGTGTGTGACCCAAGAAAGTTTAAGATCTACTGCCTTACTAACCACATATAAACAGGTTATATTATTTTTATATAAGATGGATTGGTTTTGTATAATTATAAAATACATGTTCATTGAAAAAAATTTTAATCTGGGACTGAGGGTGGGGATAATAGTCATGGTGTTTAAGGGTACAAATTTGTAATGAGTAGTAAATAACCCATAGAGATCCAATGTACACTGTAATACAGAAAATAATACTGAACTATAATTACGTAAGTGTGATAAATATTGCTACACTAGCTATCATACTGCAATATATAAATGCATCAAAGTAAATCCTTACACACTTTAAACATACACAACATTACATGTCAAATTTATTCAGTTTTTAAAAAGAAAGAAGAGCCCGGCCTGCGTGGCTCAGTGGTTGTGTGTCAACCTATGAACCGGACGTCACAGTTCGATTCCCCGTCAGGGCACATGCCCAGATCAAACCCCAGTGTGGGGCATGCAGGAGGCAGCCAATCAATGATTCTCTCTAATCATTGATGTTTCTTTCTTTCCCTCTCCCTGCATTTGAGATTAATAAAAAAATATATTTTTTAAAAAAGAAAGAATTGGAAAAAATGAAACTTCTACTCTAATGTGGGGAAAACATTTTTTTAATCAAAAATTTTTAAAAGGAAAACAAAAGTCACTTAGAATCCCACGCCCATAGATTACTACTGTTGCCATTTTAATGTTTCTATTTTTTTCTCTCTCCACATGGGATTCACACTTTTGATTTCTGATAGTTACAGTGTTCCAAATAATATAAGATAAACTTCACAGTACAAAGAATTTGGGACAAATGTTCAAAAATCCAAGACACATCCACCAGGAAATATTTATTGAGCACCTCCTGTGTATATGACATACTACCTCCAAAATAACAGAGGGAAATCCTTATCCAAGTTTCTCACACAAGGTGTTTAAAAATTCTAGAGATTTCAATAGGCTATGTGAAGCCCCAGCCTAAAAAAGAGGGGGGGGGGCAGACAGCAACAATGATGTCATTGTAGACTTAGAGAAATGTAATTAAACCAATAGAAGTCAGGTTTCTTTGTAAATGATAGTTTTACTTTATTATCAAAATACAGACTTTCATCTAACGATAAAAATAAATACATATGAGAACTAGATCATAAAGGCCCTGGTAACCTCATATGACCCATAAACTCATTCTGGAGGAAATTCCATGTTTTGAGCAATAACATTAGGGAGAAACAGTGGCCTCCTATAGTGGTGACTATTCAAGGGACAGCATATGTTTGCATGAGGAATTCCACTGTGTTTAAGGAGGAAGATCAGTGTAATTACTTCACCATCACTGCTTACATATTTCACAATCAAGATAATTCTGGGAAAACAGGATTACTGGTTCTCTGCTTTAAATATATATAAGGCAGAGGATGGGCCAGCTGAAGGATTTCTCGCCATTTAAATCTACTCTCTACAATGCAATTCTCATCCCACATTTAAATAATATCCTGTTTTCTAGCAGAAAAGCAAATAAATCTCTTTCCAGAATTCAAAGCAGAACGCCGTGAAATGCCTACGAGCTTTCTATTAAGTTGCCCCATTCCCTGCTAAACCATTGAGCCTTTTCCTCTTTCCTCTGACCATTGGAGGTTTCTCTGAGGGAACAATCGAGGCCTAGCCTAGTAAGAGTTTCCTGGAATTCAGGAATGTACTAGCATCTTCTGTAGAAGCCTCAGCCTCTGGCCACTTCAAAGGCTTGCCCTGCTTTCTTGTAAACACCACAACCAGAGAGCAGCCGCTTAGCTTTCAGGCTGTAAATGAGGTGCTCATCAGGCAAACAGACAGAGGAGGCCCCTTGTGATGCTGTGGCATCTTTCTCTCCCTCAAGAACCCGTGGCCAGAGCTTCTTTTGGAAGGCCCCTTGGTATTCAGGGGACAACATGGCTGAAAGTGGACACAAGAGATAAGAGCCACACCCAGTATAAAGAGGACTTGAATGATGACTAAATGGGATGCTGCTTCAGAGCTCAATGTGTAGCATGAGAATGAGCAGACCTGCAAGCCCTTTTATAATACTTCCCATAAAACTGTAGCTAGAAGCCAGGCCCACTGACCTTAGGGCCCCGTGCTCTCGCCAGCAGCAGCTCCCACGATGCGGTCACGGCCTGAGAACCACTGCGCCGCTGAGGAAAGGCTTTGCAACAGGAGGCCTGCAGTGGCTGCGATGGTTTTCACTACTCAGTGGCCCTTTTTACTTCTTTTCTGTTTGTGAGCACCAAAATTTCACCAAGGAATGAGTAGGTGCTATTGTACCACCCATTCAGGAAGTGGTAGAAAGTGACTGTCGTTTCTACTGACAAAAGGAGGGTAGTCAAATGAGTGATGGAATTATGGGTAATTTTTTCCTTTTCTACTGTTTCCTGAAATGTTTCTAGCATAAGTATTATTGTTATAATAAAAAAAACACATAATCAACTTTGTTCTTTATTATGTTAATATACACAACATAAAATTTACCATTTTAACAATTTTTAAGGGTGCACTTCAGTGACATTAAGTAACTTACATTGTTTTGCAACCATCACCACTATCCATTTCCAAATCTTTTCATCACCCAAACAGAAACTCTGTACCCATTAAATGCTAATCCCTCCATCCCACACACTCCTACCCCTGGTAATCTCTAATTTACTTTCTGCCTCTATTAATTTGCCTATTATAGGTACTTAATATAAGTAGAATCACATAATACTTGTCCTTTGTGTCTGGCTTCTTTCACTTAGCATGATGCTTTCAAGGTTCATCCATGTTGTGGCATGTGTCAGAATTTCATTCCTTTTAAAGACTGAATAATATTCCATTGTACAGATATATCATGTTTTGTTTACCTGCTGATGGACATTTGGGTTGTTTGGACCTTTTGGCTTTTATGAATAACTCTGGTATGAACACTGGTGTGCAAGCACCTAGACATGTCCCTGCTTTCAGTTCTTTTGGGTATATACCTAGAACTGGAATTGCTGGGTCATATGGTAATTCTATATTTAACTAATTGAGGAACTTGCCAATCTCTTTTCCTCAATGGCTACGCCATATTACATTCCCACAGCAGTGCACAAGGGTTCCAATTTCTCTACATCTTTCCCAGCACTTACTGTTTTACATCTTTTCTATTTTTTTAAATATATATATTTTTTATTGATTTCAGAGAGGAATGGATAGGGAGAGAGAGTTAGAAACATCAATAATGAGAGAGAATCATTGATTGGCTGCCTCCTGCACATCCCACACTGGGGATCAAGCCTACAACCTGGGCACGTGCCCTGACCGGGAATCCAACAGTGACCTCCTGGTTCATAGGTTGATGCTCAACCACTAAGCCACGCCAGTTTTTTAAATAACAGCTACTTGGTGTGAAAATGCATCTCATTGTGCTTTTGATTTGCATTTATCTAATGATTAGTGATGTTGAGTGTCTTATTGGTCATTTGCATATCTTCTTTGGAGAAATGTCTCTTCAAGTTCTTTGCCCAATTTTCAATGAAGTTGTTTGGTTAAGTTGTAGTTCTTCATATATTCTGGATATTAATCTTTTGTCAGATATATGCTTTACAAATATTTTCTCCCATTCTGCCTTCTATTCTCTTGACAGTGACCTCTATTACACAAAAATTTTTAATCAATTCTATTTTTTAAATGAAGATACAGGTAAAATCTTTAGGGAGTAGGCAGACAGCCTAAAGTATAGATGTGGAAGAGAATCCTTATGCCTCTTTTTAGACTTCCCTTTATGGCCAAAGGAAGAACTGAGGTCTTCTCAATGAGGTAACAACTCATAACTCCTCCCCTCAACTTGACTTCTCCCTAGACATCTAATGCTGTAGGACACTCGTGTGCTAGTGAGAGTCACAGAAAGGGAACTCATGCTGGGTGTGGTAGGTGAGCCCAGTGGGGGCAGGGATCCTGTAGACTTTTAAGGTTCCTCAGTCCCACCCAGTAGACATTTCTTTTTTTGTTTTTTTAAAACAAGCTCTGGACAGTTAAATTAAAGAATTTTTTTGCGTGAATTAATTTTCACCAGTCTGTTCTGGCATGCTTCTAATGATATAAGAAATCAGCTGGGTCAGTGAGAGCCAATGTGCACACTCTATAGTATTTTCCATATGCTGTGCCCAATTCAATATTATTGCCGCTGTAGCGATGGACACCAGTCTTGGCCAACATGGTGTCGTACTCTATTTCCACAAGACTGGCAGTTGTTGGTGAGAATGTCCAGTTTCACTTTGCTCATCTGGTCATTTTTAGACTCTGTCTGTATCCCAGCACGTACTTTCCACTCTTCATAACAAGTGGAGCCCAGAGTTGATAGACTCCAGCGACTTTTTTGCCTTCTTTGTGGCCACCATCTTTCTGCTTTATATGTGAGATGGCCCCCAACCAAAAGCAGCATCGGAAATGGCCAGGGAATGAGACTGGCCAGGCAGAGGTTTCAAAAGCTAGCCCCCTTCTCTGGCTGGGTCTTAATTACACACAAACTTCCAAAACTTCCAACTTCTCACAGGGAAGATAAACATGCAGGCTTGTTATTACTAAATGGAATGTTTATGTCATTACTGTGAAAAGTGACACCCAAGGTCAGTACCATACTAAGAATCAAATTCTCCAAAAGTGATTCCCTCCATTTGTAAATTGGAATCATTGCCTTTTTTGTTTCTCCACTCTTTGGTTTTTTGCTCTCCTCTTCCCCTCCCTTCCACTCCTAACAGCAAGATGGGGCTACTCAACAACTATCACGTGGGAATTTACTTTCCAATTATTTCTGAAGTATAATCAATTTCAATAAGAAGCAATACATACTCATCTTCTTCTAGGGATGGCCCTGGAACTCTCAGGGGATAGTCAAATCCACAGCAATGACTGTGTCTCGGGAGCTTATGTGAATAAAACAAGTCTAAATTTCAGGACTACTGTGAGGCTGAACTGTTGAATATCCTTAGACTAAAGGTGAGAAACCCAGTGAAGGTCCTGTAAATTGATATTCCTGCTCTACAAAGTAAGCATTTGTTATCAAAGTTATTCTCAAGTATATATCACTGATCTACGAGAGTGTTTTTTCATAGGTAGACTAATATCTGAAACTTTTTCCTTAACTAGGAAACATACCTCAAACCCCAGGGCAGAAGGGAGCATGAATTGTGTCCTGCACATGCATACATTTAGCAAAGAATCAAATTAGAAAGATATCTGTACGAAGGCCTTCATCTAGACCAGCGGTTGCCAACCTTTCAGACCTCACGGACCACCAGTGGTCCACAGACCACCGGCTGGCAACCACTACTCCAAAGGTTTTCTTAAACAAGCGGTCGCCAACCTTTCGGACCTCACGGACCACCAGATTCTAGACATGCCAAAGCAACTAGCTTAAAAATGTGTTTTAAATAACCTTTATTCTTAGGAAATCAATTAGGGAAAAAACCTCAACTCCTTTACCATCCGCTCACATGCTGTACCTTCAAAGCCATTTCATTAATGGGGTGGGGTCCGGTGAAAGAAAAGGTAAGAGGAGAAAAAGAAAAATGAGCTCTTCTCTACCATGAGTCTAACATGTATTGAAAGCTAACAGTTATTGAAAACATTTATTGCTAAGCACCAGGTGCTGTGTTAGATGTATTACATATGTATCTCATTTAATTCTCAAAATAATCCTACAAAGTAGAAAATACTATCATTACTCAGATTTTATCAAAGAGAAAACAAAGACTAAGAGAGGTTAGGCAACTTGCCCAGGTAAGCGATATAATCAGTGTGGTAGGCAGTATCCCAAGATGCCTGTTCCCAGTCTACTGGCCCTGTGTAATCCCCTCCACTTCAGTGTAAGACCTATGAATATTATGAGATGTCACTACTCCCCTGATTGTTACTAATAAATTGCCTCTGAGATCATCAAAGGGGAGATTATCCTGAGCCTGGCCTAATCAGGTGTTCCTAGAAGAGGAACTAGCCCTTCCTGGAGAGAGAGATTCACCTGTTGGCTTTAAAGAAGCAGACCAGTTATGAAAGCCCCACATGGCTAGGACCTAAGGGTGTCCTCTAGGAGTTGACAACTATCCCCAGCTCAGAGCCAGCAAGGAAACGGACCTGTCAGCCCTAAAACCACAAGGAACTGAATTGTGCCAACCTGAAGGACCTTGGGAAAGGCCCCTGAGTCTCCACATGAGAACACAGTTCTGCCAACACCTGTAAAACCCTGAGTAGACTCCAGCTAAGCGCTGCCCATACTTCTGATCCAGAGAAACTGAAATGAGAAGTGTTATTTTAAGCTGCTGTGTGGCAATTTGCCACAGAAACAGAAAACTAATACAGTCAGGATTCAAACCAGGGCTGTCTAACTCTAGTGTGCATGCTTTCAACTACTTCAGTAGTTTCTGTATCAGTTTCACAAATTCCTAACCATTTTTAACTCTTCGAAAAGAACAGAGACATACATTTCTATTGAACAGTAATGGTTATGATCTTTTCCTTTTCTGATGCAGTTTTCAAGTTCTAGAAATGTTTTCATCACATTCTAGTATAGATACACATTTATTGATTCAATAGAAAACTGCTCAAATACAATGTGATAAGTTGTGAAAAAAATCAATAGAATGTAAAATGTAAGATTTTATTTACCAAAAACACCTTGTTAAAGTAGGTGTGGCTTTGGTAAGGGCTCCAGGCTCAGGCTGTGCTACTTTAGAATATTTGACTATTGGGTGATCTGTAAGACCTGTCATCTGATGCCTCCAAGGAGATGACAACACATTACCTCTTTTAACAGGGCCCAATTCGTTGAACAGGAGAAGCCAGTGAATTCTCTGCTGGAATGAAATCAATTTAAAGAGAATCCCCAAAAATTAAACCCTACAGTTGCATCTTTGAGGTCATCAGTTAACAAACTCCTATTTCATGGTCTCCTTTCACACACAAATACAACCACACAAACAAACTACACATGGCGGCAAATTAGATGAATAATAATAACTAACACTAACTGAGCTGATGCCAAGTGTTTACCATAGATTATCTCATCTAGGCCTCACTTACCTTATGAAGTAGGTATTACTATCACCATTACTCCCTCCCATTTTATATGCAAAGGAACTGGGATTTAGAAAAATGAAGTGACTTCCCCAATATTGAACAACCAGGAAGTGACATTTCAACTCACATGTTGACACCAGAGCAGAGCTCACATTCTCAGTCACTCTGCTGGATTACCCCTACTTCTGCTGCTCTCCAACTAGGAAGTTCAGCCATCCTTCACAGTACCTAGCAAGGTGCTTTCACATAGGAATGCTCAAGATATGTTTGCTGATGATGGTAAAGAATGAGGCCTGGGCTAGTAGTAGGTAAGGCTACCAGGCCATTCATCGCTGTGAGAAGATGGGAGATGTGGAGAGGGCAGAAGTTGATATGGGATAAGGAAGCAGGCTGAAGGCAGCCCCACACACTTATGTGGGTACCAATTTAAAAGTAAGTGAACAAGGATGAGAACTCCAAATATTTGTTGGCTAATCATATACAAGAAGATTCGATTCTGGCACTAAGATCATAAAAAGAAACTAACCCGGTTTTCCAGAGTTTATTTGGAAAAGTTGCTGCTACACATCTGGAAGTGATTTTCTAACACACTAGTTCCAATGAGTCATCTACAATATTAAGCAATGATTCCATAGGGTGAGCCCTGATCATATTTTTCCCTTAAGTGGCATCCACTGAGGTCAATGAAAGGCAAAAGCTGACCCCAACTTGGAGAACCTCATCCTCCACAGCCCTATTTTATATTGTCAAGAACATGAGTTTTAAGAGGTACAGGAATGCAATCTATCTCCCAGCGCTAATGGAAGGCATTCTAATACACTTAATTTCCTCTCACTGGTCATGTGCAGAAGATGGATCCAAAAGCTGCTTGAGGGGATCACTAACCCGAAGTAGAGTTGGCAGAACAAACATTATGGGGCCCTGTGTAAGCATGGGACAGTCAGAAATGCAGGATGGGAGGCTCCTGAGCAAAGAATAAGACAACCTGTGGTACACAGAGTACAGCCAGAGTTTAAGACCCTTAAATCTGCCAGCAAGATTTTCCCCAAGGATTACTATAGAAAGGTTGCCAATTCATCCTTGCCCTTTCAGCCACATCCTACTATACTCACTCCACCCATCAACTTTCAACCCATATCATAATGGTTTCCTAATATTTCAAACCTCTTATATTTGTGTTTAGAAGTATTAACTTAAGGCCATTTCCCAGTGTCTTTTGACACTTGGATTTCTTTCAGATTACAAAGGAATGAGTCATGTTCTTTCAGAGACTGTGGAGCCACTTACAAAGGCTATTTTAAATCTTTCAGGTGACAGGGGTATTATTTAGTTCCCAGAAACAATCATTGACTAAATGGCTTCCTCAGATTTGAAGGAGTTAATGCAACTTCCCCAGAGATTCTCCTCTCCCCGCCCCCACAGCAATTGGATTTTAAATGGCACAGGAGTTGAAAAAAACCTAAAGCATTAACTCCCATCTTACAAAAGATATAAATTAGTGGGTGTCTATTTGCATTATAAAGGATTCTTTGCTTTGCCAAAGGATTCCAATCAAGTTTATTCAAAAATCAGATTCCTCTAATGTATGCTAAATTTGTACATGGGTGTCACTGAGCAAGCACAGCTGTACCAAAGCCTGAGTTTGATTAGCAAGTACCTGTTCACTGTGCTTTGCATTGCTTCCAGAGTCAAACAGTGAGGTGTCCACCTTAAAATTTCTGACTCACTCCCCCCATTCTAACAATAAAATTGCTTTGCTTTTACCTAGCACTTTTCATCAAAGTCTTCAAACTGCTCAATACACATTTGCTAGTCTTCATAATTATGCCAAACAAGTTGGCAAGAGAACTGGAAATGCATCCTTTCCAATCTTTCGAGGGGGGGGGGAATAATTAGAACCATCGACAGGCAGAAAAATTAAAGTTTCACATAAGTACAAAAGAACTACATTTAAGTTTTGTTTTTTACAAAAAGGAAAACAAAATATTTCATGCTCCTTACTTTTTAAAAATAGGCTTTATTTTTTTAACAGTTCACAGCAAAACTGAGCAGAAATTAGAGTTCAGTTCCCATGTACCTCCTACCCACAAAGAAGCACAGCCTCTCACATTATCAGCATCTCCCATCAGACTGATGGTATATTTGTTACAATCAATGAACCCAAGTCCAAAGTTCAAATTACAACTCACTCTTGGTGGTGTACATTCGATGGGTTCGGACAAATATATAAGGACATGTATCACCATTAGAGTCTCATACGGAGTATTTTCACTGCCTTAAAAATCACCTGTGCTCTGCTTCTTCATGCCTCCCTCTCCCTACTTAAGCTATCAAGAAGAAAACTCAATTTAATACAACAAATCCATTTTTATATATGTTTTATATTATGATCAGAGTGGGGATTGGAGAAAAAAAGAGTGAAAATGTAGTGGAGAGAAGACAGATGAATAGAAACAACAAAAAACAAACTCAAGGATGGGCATGCTGATGGGAAAAAAAGGCACAGTAGAAACAGAAAAAGAGATCCAGCTTACCAAGAAGTGCACCAGAATCTAATTATCTTAAATGTCAGAGGCAAGACCTTTCATTTCAAAGCCAATTCATCAGTAATTTTCCCATGCATTTGCTCTTAAATCCACAGAAATCTCAAAATTATTTTTAAATTTTAAAAAAAGATACAGCATGTTCAAAATCAGGAAAATTGCAACCAGAAATCCTTACCATATCAGTGTA
Organism: Myotis myotis; assembly: GCF_014108235.1. NCBI lineage: Eukaryota > Metazoa > Chordata > Mammalia > Chiroptera > Vespertilionidae > Myotis > Myotis myotis. The sequence continues at coordinate 42,630,387 of NW_023416346.1, forward strand.
TATCATCTATTAATTAGCTTTACACTTGAAATTTAAGCTCCTCTAGTGATTAATATTGTTAACGTCAGCAGAGGATGACTATAGTAGCAAAAACATAAGACACATTTCACATGCGAGAAAGATGAGAGCAACTTCACATTTCAGGAAATTCAGGGTAGGCATTTCTGCTTCTCAACAATTATAAAGATAATATGAAATATTAATTACATAGCTATATGGAGACATACAGGCATATACAGCATGTGTGTGAGTGTATATACATATACATGTACTCTCTGAAACTTCAATTTATAAAGAATGCATAGTGATCAAAATTTGGGGAATATTTAAGCAGATAGGAATGAAAAGCAAATGGGAACAAATCAAATTTCTAGAACATCTTAATTTTATTGGTTCAACAGAAAGATAATGGGAGATGTACAAACTGATGGTCAAGAACCTGCAGGATTATAGGAGAAATTATCTTAATTATAATAGCACCATGCTAATTACCACATTGATACTGTATGTCATAGAAATATAGCAAACTGAAAAGTATAAAACTTACCTGAAATGTTCATTTTTGCATTATAAAAATACATGGTCATTGTTTGACCTTTTACACTCCCCCGCCCACATGCATGTAAGCATAACCAATGGACACAGAAAATAGGGGGATAAAGGCCTGAGCTGGAGGACAGGGGCGGCTGGGAGAGGACAATGGGGGGAAAGGTGGACATCTGTAATACTTTCAACAATAAAGAATTTAAAAAGCACATGTTCAATGTAAAATAAATGAGTAAACATTTTTATCACATTTATTGGGGTGACATTGGCTAATATGACCATATAGGTTTCTGGTGTAGATTTCTATGATACAAGATATGTATATTGCAGTATGCCTACCACCCAAAGTCAAATCATCTTACATTACCAGATGTTAGGCCCCCTTCACCTAACCTCCACCCCCACCCCAATAAACATTTTAAAAACAGAAAATATAAAGCAAGAATAAAAATTACTCATAGTCTCACTACCCAGAAATATGTGTTAATATTATACACACACACATACAGTGTAGACATAGGCAAACTTTTTGAGAATGTTTTCTTTGACTGTAACAATAAAAATAGCTAATATTTATTCAGTGCTTCCTCGTATTGTAGGCATTATTTTAAGTGCCTTTCTGTATTATTTTACTCAATCCTTACAGCAACCCTGTGAGGTCAGTACTATCATTATCTCCATTTTACAGATGAGGAAACTGAGGCACAGTGTGATTAAGTAACTAAATTCACATATATCACATATGCATTATTTGATCATAAGCAAAATATGACCATACCTCGCATGCTGTGTCATAACCTAAATTTTCTCGTCAATAATATAGATGGCTTTTTAATTTTATTTTTAAAGATTTTTTATTGATTTTTAGAGAGAGATGAAGGGAAGAGGGAGAGAGAGAAACCTCAATGTGAGAGCGAAACATTCGCATATGCCCCAACCAGGGATCAAACCCACAACCTGGGTATGTGCCCTGACTGGGAATCAAACCTGCCAGCTTTTTGGTGTATAGGACAATACTCCAACCAACTGCACCACACTGGCAAGGCCTATAGATGGCATTTTAATGATTGCATGATTTTCTGGTGTTTGGATGTATATTTGCCCAGTCCCTCACTTTTGTACATTTAGGCTGTCTAAGTTTGAGTATATGTTTGTTGTTGGCTTTTACTTGTTCAACTATTATAAATAACTCTGTAAAGTTCATTTAGGTTGATACCATTTCCACTGCACAAATGAGCACAAGGAGGTTCCACAAAGTTAAACAGTTTGTATAAGGTAACAGAGATAGTCACGGGAATCACTGGGTCCTTCTGGCCCTGGGATTAAGCATTAGCTCCTTCCACTCTCCTGCCAGATCCTTAGTTATGAGGCAGAATGAAATCAATCCTCTCTAAAACTTGAAGAACTAGTATAATAGGATGAAAAATGCATCCCAAAGACATGCAGGCTGAAAAATGCTCTCTGGCCATCCCTCTCCCACCCCACCCTCCAAGACATACACCCATTGAAATCCCTGGAACCTGCTAACATTCCCATAAAGGGTCTTTACACAGGTGACTGAGTCAAGGGTCTTCAGATAAGGACATCATCCTGGATGATCTGGGTGAGTCCTAAATGCAATCACAAACGTCTCTCTATAAGACAGAGGGAGATTTCACACAACCGAAGAGAAGACGATTTGCAGCTACAAACCAAGGAATGCTGGCAGCTAAGGGAGCTGGGAGATGCAAAAATGGATCCTTCCCTAAACTCTCCAGAGGAAGTGTGGCCCAGTGATACCGATTTCTGATTTCTAGAAGGGAATAAATGTGTTATTTTAAGCCACCCAGTTTGTGACCATTTGTTACAGCAGCCACAGGAAACCAATACAAACTGGAAAGAGGCTATAATCCTGCAGGAGCAATGTGCTCCAAATTGGGGGGAGTGGGGGGAGAGGGAGAGGTTTCACCTAAGCCCTTCAGGAGGCACAGGATTCCCTTTAGCAGGGAAGGGTTTGGAAGGGCATTCTAGGAAGAGGGGTCAGCATATGCAAAGGCATGGAAGTAAGAAAATGTACAGTGCGTTTGGGCAGCAGCAATGGGCAGTATCAATGTAAGAAACATTCAAACCTGTGGAGAATTTTTGTGAGTTTACTTGAACCAAACTGTCGACAATTACTGGGAGACAGAATCTCAACTGAGAATGGCAGTTTTGCACCTTATTTTATACACTAGAGGCCCAATTCACAAAATTCGTGCAAGGAGCTCAGCCCTCGCAAACATGGCAGCTTGCCTTGGCCCTCACAGCCCCAGCTTCGACTGGAAGGTTGTCCAGAAGGACATCTGGAAGGTCATTTGGTCGTCAGGTCTAATTACCATATTACACTTTTATTATTATGGATTACAATCAAAAGAGTTACATGAAATTCACTGGTGATAGATTAGCTAAGCAAAAAGGAGGGGGGCCTCTGGGATTGGATAAAAATGATAGGCATATACATCTTTTACATAGATGGGTACAGGATAATTAACAGTCAACAATTAACACTTGATAACTATAACAATGAGGGGATTTGTGGTGGTCTCTGCTCTGGTGTGGTTGTTGGGGTCAAAAAAGGGAAGTTACCTTGACATTCCAAAGGTATGTTATCTTAGATGCAAAATACAATAGACAGGCTTGGTTAACATAAAGACTGACTTCGGTCAGAGAAGATTCTAGCCTAGGACATGACTACCCACCATGACCTGCTTTTAGCTTGAAGGGTTTACTTTCAGACCATCCTATGTGGTTACTTAGGTCTCTGAGTTTGTAAGGCCGCTGCACAGGCCTTCCCTGAGCTTGTCAGGTTTAGCATGTGGCTCCTTTTTATCCACAGCCATGACATGGCTAGAATACAGGTAGGAATGTGATGGAAGAGGATTCAAAGGTGGGAAGGGCCTTCCTGATGGACAGGAAGGGCTGCTAAGAAATCTGGGTGCTCATTCATGGTAATGTAGAGCCAGTGCCGATGGAATTGGTATCTTCATGGGTTTGGGAATGTGGGTATTTTCCCTCATCTTCTCTTGAGAGGCAACAGAATGATGGTCAGTTACTAGCTAGAAAGACAATAACATTTTTGCTTACTGTTAAAATGGTCCACCCTGATTTGTCAAAAACAAATAGCCAAAACAAAACAAAACAAAAAACACCAAACAAACACACAAACACACATGCGCACGCGCGTGCGCGCAAAAAGCAAACAAAAAAAACAACCCTGGGGATATGAGAACAAAATCCTGCCTAAATTATTTCTCTAGGGAAGGGGGGCGGATAGCAGTGAAACAGACCTACTCAATTCTACCTGGTGTCAACTGGGAAGATGCTCCTGCCCCCCCACCCAACACACACACACACACACACACACACACACACACACACACACACCTCCCCTCCCCCTCCCCCCTGCAGAAGACAGACCAACTCTGAAATGTACTTGGTTGCTCTGACCTGGGCATGGCTTCTGGCAAATAATTACCCAAACAAAGCAAAATCCTCCATTCAGTTGGGCCACTGGAACTTCATCTGTCTCTCACTTGGAAGGTTTTACTTTTGAAAGCTCTACTAAGCCAAAGGCCCTTCTTTTTCCCAATTAAATCGACCAGGGAAAAAAAAGTGACATAAACTGGGCTCTGTAGTTGTAATTATATCATTTCTTACACTCTTCATTCTTACGCCATAATTTCACAGAACAGAACCTCCACTTCTTTTAGTTGGAACTAAATCCAAAGCCAGGACATTTTAGGGAATAACCTTGCCAGATGTGTAGCTCCACAACATTCCCTTACCATCCAGGTCATTGAATTTCCAGAAAAGGCAACCAGCCATCACTTGGTCAGGCCTCTGGAATTTTCCATCTTTGGCTAAAGAAAAATAAACACAGTAATAGTCCTGTCCCATGGAGAACACTTTTTGAGCAAACACTGAGGAGAAAGAGAAGGAAAAGGTGAGAAAAAGATGAGAAGGGGGGAATGGAAATGTATCCACAATGGAATGAGCATGGCGGAAGGGAAAGCAAAGGGGCTGGCTATGGGAGAGCTTATGGCAGTGGAGTTGGACCAGGGCGCCAGTTTTACAGATTATCTTGGAAGGTGAGTGACAGTGCAGAGAGGTGAACAGTAAGAGCATCAGTTGAGGAAAATCAGAATGAGGGGATAACAGTAGGGGACAGAAGGTGGAAAGGGGGAAAAAGCAACTTGGTAGGGAGAGGATATAGTAAGAGGAAGCCAGTCCCAGTGAGGGCTACTCTCACAGGAAATCGCAAGGGCTCAGAGGGACACCCTTCAATGCTCCCTTTCCTGTCTAGCAGGGTTTGCTGCCTTGAGAAATATGGGTCTGGTAACAGTTGTGAGCTGTATCCCCCTTCTACCTGAGGATAAAGGAAGTGAGGGTAGGCCAACCTGGCACAAGAGTCCCCCCCACCCTAGAATCCTCAAAAGAAATCTGGCCTTTACAGGTTTCTGGTGGTCACAAGTCTCTGTCCATCTAAATTGGAGAACTGGGTTCCTACTATCATAATCAGTGGGGAAATGCATACAAGTATTCACTATGTTCCTTAACTCATTGTCTTAGGGTCTTGAATTATGCAAGTTTATAGCGTGCAACTTGGGACACTCGCTGCTTGGGACACTCTTCAAAACAAGAGGCGGTTGTTGCAAGGTAGTGTTATTTTACTTGCAGCAAGGAAAAGAGACAAGAATTCTTACCTAAAGCTCTGCCTCCCTGAAGGAAAGCTTAGCCATTGCTTATATATGCTATTTGGTCAATTACATGTTTATTTCTTCTTTGCAATTGGCTACTTTCATCCCTTTGTATTCCTGTCAGCTCATCTGTTCACAACTGCATCTACAAAATACTATGCTATGCTATATTTTAACATTTAGCAAGAAATAACATTTAGAAATGCCCAGACCTTGAGACCCTTGTCCTATCTAACAGTTCCATTTACCTAGTACAATTTCTAAAGGGTTGATTTCTTCCTGTCTGAATCTAAAAATATACTGCTACCCTCATTAAATATTGTTAATATTTTAATCTCTGGTCTTTTGATCTATTACAATGGGGGGGCTCTTCCTTCCATCTTAACATTTTTTATCTTTTAGTTTCCTCAAATCAAGTCCTTGTCTTGCCTTCCCTTCCCCGACCCCCTCTGCAATCTTGCCCTAAGTGGCTTTAATCCATTAAAAAGAAATCAGTGGAAATAGATTCTCTGCTTCTTTTCAATTCAAGCAACAGTTCTAAAAGCATTTCCCTTGGGATTTGAGCATGAACCGAAGAGTATCTTTCTTTTTCTTCAGCTAAGACTCTCTCCCACAGCTCAGCATGCCTTTCTCTCCCTTTAGCTCCCTCTCTAACAACACACTTGCTTTCTATTTCTAGTTCTTTCTAGTATACACCACAGCCCCAGATGTTCAAGTTCTAAGTCATCAAATCTGTCACAAAGCTCACTGATTGAATGCATTGATTATAGCCCCCCCCCCATAAGCCATGAAGGTCAGATGAGAGCCAGTAACAAAGCAAAAATCCCCTTGCCCTGACCAGGTAGCTCAGTTGGTTGAAGCATCATCCCTATCCATCAAGGTTGCCGGTTCAATCCCTGGACAGGGCACATCAATCAATGAATGCAAAAATAAATAGAACAACAAATCCATGTTTCTCTCTCTCTCTCTCCCTCTCTCTCTCAAAAATTAAAAAGCAAAAATCTCCAACAGAAAAGCAGTAAATCAGTAAAAGAATATGAAATAAAATATAATAACCAGGTTGAAGGGAAAGAGCCTTAATTTGAAGAAAATGAACACCAATGTCTAAAGAAGATTTAAATAGAACTACAGTTAATAAATACCCTTTCATGTTTTGGAAATAGTAGAGATTAGTAGTATATAAATACATTAGAAAAAAATTTAAGATAATTATAGTGAAAACATCTGAATTTTTTGACTTATAAAGAGAATTGAAACTGTTTTCCTATTGAGGTAGAAAAAAAGGGATAATGGAACAGGCGAAAGTGAGCAGTTAATGTATATTTTATACATATTTTGAAATAAAATCTGGGGGTTTCCTAACTTTTTACATAACAATTTTCAGTCCATCACAGCCAAGTCAGTTATCCAAGGGTCTAAAAAGAAAAAAGGAAAGAAAAGCTAGGCTAGGCCTCTGAGAAATATAGCCATGGCCAATTAGAATTGATGTAAAAATAGAAAATGCAATCCACATCTGATAGAGTACTTCTTCGAGGCAATAAGGCTCTCTGCCATCAGCTCATCATGGATATTTTACTAACCAGCATAAGGAGGGCTGGTGCTAATGCGATCAGCCAGGAAGCTTTTGTGGTGCCTGTCTCTAAAATGGCAGTGACTGGATTTGGCGAAGAGAGGAAGTTTCAATTTCTATCTCAGTTGAAATCATGAAGCCGGAAGGAATATGAGGTTTTCCAGTCCTCTCTGCTTCTCTAATCATGTGTTTTAGAAACCCATTTCTGAGAAAGGGTCCTACAGTTACCTTGGGAATGCAAGAGGGACAAGTATAGTCTAACTTGACCTTCAGGATGGTTGAAGTGCCTCTCACATGGGACATATGAGCGTTGTCTTAGGGCTTATCAGCCAAAGAATTATTCTGTGATGTGAAACCATCCCTTTCTTTTAAACACACACACACACACACACACACACACACACACACCCCTCTTTACTCTGTTCTTTAACTGAGGCTGGAAAATTCCATAAGCCTAACCTGGCTAAGTGCCTGCTAAGTGTCTGGCCAGCTTGTATCCTGAAACACCTCAAGTCTGAAAGCAGTGCCCACTTACAAGAACTCCAGACTGAGGGAGTTTTGTGTGGGATAAAAATTTTTAATTATGAAGAATTTTTAAAAAAACATCCAAATTGAAACTGCAGATTGCAAACCTATATTGCTTTCTTTCAGCCAAAATTCTCAAAAGTGATTATTCACCCTTGTTATTCTGTGAAGGCTTCTGCACCTGGCTAAGTTTGCCAGTCTATTGGATCCCCATCCCTCCGCCACCATGTCAGTATTCACATTTGGAACCCACCTGATCCCAGAATTCCACCATTCCTCAACCTACAGCAATGCCTGCGGAGTAGGCAGAATAATGGTTTCCCAAAGATATCCACATCTTAATCCCTGGAACCTGTGACTATGTTATATTACATGGCAAAGGGAGCTTGGCAGATATAACTGAGTTAAGAAGTTTGAGATGGGGAGATTATCCAGGATTATCCAGATGGGACCAATGTAATCACAAGGGTCCTTCCAAGTGAGGGAGAGGCAGAAGAGTCAGAACCAGAGAAGGAGATGTGATGGCGGCGGCAGTGTCAGTATGATGCGATGTGAAGAGGACTGGACCAGCCACTGCTGGCTTGAAGGTAGAGGAAGGGACTATGAGCCAGGGAGTGCAGGCAGCCTCTGGAAGCTGGAAAAGGCAAGGGAACAGATTCTCCCCAGAGCTTGTGGAGGGAGTGAGGCCTGCGGACATCTTGGTGTTAGCCCAGTGAAACCCACTTCGGACTTCTGATCTCCAGCACTGTGAGATAATAAAGTTGGGTTGTTTTGAAACACTAAGTTTGTGGCAATTTGTTACAGCAGTCACAGGATACTAATGGGCCATGCACCTAGTCCAGTGGTCGGCAAACTGCGGCTCGCAAGCCATATGCGGCTCTTTGGTCCCTTGAGTGTGGCTCTTCCACAAAATACCGACTTCTGCGTATAGGCCACGAAGTTTCAATCGCACTGTACGGGCGCGCCCGCACGTGGTATTTTGTGGAAGAGCCACACTCAAGGGGCCAAAGAGCCGCATGTGGCTTGCGAGCCGCAGTTTGCCGACCACTGACCTACTCCAACCCTCAGCAGTGCCACTGGCTAGAACTCATCACCTCGGACCCTTTGCCTCCTCTGAGTTCTCTAAGCAGATACCTCTTCAGTCCACCATCCCACCACGCTGACCTCAAGCAATTATAAGGTTATAGGACAGGACAGCTCTCTTCAAGACCAGCAATAAGAACAGACCACACTCCTAGAAGAACTGGGCAACTGGCTGGAAAACCAAAGCACAGGGTTAGATACAGGGTAGGGGCTCAAGAAAAGGACACAGTGACTGGGATGGTGACACAAGGGGACAAAGAAGATAAAACCCAGTGACTGGAAATGGATTTTTAAAGACAGAGCAGAACCAGCGGCCTATAGGACTTGAGGCCCAGAGGCTGGGCTCTGAATGTGAGAGCCCTCTGATGTCCTCTGCATAGTCCCAGGCTGGTCTCTGGACCTGGTGCAATGCTGAGCCAGCTCTGGACATCAGAGTAGCTCCCGCTATGTGCAGAGATAGGAGGGAAGGAGGCAGGGAGACGGAGCTAGGCTTCAATTATAAAACTGAAGCAAGCATCTTATGGAGTTCTCCTCTGGCTCTTCCGGTGAGAATTCTGCCAGACCATTTTGTTTGAAAGGAGCAGACAGAGGCCAAGTTCCTCTGAAAGCAGTCATGTTGGTCACTAGTAGTGAAGAAGCAATTATCCCTCAGGGGGGCAGGTTAGCAGAGAGCATTCTTTGCCCCACAAGCAATAGAGCATGATGTAAACACTTTGCTGGGCAGAAGGCGCCCTATTGGCCCCTGTGAGCTTTTAAATACCGATTTTGTTCAATTTTTGCAATAGCTGATTCAGAGCTCTAGTGAACTTGTTATTTCTTGGTGGTAAATTAGGCACCTTGGAAGGTGGTATTCCCTCCTGCAGGTCTCTGGGAAACCATTTAATGCCGCAAAGCATTAGGAACTTGGTAACCTATGAAAATAAATTGGTTATGCCAACAGCACTTTTCCCCTTCCACCACGAACACTGACAACAGGTCCTGTAAGGCATAAAGCTGGCAGTTTCTCAAGTGGGAAAACTAAACTAACATAAAAGGCATGGAGAGAAATATATATGTTGTTATTTTTGGACAGCACTAACCCACTTGAAAAAAATCATAAAAACAATTCCATGAAAATGATCCCAGGGACCTCTGCAGGGCCAGTGTCTGTAGCTTTTTTTCCATACAGTTATTCAAATAGCAAAGAAAGGAAGAACGCCAATTGCAAACAGTTCTCAAAATCCTTAGGCTTATTTTGGCAAGGAAAAATCTATACTGATTATACCCACATTTCTCACTAACAACCCCACCCCTCCTTTTTTTTTTTTTTTTTTTTTTGCCTCACCTTCTACTTTCCCACTAAAAGACCTAAGCTTGTTCAGAAATAAACACTATTTCCCAATAGAAAGAGATAATCACAAAAGCCACATAAAAAAAGCTTCCTCCACCTGACTTACTGTGGAATCTGGTCCAGGAGTTAGTACTACTTTACCTAATTACTCCAAAGGAACCAAGACACCTGGAGTACATTACCTGTTCTGGCATTTAGTAAATATGGATGACCTACAGCCTGCCTCACTTGAAACCATGCCTCTGTTTCCCCACTTAGAGAAGAGAGGTGACAATAATGCGGTATGTTTTTAATAATCGTGACCTGTAAGAACATGCAAGACTACAAACATAACAGCATTTTTAACTCTTCCTAAGTTGGGGGCTATAAAAATACAAGCTCTTGTCATCATCTTAAAAACATTTCCGCTTGCTGATGTGGCTCAGTAGTTGAGCATAGGCCCATGAACCAGGAGGTCACTGGTACGATTCCTGGTCAGGACAAATACCTAGGTTTCAGGCTCGATCCCCAGTGGCAGGGCATGCAGGGGGCAGCTGATCGATGATGTTTCTCTCTCAGTGATGTTTCTATCTCTCCCTCTCCTTTGCTCTCTCTCTAAAAATCAATAAAAACATATTTAAAGAAAAAAAAAACATTTCCCCAGTCTCCTGACACATTTCACTGAAACCCTTCAAATAAAGATGCTCTGTTCCAGGGACTTGGAAGAACACTTGACTTCTTAGTTAAATCTCATCCAGTAAAATGTTTCAGTCATTAGGGAAAGCAACATGATGGGAAAGCTCAAGTACCAGAATATCTTCAAACATTACACAGCAGCTTGAAACATATACAATCTGACATAAGCTGTCAGGAAAGACAAAAATACAGCTTCCTGTGAGCAATAAACTCAATGGGTAATAAAAATAAGGTGGAGAAGAATTGCAGGAAATCATTATTAGCAAATTTAGGTGTGATCGTGTGAGGTTGTACACAGAGACAATAGGTAAACTACATGTCACTGGAATAGCCGGCGTACTTTCTGCGTTTACTGACTATGCTGGAAACGTGTCCACACTATTCCTAAGAGAACTTATCCTGCTACCACAAAAACAGAATAGCCAAATATAAAAGTACATTGATTTCTTAGGAGGCCTTTAAGCTTTCAAATGTTTCCACTAAAAATACATATTTCCAAAATAGAGCTTTAAAAAGGCATTTGAATTTCAATATTCACTTGATTTTTGAAAGTAAAGATGAATGAGTGAAAGAGAAGTTAATAAAGTTTTGAGAGGGAAAGGAAAGAGCATTGAAGTTCCATTTTCCCATACAGAGCCTAATTCTCTTTTAGCCACCCTCTGCTTAAACCACACTGAATAGACTGTCATAAAGGTGACTGCTTCTGCCAGTGGTCACTCACACAAGTTCCCCAGACTGGAGGACCTTCTCCCTGGGCACAGGACTGAGTGTTTCTCCCTACTAGAGAAGCAGCCTTCCCACATCAGACTAGTCTAAATGCAAGAACTGCCCAAGACTCAGAGCCCTAGTCACATCCCCTGAGTTCTTCAATATGACCGAGTCTGACAGGAAATGGTTATTACCAAGAACATAACGGAGATGGAGGGGTCTGCCAGCTTCTTTTTCCAGGAAAAGTATGATTCCTGGCTCAGCCATGTAGCTCACCCTTTTGGGCATGATTTGGAGCAAGGAAATAAAATTTAAAAGCAAGGATACCTGTTTCCCTTCTGCCAGCTTACTTTTCTCTGTTGGCTTATAACACGCAAAATACTTCTCTTGCCCCCAACTAAGCCTCGGAATAATAATGAGAGCCAACAGTCATTCAGTGCTTTCCATGTGTCAAGCCCTGTTCCAAGTGCTTCACATGCAACGACTCCCACAAGAGAGTTACCAAGGTACAGGAATATAACTGGCCCCAGGTCACAAGCCAGTAAGTACATAAGCTGAATTTGAACCTGGGCTGTGTACTTCCAGAGCCCACTCCGAACCACTCTGCTCTGACAAGCACAAGCTTCCAGGCAAATTCCAGCCAAATAAGACTGTCCCTTTGCCCAGCTTACTTCTCTGGGAGTCTCCTGGGTGGGGACCTGCAAGAAACAACAAGGCATCTGGCTCTGGGTTGATACAAACTGGAGGCCAATGTTACCCAGGAACCCCTCCCTCTGCACTCCCGACAAATGCTAAAGGAAAACAAGAGATAAATCCCAAAGAAATATGTATCATAAAATTACTGTTAGCATTTACAGAAAAAAAGAACCTGCTCTAGCTACTTTTCCCTCCTGTGGTTTCTGGCCTTACCTTCTGGTTTTGTTTTGTTTGTTTGTTTTTAACTAAAAAATTTTCAATATGCCTTACTGACAATACTATATCTCAGAAGATAGCAAAACCAGGTACGTGAACAAATGAATCCTCTTAATTCCAACAAACTCCTGGGGATTTGGGAAGGTAGTAAATAAGCACTTTGTACAGTCCACAGAGGTCAAGTAAAGAAATGCCAAGGTGACTTACACGCGTACACTATATGTGAATTTCTCAGAATGTTAGACCTACCATTTACTTCCCCCATTCTCATTTTTTTATTCTTTTTTAAAATATATGTTTTAATTTATTTCAGAGATGAAGGGAAAGGTAGAGATAGAAACATCAGTGATGAAAGAGAATCATTGGCAGCTGCCTCCTACATGCCCCCTACAGGGGATTGAGCCCTCAACCCCAGCATGTGCCCAGACCAGAATTCAACTGTGACCTCCTGGTTCATAGGTCGATGCTCAATCACCAAGTCACACTGGCTGGGCCCATTCCCCTTTTAAAAAGTATATTTTATTGATTTTACAAAGAGGAAGGGAGAGGGATAGAGTTAGAAACATTGATGAGAGAGAAACATCACCTGCCTCCTGCACACCCCCTACTGTGGGATCGAACCCCCAACCAAGGTACATGCCCTTGACCAGAATAGAACCTGGTACCTTTCAGTCCAAGGGCAGATGCTCTATCTACTTAGCCAAAGCAGTTAGGGCCCATTCCCATTTTTTAAAAGGCCACTGTAGTCAAATAAATGTGGGAAATGCCATAGAGATTAACACTGTTCCTTAGCAAAGGCCTACTGAACACAGAAAAGACCGAAAAACATTAAGGATCACAATAAAAGAGCTTGAGGGGCAGTGGCAAAAATGTTGTAACAAAGTAGAAGGCAGAACCACTAGCCTCCTGCTGTGCTTCTATCTCCTCTGTTCTTTGCATACATCTAATCTCCCTTCTTAGCCTGTGAGTCCCTTGAGCTCAGGAAACATCCTATTCAGCTTTTTCAGGTACCTGGGGGAAGAGACTAGTCAGCCCCTCATCAACATTGCTCAAACCCTGTTAGTGGAGCTGCCCCAGGAGTGTGACCTAATTTACCATCACTGATCTAACTGGAAATATGGGGCTGGCCTCCACACCCTGCCTGCCTTCCATTTCCCTAACCACCCGTTTTGGTGCAAACCTCTTCACTCAGCTAATCTCACAGTCTCATCTCTGTCCTCAGCCTTGGCTCTTCCTCCCCTTCCTGATCCCACTTGGAACACTTCTCTGCCCTCATGAACCTTGGTCTTTGGCCAAACACATCGCTACACCGCTCAGCCTGGAATGTTCTCTCCACCACCTTGCTTAGATGAAACCTGGCTTTGTGCTGACAACACTCTCAAGTTGAGGTGGCTCACTTTCTTTTCCCTTCCCCTAGCACCAAACATGCTTTTCCTCCAGTTCACCAAAACTGAGAAACCTCAAAGTCATCTTGACTCCACCTCCTCCCTTACCTCTCTCTTCCTCCCACTTCTTCCTCCTCCCTCTTACTCCCCCTTCAAGAGTTACCAAATCCTGTTGATTTTATCACTGAAATACCTCTTACACTTTTCCCCTTATCTCCATTCTCACTACCTCAGTTAAAGCCTTTGTTATATCTGTCTCTGGAACTACATATTTTAACTAGTTACCTGGCCTCCAGACACCCAACATCCGGTCCATCTTACATATTTTTGCCAGTACATTTTCCACTGAGTACCTACTGCATTCCAGGCAGGGGGTGGAGGGGAGTGAGGCACTGGGAACAGAGATGGATACACAATTTCTGACTTCATGACTCATATCTAGAATGCGTGGGAAATATTGTCCCCTTCCCCCCTTCCAGAATACATTTCTCCCCCTCCAGATCTCCCTTTTTTTAACCTTTATGCTTTACTTATACATCAGACACTTTCCATACATTAATCCTCACAAGAATTCCATAGGTTTGTACTATATATCCCCATTTCACAGATGAGGAAAATGAGATCTGGTTATTTGCTTCAGTTCACAATGCAAGGTGATAGGTCAGATTCAAGCCCAGGTTTGACTCTTGGGCCTGTACTCTTTCTCCCACATTTTAAGTTGGAAACTGAGACCTTGGAAAAGAACCCAAACAGGCTGACCAGGATGGTGAAGAATCCTGAAACCAAGTAATGTGCAGAATAAAGGAAATAAATGAAGGCTCTTTTTAAAGAGTGAATTTACAAATGACATGGTGGCCTTGGCCAATTTTGCTCAGTGGTTAGAGCGTTGGCCTGCTGACCAGCGGGTCTTGGGTTCAAGTCTCAGCCAACGGCATGTACCTCGGTTGCAGGTTCAATCCCTGGCCCCGGAAGGCCCCAGGTCCTGGTTGGCCCCAAATGGGACAGCCATTTGATGTGTCTCTCTCTCCCCCTCTCTCCCTCCCTCCCACTCTCTCTAAAAAAAAAAAAAAATCAATGGAAAAAAATATCCTCAGGGTGAGGTTTAAAAAATAAATAAATAAATAAATATGACATGGTGGCTGCCTCCAAATATTTAAAGGGTTGTCAAGTAAAAGAGGAAGCAAACATATTCTGCATAGCTGCAAACAGCAGAGCTAGGCCTAGCCCATGATGGAACTTCAGAGTAAGTTTCAGCTCAAGAACCTTTTCTAACATAACCCTCTAAAAGGCAAGAATATTTAAGGAGAAGCCAAACAATAATTCTGTCAGGGATGCACATAAGGGACATTCCTGCCTTGAGTGGGCAATGGGCCACAACACCATTTCTGTGCACATCAGACTCACCAGTTTTTAAAAACACAGATGCCTGGTCCCACCCCAAACCAAACAGAATCTTGGGGGGTGGAGACCGTTTTTTGCAAGAATGACAAACAAGGAAATAAGTCTGTAAGAAGATTCAAACCCTCAAAATGAGAAACACAAATGGCTAATCAACATACAAAAAACTGTTCAACTTCAAGAGTTCTCAAAGAAATGCAAATTAGAACTGTGATGTACCACTTATCTCCTATCAGATTACACAGGTTAAAAAATATTGATAACCAGTGTTGGCATGGGAGAGGGGAAATGAACACATATATTCTGTTGGTGAAAAGAGTAAATAGCAACAACTTTCTGCAGAGCAATTTAAGAGTGTGTTTAGAGGAATTTTTAACACTAAAAAATTGTCTAATGTCTGCACAAGCAATTCCAATGCTAGAAGTTTATTTGAAAGGGACAATCTAACAAGTTTGACAATGCCTAGTCAAAGCTGTTCATTCAATTCATGTTTATACCAGTGCTGTCCAAAGGAACTTTCTATAATGATGGGAATGTTCTCTGTCTGCCATCCTATGTAGTGGCCACTAGCCACATGCATGTGGCAACTGAGCACTTGAACGGTGGCAAGTACAATTTAGGAGTGAATTTTTATTTTTTAAATTAATTTAAATTTAAATGTGGCTGGTAGTTAGTTACTGTACTAGACATCTCAGGTTTATAATCCCACAAAATTAGAAATTACCAAAATATCAAACAGTAAAGGATGATTACCTACTGTACACCCATAGTGGAAGTTTGGCAGTCATTGGTGTGAAGAAATATTCAGAAGATATTGGTAAGTGAAAAAAAAGTATTTTAAAGTTTATATAATATACTTATTCAATCCATTTTTTCCTAAACACAGAGGAGACAGACATGTATACATATGTTAGAATATTGAGTTCCCTGAGTGATGAGATTCTGATGGTTATTCTTTTCCAGTTTTCTAACTCTTCTACAACACACATGCATTATGTAATGAAACAATAAACGTTTCAAAAAGAAGGCTTACTGAATATTAGAATAGGAAAAGAATCAATCTGGAGAATTTAACATGTTCATCTTAAAAAACAAATTCTACCATTTGGTGCTTCAAAGAGGGTTGAGTGAGGAGGCCGGTTTCACAGTAAACTCAGCTCTGGGCTTTTGGAAAGATCCTCCAGGAGTGACTTGCCTCAGGCTCTCCTAACCTGGAAAAGCCCACATGCGTGGTGAGGAGCCATATTTAGGAGCCAACAGTGATGTTAACTTTCCTGACTCTCAGTTCATTCAGATCCAGGCTAAGTCTCTGAATTGGAAACGCGTGGCCAAGAAGCCCAATGAAACTGGCTTTATTCCCCAGTGTCAGTTGTTTTGTCCTATATTAAGTACTTTCAGCAAATTCCCCCGGGGATGATGGAGCAGAGGAGCTCCCCAAGTCCTTTTCAGGCCTTCCCTAAATTCCAACTTAACAAACATTCCATGCAAAGGTAGTGTGTGCCTGGTGGGGGGAGTCAGCAGCTGCAGAATCTTTTCAGCCATTCTCAGCTTTGGGGGAGCTTTTCTCTACTGGAGTTATTATATGAAATCGGGCTGATGCTAGCCAGGAGATACTGCACGCATTACCCTTGCCTCAAGGGGCTACAACCGTAATATCTAGCAACTCTTTCCTGATCCTCTGGCACACAAAGAATTGAGGGTAAATTCAGCAGCAGCAAGCAAACAGTATTTAAACACCCAGTAGGTAACTTTCCCAGGCACAATGACTCCTCTTAAGGAGCAAGAATACAACAGGTTTATCAAATGCCTTTGTTCCCCCAGATACAAATAGCTATATCCTGAATTATAACAAAAACAGCATTAAAAAGTCTGCATTGAAAACATGTATATATGTAAACACTTCTCAGTTAATCACATACATTCTCAAGTTACAATATTCTTCCCAAGCTTCCCTTGAGAAATCTCTGCCAATGTTCAATTCTGTAATTACCCATTTCCCTGGGTTAAAACTGGCCTTCATAAAAATGCTAAACTTACAGGAAAATGCAGCAACGAAACAGTGTCTCTCTGTGTATTTCATTATACAGCTAACAGATTCGTGAAAGTACTACTAACTGAATGAAGGTCTGAATACACGACTACATACTATATATAGTCCATGCCTTCTGAATTTTTCAAACAGTGAGCAAAACGGAATGATGTTAGCAATATACCTACAAGGGTATGATTGTAAAAAAATAAAATAAAAAACAAAACAAAAAACCCACCACCTAAACAGGAAGCACTGTATATTTGTTCAGCTTGGTGGGTTTTCAAAGTTCTAGTGAGAGATACACCAGAGGAAAGCTTCAACTGCTGTGAGAATGACTCCATACTGAAGTCCTAATAACAGGAGTGCCATGGGTTTACAGCAGCAAGTGTATGTCCAACTTCAGACATCCCTAATAAACACTTTAGGGCTTATATCAGAAAGGAATCAGAAGTTATGGAGACAGCTGTACCGTGGTGCACTGGCTCTCTGGCCACCGTGACTTTGCTAACTTTAGTTATCAGCTCTTTGTGTCAAAAAAGCAGGGGCCAAGAAAGAGAGCCATTTAGGAGAGTACACTTCATTTAAGACCATTTCCTTATTTCTTAACTGATTGAACTGCTTGAAAACAACATTCACTAAGTTACTATGAATAATCAGAAAGTGACTTGTATACATATTCTGGATGTTCTTTTGACAAACACATGCACACAGACAGATCCAACCCTGGTTGGAACTAATAAAAATAAATGGAGAAAAATTCATCCACATTCACTTATAATTATAGGGCATCAGGCATTATGTCTTGCACAATGATAGAGGTTCGATAGATTTGGTTGATTGAGGTTCCTAGAATCTGTTCTCCCCTGCCGCCCAAATCTCAATGTGGGTCACACACCAGAGTAGTAATAAATATCACTCCTGTGCCTTGCCTGGTAAAAATCTATGGCCTCTGTTCCAATAAGCTACACAGGCACTGTCTCCCAGAAGACTCTCCTCCCACTAACAGTTTTTCCAGCTTTGCCACAGAGTCAATGGTTAAGAAGGGGCAACTGCACCTGTGCTACACAAAATTCTTTTAAAAACCTGAGCAAGAATGCTAAGGTTAACTTTTTGCTGCTGAGGGTGGCAGGTCAAATGCTGGTCAAATCCCAGTGGAGATTTGCTGAGTCCTATTTATTCTCTTGAGACCATGTGTCCACTTCACAGGCTCCCTTCACGTGATGTGCTAAGCCGGCCACCCCTGCTCAAGCAAGGTTTTCTTTTCTTCCTGAATTTAGGAAAGCATTTCTTGTGCTAGACTGATTGAATCACTTGTTAACAATTACGGAAGAGAAAGCCCTGGTATAAATGCCCTACACACAGTTTGCCTTCCTCTCTTAACTGGCTGATGACAATCTAGGTTCTAATCTGACCCAACAGGACCTCATTCTAAAATCAGTGAGATATACAATAAGCCAAGTCCATTTAAAAAAACATTAAAGGTCTGGGTTTTGCTCTGCTAAACAGCAGGATTAAACTTCCAAGGGTTCAGCCAGATAGAGAGATTTCTTTAAAGTCACTTGGCTTTGCACAGTTGTAGCTATTAGGGATCAGATCATTATCTCAAAGGTACATATTTTACCTTTGATCCTCCTCCAGAACTCCCACTAATGTCAACTTTCTCCACTGTTGGGATCAGGCCCCTGGCCTCCCTTTAATGTTGGTTTTATCGCTGATTCTACAAGATCAACAGAAAAATTACAAGGAAAAGCTGTGAAGTTCCCTTTCGATGATAAGTTGTTTTAACAAAAAGAGCCCACTCTATGAAATTTAAACACAGCAGATGATACGCTGTAAGGTAGAGAGGATGGCGAGGAAATAGAACAGCAAACAAACAAACAAAGCCAAAGTAACGAAAACACTCGTTAACCAGTCCGATTGCTTATTTAGGGCTTGCACCCTAGTCCAGGAAATTAGCGACCAGTGTCTAGAAAACTGGAGGAGCAGCAAGTGCCCGTTAGCACCCATGATCTTTCTCCCGAGTCAGACAATCCGGATGAGGCTGAGGATGTGATGGGAGGTTCCCAGGGGGTCGGCGCGATTTCAAATCCCCATCCCCCCAGGCCTAAGCAGTGGGGCTCTCACCCCAGCTTCTCCACACCTGAACTGAAAAATTACAAGGAAAAGCTGTGAAGTTCCCCATCTTCCCCCAAACCCTCACAGCCCCCCATCTCCTGGGCCCCAGGGGACACCTCGCCCTGAAGCGGCCGACCCCACGCCCACCAGCTCTGGAACCCCGTTGTTCCCAATCCCCACCCTCCGCGGCTGCAGCGGCAGAAGCACCCCTTCAACACCCATCACCACCCTTTCTCCCCAGTAGCAGGAGGAAGTCGCTCTGCTTCCTCTGTTCTCATCGCCCGCCAGAGCTCGGACGCTCGGGGCGTTTTGGGTGGGGTTCTCTTTTTTTTTTTTGTATTCATGGTGTGTGTGTGTGTGTGTGTGTGTGTGTGTGTCCGCGCGCGAGCGCTAGTGTGTAAGTGCAAAACATTCAACGCATCCCTCTGCCTAGACTGCCTCAGGTGACGGCAGGCGGGAATCGGGATCTCTTAGCGCCTGATTCCCGGTTCTTTGTGGCGGGGCTAGGACAGCGAGGGGTCCGTTCCCCAGCTCACACCCCGGGCCCGGACCCCGGTTCCGAGCCCCCGATAGCCCGCCAGAGTCCAACCGGGCGCACGCCCTCGCCGCGCACGGCAGCCGCGGAGCTGTCAGCGGGCTCCCAGGACTCCGACCCTGGCCAGAGGCGGCCGGTGCGCAAACTTACAGAACCAGAGACGGGGAGCGCGGGAGCAGGAGGAGCCGCCCGGAGCGCCTTCTCGGTCCCAGCCCCCGCACGCGGGCAGCCACGCCGTCGCTCCGGCCCGAAGCGCGTCCCCCCAGACGCCCCGTGCCCCGGCCACTCACCAGCACCACGGAGCCGCGTACGGCCTCCGACACGCTCTGCCGAAGCTCAGCCGCCGTGCCGGGCTTGCTGAGCCGCTTGGTGAATTTGCGCACTTCGGCCATGGCCACGGGCGCAGGTCTCGGCGGGTGTGCTCAGTGCCCCGGGCCGGGCCGGCCGCAGCCGCTGCTGCTCCCTGTTTACCCGCGGGCCGGCCGGCCACATCGCAGCGCGGCGCCCGCCGCCCCTCCCTCCCTCCCCCGGCTCCTCCCCCGTCCCCTCCTTCCCTCCCGCGCTCGCTCGCCGTCCAGCCCCAAGGCAGCGGCGGCCACTCCCTCCCCTAGAGAAATCAAGCCCTGCGCGCGACCTGCTCAAGGAGGAGGGCGTGTCTGGGAGAAAGGGTGTGTGGATGGAGGGGGGGAAGACCTGGCGGGGGGCGAGGTCACGAGGGAAGAGGGGGGAAGTGGCAACCGCTCGGGCTCCGCCCGCAGACGCTGTTGCTGGTGCAGCCGCATCCGGGAGGGAAGGTCTGGCTGCTGCTTTTTTTGCGTGTGTGCTGGTGGTATTGGGCGGAGGGAGGGTGGAGAAGGGGGTTAATAAAATGTCTCCTACTGTGGGGCGTGCGCTACCCCAGAGTTCCTTTGCCGCCCCAGAGGCTGCAGTGCCCGAGAAGGGCTGTGGACCTTTGCGTCCTCCCCACCCGGCAAGCTCCCGGGCGCAGGCGGCCTCGATTTCGAAAACAACGTGGAGCTGCCGCCTATTGTGTGCTCCGCCAGGGAGGGGTCGCACCCCTGTGGAAGAAGGGAGAGTGGTTTTCTGGCCCGAGTGGCTAGCCTGGATCCTCACCCCTCCCGCGACGTATTTCTTACTCAATTGATCCTCCTTCACGGAGGCCACCTCCTTAGAGAGCGGTGAGAATTGGAAACTTGCTGTGGCAGACCCCACCAACACCACCACCAGGGCCGGAGAGGTGGTGGTGAAGACTGAGCCTAAGGCAGGTTGTCTAGTTCAGCAGTGACTGCTCACCAGGGATGTGGTGAGGATGGCATTGGGAAGGCCATTGCCTGGGCTCTGGAGGACTACCAGTCTTCTAGAAGCTTTTCCATGTGCCCTGCCATCACCTCTCCATTTCCTATTCCTTTCCTTATCGTCTTCACCTTCCAAAAATTGTTTTCCAAGAATCCAAGGACATTTTCTAACTAGTTGTAAGACAAACATGCTTAAGGCAAAAATAAGAATGGGAACCTTGAGGTACTAGTGACCCTGTAAAACCTCCCCAAGTGCAAAGAGAGAGAGGCTCCACTGATCTAGCAGTTTCTGTCTGGTTACTTCGTTTGTGGAGAGTTTCAAACTGGCCCATAGTTTCTGGGGAACCATGCAGACCTTCTAAGAGAATTCTTACAACTGCCAGAGGGCATTTTTCCCAACTTCAAAGACCAAGCAGTCACACCTTCATAAGGAACTTTGTTGTGAAAAAAGGACATGGTTAATGGTTTCTGGGAACCTAGCAAAGAACAAGTCTCTTAGCAGCAAGTCTATTTCAGCAGTCTTCATATTAGTGTCTCTCTCTCTCTCTCTCTCTCTCTCTCTCTCTCTCTCTCTCTCTCTCTCTCTCTCTCTCTCTCTCTCTCTCTCTCTCTCTCTCTCTCTATATATATATATATATATATATATATATATATATATATATATTTCAGAGATAAAGGGAGAGAGAAACATCAATGATGAGAGAGAATCATTGATTGGCTGCCTCCTGCATGCCCCCCACCGGGGATCAAGCCAGCAACCCAGGCATGTGCCCTTGACCAGAATCGAACCCTAACCCTTCAGTCCAAAGGCCGACACTCTATCCACCGATTCAAACCAGCTAGGGCTTCATATTAGTCTTGATAAAGCATAGATGGAGGGTCTTGGAGGCCCTGTGACTCTAAAGGCAGAAGGGCAGAAGCCTTGTATCAGCAGTCTTTGCTTTGCACACTGTGTGTGTGTGTGTGTGTGTGTGTGTGTGTGTGTGTGTAATTTGTTAATTGTTGAATGTAGGTGTATCAGCATGAATTCATACCCTCCATTCCTTGAATGCCTGCATGGCCCACACTGTTGATTACCTCCACGATAGCCATAACAATTTTTTCTTGCTTCAGGTATAGGACAGAGCCACAGGGCTTAAGGAAGGTTGGCCCAGGTCCAGGTGATGAATTATGACTGGTTAAAAAAATCATGATAAATCTCACTCTGTTTACTAGTGGGATAGTCTTGACACTGACTCAATTTGAGCCAAATGGAATATAAAAAGGAAGTGTGGGAGGAGTGCTCTTGAGAAAGTCCTTCCACCTTGACAAAAAGGGATGGGCAAGGAGACATCTACTCCTCCTTTTTGAGAGAGATATTTTCTTGTGATGCATCTACCCTTGGTGGCCATTTTGCAACCACAAGGGAAGGCCAAGATCATTGCAGAGACGCCAATCCAGAATCTGGATAGCACTGAACTGTTGAACCTATCTTAGCACTGCCTACCATCAAGTTCCTTTCTATGGGATACAAGTAAACCCTTCTGGTTATGCAATTTTTCAGTGAATATTTTCTTACTTTCAGCCAAAAGCATCCTTACTACTACAGACTCTATTGTGGCCATTGAAAGTACAAAAGGTTGAACAAGACAGACAAGGTCCCTCTCCTGGTGGAGCTTACATTCTAGTGCAAGCAAATGATGTTAATTTCAGACAGATAAATTCTATGTGGAGAATTAAGGTGACATAATAGAGAGTAATTGGAGTTGGGGACCAAATTCAGAATAGATGGTCAAGGAAGGCCTCTTTGAAGAGGTAAAAATCGAGCTGAATATTGAAGGGAAAGAAGCCAGCAGAAATCAGGAGGTAGAGCACTCCAGGCAGAAGGATGACAGTTGGGGATGAGAGCAGACGTAGTGTGTTCAAAGCCAGAAAAAGGGCCATTGTGGCTGGAGCACTGAAGGAAGGGGAGTGGTATAGAGTTGAAGAAGATGACAATTTCTGCAGAGCCTTGTGAGCCATAGGAAGCATATGTCACACTGATGGTGTGCAAACACCATCTGGTCATTGTGCAGGCTCCATTCTCATTCCTGAGACTGTAGGTTGCACTTTTTCGCTTTAGAGCTTCTATTTAATTACATTGTGCTATACACTGAGTGAGAATGCAGGATGAATTAAAGACACTGTCCATTCAGGAAAATGAAAGTCTAGTAGGGGATTTATTTCTGACTCAAGGTAGTCTGTGATAAGGGCCATATTTGAGGTAAAGAGGCACATGAGAGATCACATCCAATTAGGGTCTATGGAGGCTTCTTGAAAGGAGAGGGCATTTAAGCTGGACCTTGAGGGTGAGTAGAAGAATTTGGACATAACTATGTACACATATAAAGGGAAATTGTAGGGGCAATTGTGCAGCTTCCAATAGGGCATTTTATTGGGTGGTTTATTTTACATATTTGTTAAATAAATATCTGATCCTAACACAAATTTACCTGTCACGTGAACGCTATCCTAATTGAACATGAGATTCAAGTATTAGAAATGCCATTGAGCTCTTTGAATCAATGCCAAATAAAAACTCTCACATATGAACTGAGAAGCTTACAAAGATATGCTTATTGTATCAACGTAATAGCAAAGTATTAGAAACACTCTAAATTATGCCCATCGATAAGGGACTGCTTTACCCTTAATCCCTAGACATAGTGGGTGCTCAAAAATATTTGTGGAGTGAATTAATGAATAAATGAACATACATGATTTAACATACAGCTATTAAAAAAGAATGAGGTATATATGTATATACTTACATGAGAAAAGCTCCAATAGAAATATAATGTGAGCCACATATGTAATTTTTTAAAAATTTATTAGTAGCCATGTAAAAATTCAGTAAAAAGAAAACAGTGAAATTAAATTTTTTAATATGTTTCTTATTGATTTTAGAGAGAAAGGAAGGGAGATGGAGAGATAGGAAAAAACATTGAGGCAAGAGAGAAACATAGATCAGCTGTCTCCTGCATGTGCTCTACCTGGGATCATGCTCAAAATCCAGGTGTGTGCTCTGACTAGGACCTTTTGGTGCATCAGATGATGCTCAACCAACTGAGCCACACCGGTCAAGGCTAATTTTAATAGTATATTTTCTTTCACCCAATAGACCAAAAATACTATCATTTCAACATGAAATTAATATAAAAATTATTAATGTCAATTTAAAAAATTTTTCTGTATTAAGTCTTTCATCAGAAATCCATGATCTGTATTTAGATTTCCTTTTGATTGAAAGAGTAGATTCATATGTCCAACTTGTTTAAAAGTTTGCCAGTAACTGTATTGCACATCAGTTTTTAAACTTAAATCTAAATTAATTAAAATTACAATTTCAATTCCTCAGTTGCACAAGCCACATTTTATGTGCTCAAGGGCCATATGTGGCTAGTAGTGATTGGACAGGACAAACCCAGAACAAAAGGCCCAGTACCTATGAGTCACTCAATAATTAATTAAAATATACAAATTTATCATGTGAGGCTTTTCCAAAGAGAATCTATTTATAGTTACTTGGATAAGATAAGCTTATAAGGAGCAAACTGTAATTTTGGACAGCTGTATAGTCTCCAAGCACATTGATATTCATTATCTCTTTCAATCCTCAAAACAATCTTGAGAGATAGGTAGAGCCAAGACTATTTTTCCCATTTTACAGATGAAGAAACTGAGAAAGTTAAGTCACATCGTAGTTGGCAGAGCCAGAAATAGAAAACAGGTTTTCTAGTTCTCTTTCCAATACACCATATAGTGTCGAGTAGCATGACTGGCCCTGAGAGAAACTCCATCTCACTTTATCTCATTACTAGAGGACTGGTGCACGAAATTCATGCACTTGGGGTGGGGGGGCCCTCAGCATGGCCTGTGCCCTCTCGCAGTCTGGGAGCCCTGGGGGGATGTCTGACTGCCGTCAGTTGGATATTCTTAGCATTGCCATGGAGGCGGGAGAGGCTCCCACCATCGGGCTGTGCTAGTCAGCCGTGAGCCTGGCTTCTGGCTGAGCAGCGCTCCCCCTGTGGGAGTGCACTGACCACCAGGGGGCAGCTCCTGCATTGAGTGTCTGCCCCCTAGGGGGTGGTCAGTGTGCATCATAGTGACCAGTCATTCCACCATTCGGTCATTTGCATATTAGCCTTTTATTATATAGGATATGCTGTAGATGAGTCCCTCTAGAACAGTGATGGCGAACCTTTTTAGCTCGGCGTGTCAGCATTTTGAAAAACCCTAACTTAACTCTGGTGCCGTGTCACATATAGAAATTTTTTGATATTTGCAACCATAGTAAAACAAAGATTTATATTTTTGATATTTATTTTTATATATTTAAATGCCATTTAACAAAGAAAAATCAACCAAAAAAAATGAGTTCATAGGTTCGCCATCACTGCCCTAGAACCATAAGAAATGCAAAAAATTCACTGTTAACTCATTCTTGAATTGCCCCCACTTAAAATCAAATTGCCCCCCCCCCCATGGGGCATGTGCTGCACCTTGGGAACCAGTGGGCTTGACACTTTTCCTCTCTTGAGCTTCATTTCTGAATACATATGCATATACCATGGGAATTGTAATCTCTTCTCTGCCTACCTCACTGGGTTGTCATGAGGAGGTTCTGAGCTAATAAACCTAGAAATGTTTCACCAAGTAAGTGATGTCTAAATGGGAAGGGATTGTTATTTTTAAGCCCATGGGTACCCTGGCAGGTAGCAGGTGCTGATTAGGGGAGGAGGGCATGATTGTTTCCTGGGACTGTAGCTATCAAAGCTTTGCAGAGGGTTCCACAGGCCTCAGAGGGGCGGGCTCTGGCCAGCAGCCCTATAGCAGTGGTCGTCCCTGGAGGCAGTGGTGGCGCGGGGAGGGAGGGGCGCTAGGGGGGCAGCGAGGCCAAAGGGGGAGTAACTGCCAAACCTCCCCACTTGGCACCATTCTTTAAAGTGTACGTAGCTGTTTCGCAGCTGTATGTGCTCAGGGCAGGGCTCCAATCTCCTGGAGTGGGGTGGGGGCCAGGCCAGGGCAGAGCCAGGCTGGCTAGGAGGGCAGGTTTGGCCGCCCCCCAGTGAGGTTGCAGCACGCTTTCTTTGCGTAGACTGTGCTGCTGCTGTGGGGGTGGGGGAAGGATCTGACACTGGGGGGCCGCTCAGGCCTGCCTCCACCCGGGTCTGGAGTTGTAGGGAGGAGAGGCATGCTTGGCCCCAGCAGAGGGGCCTGGCAGCGGTGGGCCACGGGCCCTGGGTGCCTCGGGGGTGCTGACGGGTTGTCCTGGCGTGTTATTGTTGTGGGCTCCCATGGCGGGGGTGGTGGTGGGGGGAAGAGATTGGGAGTCGGAGGTGAGGGCTGCAGCTACCCGCCAGGTTGGGTCTTCTCCCCATTCTATCAGCCTCCCCGTCCCTCCAGGGGTGTGGGGGCTGGGGTACCTGGTCTGTCTGTCCCCCGGGGGGTGCGGGGGCTGGGGTAGGGTGTCTGTGCAGGGGGATTGGAAGAGCTCCCCATGGTCGCTTCCTCTTCCTTCTTTGCAGTCCGGGCTCCTGTCAGGCGCTCTCCTCAGACCCCTGGGAACTTGGCTCCAGCCGTCTTGCCCCTCCATGTCTCCCTGCAGCCCCACCTCACTCGGCTCTCCCCAGCTGCCCGCCTGTCAGGAGGCTGCCGGGGCGCCCTGCTGTGGGCAGCGTGGTCCTGGGGCAGGGGGTGGGGGTGTGGGGAGCAGCTCCAGTAAAGTTTAGTAAAGCCTGGGTGGGTGTGGGGATTCGGCTGTGGGGTGCAGGGCAGCCTGCCTGGGCAGGATGAAATGGTGCTATACCTGGAGTCCCACCCTGCGGCCCTGCAGCCCCACCCACCCTGTGAACGGTCGTGATGTGATGTGTCCTGGATAATTTGCATATCCCTCTATTTTAGATATATAGGTGGACCCATCATCCATGAATTTATAGTAATGGTGTCAGATTGGATACAATACATGAGTATTTCTAAAAGTTACTTAAAAAAAAAGCCGAAGCCGGTTTGCTCAGTGGATAGAGCATCGGCCTGCGGACTGAAGGGTCCCAGGTTCGATTCCGGTCAAGGGCATTTGCCTTGGTTGCGGGCACATCCCCAGTGGGGGGTGTGCAGGAGGCGGCTGATCAATGTTTCTCTCTCATTGATGTTTCTGACTCTCTCCCTTCCTCTCTGTAAAAAATCAATAAAATATATTTTTTAAAAAAGTTAAAAGCCCTATTGCAATGATAAGACATTTAAAATAATATAAACCTTATGGAATATATATTAACAGCCAATTGCACCATTTAGAATGTTGAAAATTTTCTTATTTCCCAGACAAAGCTGAAATTTTCACCCTCTTTTTTTTTTTTAACTTTTTCCAAATTCACCTCCTTCCAAGAGTGTAATAAAAATTCTGTACCCAGCCCTTGCTGGTTTGTCTCAGTGGATAGAGAGTCAGCCTGCGGACTGAAAGGTCCAGGTTCCATTCCAGTCAAGGGCACATGCCTGGGTTGCAGGCTCGACCCCCAGTAGGGGGCGTGCAGGAGGCAGCCTATCAATGATTCTCTCTCATCACTGATGTTTCTATTTTTCTCTAATTCTCCCTTCATCTCTGAAATCAATAAAGATATATTTGAAAAAAATTAAAGCCACACACACACACACAAATTCTGTACCCATAAAGTGTTTGTGGATTTACGGTTGACCCTTTCCCCTGCAGGAGGCTAAGGATATGTCTCTGATCAAATCTAATAAAATTAACAATGTGGGTGTCTTTAGTATTTCAAATACTGTAGGAAGCACTAGGTGTTACTTGTAACTGTATATTCCCCAGTGGGAAACTCATAAAAACACCAAACGGTCTAGGCTGGGGAAAGAAAATGAGGACTTGGTGCTGAGCAAGTTGACTGGAAGCTATCTTTGGAACAGAGTTGAAAAGAGCAAAGGCAGACTTTCAGGAGCCTTGCGAACAGATAGGTTGCATCCAGGAAATTTCAGGGACTAGGATCAGAGGGCAAGGATAAGGAGCGCATACACTTAGAGTTGCAGCAAACTTTACAAATTACCTAGTGACTAGATTCCAGTTCAAACTGCTTCATTGTACAAGAGGGAAGACTAGGTTTAATTCAGACATGGAAAAAGAAACCACCTAAAAGATGGGGCCATGTCACAGGCCAGAGAAAGCACCTAGTCTGACACCTAGTAGTTGTGCAATAAACATTTATTGAATAAAAAGGACCTTGCATCTACTGATGCCAAACTTAGGGCCTAATGGTAATAAATGCAATGAAAATTGGATGGCATACTAAGGGGAAAGGAGGAGAGTGAAAGTTTTTTGAGTTCCTATTATGTGCCAGGTACTATGATAACTTCTGCTATCTGACCACCTTTGGAAAACTAACAGTAGTGTAACAACCTACATGATTAGGGCCTATGAGAAGGTTTACAGTTAACATGAGAGAAATTTGAAACAATAAGGATATTTGGATATAGATTAGATATTAAATGATATTAAGGAATAATTGTTAATTTTATTAGATTTGATCATAGTATGAAGGTTATGTTAAAAAGGTCTTTATAGGTTTGAGATGCAAATTGAAGGTTTTTGTTTGTTTGTTTATATATATTTTTATTGATTTTAGAAAAGAAGGGAGAGGGAGAGAGAGATAGAAACATCAATAATGAGAGAGAATCATTGAATGGCTGCCTCCTGCATGTCCCCTAATGGGGATCAAGCCTGCAACCCGGGCATGTGCCCTTGACCAGAATCAAACCTTGGACCCTTCAGTCTGCAGGCCGACGCTCTATCCACTGAGCCAAACCAGCTAGGGAAACATCAGGTCATTTCATTTGTAAAAACTTCAGTTTGGCAATTGAGAAGTTTTGACAGTGGATTCTTAGATTTGACACCAGGATCCTCCAAAGAAAAAATAGATAAATAAGACTTCATCAAAATTCTAAAAACTTTTATGCATCAAAGTGCATTATCAAGAGATAACTCACAGAATGGGGAAATATTTGCAAATTATATATCCAATAAAAATTTAGTATCCAGAATATATAAAGAAGTCTTGTAACAATCCAACTTAAAAATGGGCAAAGGACTTGAATAGACATTTCTGCAAAGACATACAAATGGCCAACTAGAACATGAAAAGATGCTCAGCATTATTGGTCTTTAAAGAAATGCAAATCAAAACCACAATGAGATACTACTTCCCACCCACTAGGATGGCTATAATCAAAAGCAGAGAAGGAGAGAGAGAGAAAAGAGAGAGAGAGAGAGAGAGAGAGAGAGAGAGAGAGAGAGAGAGAGAGAGAGAGAGAGAGAGAGAGAGAAAGGAAGAAGGGAATGTGCAGAATTTGGAATCTTCATACACTGCTGATGGGAATGAAAAATGATGTGGAAAAAACATTTTGGTGATTTCTCAAAAAATTAAAAATAGCCCTGGCTGGTGTGGCTCAGTTGGTTGAGCGTCGTTGGTGCACTGATATGTCACTGGTTTCAATCCTGGTCAGGGTACATGCTGGGTTATGCCTCAATCCCCAGTCGGGGTGCATGCAGGAGGCAATGGATTGATGTTTTTCTCTCACATCAATGTTTCTATTTCTTCCTCTCCCTCGCTCTCTAAAACCAATAAAAATACATTTTTTAAAAAGTTACCCCTAACTGGTTTGGCTCAGTGGATAGAGCATTGGCCTGTGGACTGAAGGGTCCCAGGTTTGATTCCGGTCAAGGGCATGTACCTTGGTTGCAGGCTTAATCCCCTGTAGGGGTTGTGCAGGAGGCAGCTGATCGATGTTTCTCTCTCATTGATGTTTCTAACTCTCTATCCCTCTCCCTTTCTCTCTGTAAAAATCAATAAAATATATTTTTTAAAAGTTAAACATAGAATTATCATATGATCAAGTAATTCTAATCCTAGGTATATGTCTAAGAGAAGTAAAAGTATGTGTCCATATAGACACTTGTACATGAATGTTTATAGCAGCATTATTCCTAACTAGAAGCCCGGTGCATGAAATTCGTGTGTGGGGGGCGGGGAGGTGTAGTCCCCTCAGCCCAGCCTGCACCCTCTCCAATCCAGGACCCCTCTGGGATCCAGCCTAAACCGGCAGTCAGACATCTCTCTCACAATCCGGGACCACTGGTTCCTAACTGCTCACCTGCCTGCCTGCCTGATCGCCCCTAACTGCCCCCCTGCCAGCTTGATCACCCCTAACCACCTCTGTCTGCTGACCTGATCACCTCTAACTACCCCCTACCCCCACCAGCCTGGTAACCCCTTACTGCCCCGCCTGCCAGCCTGGTCGCCCCATGGAGCCTGCTCTTCAGTCATTTGGTCATCCCTCACTAACCCCCCTGCCGGCCTGGTCACCCCACACAGACTGCTGTTTGGTCATCCGTCTGGTTGTTTTGGTCGTGATGGCCCTGGCTTTTTATATAGTAGGATAGCCAAAAGGTGAAAACAACCCAAGTGTCCATCAGTAGATGAATAGATAAATAAATTGTAGTATAGCCATATGATGAAATATTTTCAGCCATAAAAAGGAGTGAATTGCTGATACATGTTACAGCTTGGATGATTCTTGAAAACATTATATTAAGTGAAAGAAGCCAAACACAAAAGGTCACATTTTGTATGATTCATTTATATGAAGTACCCAGAAAAGGCAAATCCATAGAGACAGAAAGCAGGTTACTGGTTGCCAGGAGTTGGCAGAAGGGAAAATAGAGTAATTAGTTAATGGGTATAGGCTGTTCTTCTGGGATGATGAAAAATGTTTGAGCCCAGCTGGTATTGCTGAGTGGTTGAGTGTCAGCCCATGAACCGGGAGGTCATGGTTTGATTCCTGGTCAGGGCACATGCCCAGGTTGCGGGCTCAATTCCCAGTAGGGGGCATGCAAGAGACAGCTGATCAATGTTTCTCTTTCATGGATGTTTTCATCTCTCTACCCCTCTTTTTTCTTCTTTCTAAAAATCAATAACATATATTTTAAAAACATGTTTGAAACTAGAGAGAGGTAATGGTTGCACAGCATTTTGAAAGCACTAAATTGTACATTTAAAATTATTAACTGTATAATACTATTCAAACTTTTATTTTAAAAATATTTTTATTGATTTTATTTTTAGAGAGAGAGGGAGTGGGAGGAAGAAAGAAACATCAATGTGACAGTGCAACATCGATCAGCTGCCTCCTGCATGCCCCCTACAGGGGATTGCGCCCACAGAACAGTGCCCAATCAACTGAGCCACACCAGCCAGGGCATATTATTCAACCTTTCAATGGAAGGAAATCCTAACACTGCTACAACATCTATGAACCTTGAGGACATCATGCTGAGTGAAATAAGCCAATGACAAGGACAACTACAATATGATTCCACATATATGAGATATCTAGAGTTGTCAAAATTATGGGAACAAAAAACATAAATTTTTGCCAGGGGGAGGAGGGGTAGGAGGAAATGGGTAGTTGTTCTATGAGTATAGAATTTCAATTTTGCTAGATGAAAATGTTCTAGAAATCTGTTACCTGACAATGTAAATATCGTGAACTCTACTGAACAGTACACTTAAAAATGGTTAAGAGGCCCTAGCCGGTTTGGCTCATTGGATAGAGCATCAGCCTGCGAATTGAAAGGTCCCAGGTTCAATTCCGGTCAGGGCACATGCCCAGGTTGTGGGCACAATCCCCAGTGGTGGACTTGCAAGAGGCAGCCGATCCATGATTCTCTCTCATCATGGATGTTTCTACCTCTCTCTCCCTCTTCCTTCCTTTCTGAAATCAATAAAAATATATTTTTAAAAAATGGTTAAGAGATACCTGGCTAGTGTGGCTCAGTGATTGAGCATTAACCCATGAACCAAGAGGTCACTGGTTCGATTCCCAGTCAGGACACATGCCTGGGTTGTGGGCTCCATCCCTGGTAGGGTGCCTTCGGAAGGCAGACCATCAGTGTTTCTCTCATTGGTGTTTCTCTCTCCCTCTCCCTCACCCTTCTTCTTTCTCTAAAAATCAGTGAAAACATTAAAAAATGAAACCATGAAAAAAAAATGGTTAAAAGGGCAAATTGTATATTATGTGTTTTTAGCACAATTAATTTTTAAAATTTAAAAATAATTAACTATAGCCCTAGCCTGTTTGTCTCAGTGGTTAGAGCATCAGCCCATGGACTGAAGGGTCCTGGGTTTGATTCCGGTCAAGGGCACATAACTGGATTGTAGGCTCTATCCCCCGCCCTGGTTGGGGCTCAGGCGGGAGACAACCAATCGATGTGTCTCTTTCACATTGATGTTTCTCTCTGTCTCTCCCCCTCCTTTCCATTCTCTCCAAAAAAAAAAAAAAAAAAAAATCAATGGGAAAATATCCTCGGGTGAGGAATAACACACACACACAAAAGGATTAACTGTATGTTATAGAATTTTAGCTCAATAGAAAAAAAGAAAAACTACAGGAAAAAAAACAACACCACCATAGGGATGGGGGTGGTAGATGAAACAAGTTTTTAAAAAGCCTATAACGGCCCTCCTTTTCTTGGCGGGGTTCGGGCGTGCGGTCCCGGTCCCGGTAATGTACGGAGGCAGAGGGAGAGGGCTCCGGCCCCCTCGGCGTCATGTCTTCGGTGCCGACGGTTGCCAGTCCGTAGGTTCTATCCTCAAGCCCCGGGACACGGAAAAAAAAAAAAAGCCTATAACTGTTGAAGCTGGGGGATGGGTACATGAGGATCCTTTCTGCTTTTGTTTGGGATGTACAGTATATACAATTTCCATAGTGAAAAATAGAGAAATTGTGCTTGTAAAACAGTAGCAATATAATACCTATTATCTGTTTTCAGAACTGTCCTTACTTTAACAGTCTGAAGTTAATCATGCCCTAATACACTGCTTGTGTATGCTGGTTTAATGCCCCCCCCCCCAAAAAAAAAAAAGACTGCAAGGAAACCAGAAAGTGTTGGGAATGATAATGTCTACCGGGACACATTCATATAGTTGTTGTTATTTTTACTTCCCTTCAAAATCTTCCTTTTTTGAAACTGATTTGAGAGAGAGGAAGGGAGAGGGAGGGCGGGAGGGATGGAGGGAGGGAGGGAGGGAGGGAGGGAGAGAGAGAGAGAGAGAGAGAGAGAGAGAGAGAGAGAGGAGAGAAGAAAGAAAGAAAAGAAGGAAGGAAGGAAAGGAAGAGGAAGGAAGGAAGGAAGGAAGGAGGAAGAAGAAGAACGAAGAAAAAACAGACAGAAAGAAAGAAAAAGACACCAGAAGGAAGGCAGTCCTAAGAATTCCCTTCAACGAGAAGAAGGAAGGCGATCGAAAACTACAATAAAGCAAAGAAAGCCCTAAGCAGAAATCCCGCTAACCCCGAAATACAAACCACCTCAACTCAAGAATGCACCACCCGGATCGTGGATCAAACCAACAACCTGAGTATCTGAACTGAGACTCATCAGTGCACAGGACTATGCCCCAATCAACTTAGTCACACTGGCCAGGGCTGTGATAGTCTGCTTTTTAAAATGGTGTGCCATGTCCAATAATTACTGAAAGTCCATAAAAGATTATCAGGAGAATGAAAACATGATAAGGAATGAATGAATAGGCAATATTTATCAATTAGACATCACTGAAATATATTGTCCCCCCAGTGATTGCAGTTTCTGTGACACTCAGAACTATGCATTAAGCATATGCACCACCACCAGGACTGCCACACTGAACAATTCTAGAGAACGCCGATCACATCCTAGATTACTCTCATGGCAGCCACCTGGAGATGTGTAGGGACAGTCTGTTCAGCTGTCAGCAAATGGCCATGTGCTATATAAACTCATTCTCCTCACTTCCTGGGGATATTTTGGTTGAAAGAAAAATTATAAATAAACAAACAAATAAGTAAAAAACCAGAGTCTTACAGTGCTCAAATAAGTCTGAATCTAACAAAGATAGAATTAGAATAGTTGCAAGTGAATGCAAATAATTAGAGCTTTTGATTTCTAAAAACTCAGGAGCTAAGTAATCTGGAATGAAATAGTGATTTCTGAAACAGCTGAATTAAAGAGAACCTAAATATTATAAAACAGGGTATTTGTGTTCCTCCCTTTGCTCCAATAATATATTGTCCAGTGGCTTCTTCATATTAAGTTGCAATTAAAACAAAATATAGTGGGGTAGTGATTACATGGATATGCATATGTATTCATATATATACAGGATGTTCCCCCAAAAATGTATATACATGTTGAATAATTATTAATTCCAATGGGTTAGATCTGAAAAGAAAGAAACATCAATTGAGCTATCAGCTGTTAAAATGTGTATAAATTTTTGGGGACACACACATCCTGTATAATAAAAGGCTAATATGCAAATTGACTGAATAGCAGAATGACTGGTCACTATGACATGCACTGACCACCAGGGGGCAGACACTCAATGCAGGAGCTGTCCCCTGGTGGTCAGTGCTCCAGAAGCCAGGCTCACGGCTGGCGAGCACAGCAGTGGTGGCAGGAGCCTCTCCAGCCTCTGTGGCAGTGCTAAGGATGTCCAAGGGTTCCCGGACTGCGAGAGGGCACAGGTATGAGAGACCTCCCCACCAATGCACAAATTTCGTGCACCGGGCCTCTAGTATATATATACATACATACACACACACAGACAGTCCTCAGGTTACATTGAACTCAACATATGTCGTTTCATGGTTACATCGCCATCTCCCATTTATTTATATATAAAAAAAAAGTTCTGTCATTTTGACGTATGTACATATGTGCATTTTGTTTTTTGTTTTTTATTTACCACAAGTAAAGGTCAGGAATTATATTTTTTAAAAATTTTTTTACTGCTTCACTTCATTACTGCTGTGTATGTGCTCCATGTGAGTGATGTAGGTGCTTATGTAGGTGGGTTCCAACTTTCGGCGAAAATTGCGTTATGTTGCACCGTAGGAATGGATCTCTGACAAAACCCGAGGACCTACTGTATATATATATATATATGAGTGTGCTTGTGCTTTATTATTTAAAATTCTAGCTCAATAAAATTGTGTACACACACACTCACACACACACACACACACACTTGTCTATTTAGTCACTGTTGGCATGCCTGATGGCTCAATCTTTGGACCTCTTTGATAGCTACTACTTTCACTCCCTTGATGACCTTATGCAGTGCTCCTGGCTTTATATGCTATCTGTATCAACACTATTCAATAGAAATATAATGTGAGCCACATATATTATTTTAAATCTTTCAGTAGCCATACTAAAAGTCAAACGAAACAGGTCAAATCAATTTTAATATATTTTCTTTAAGCCAATATATCCAAAATATTATAATTTCATCATGTGACCAATATAAAATAATTATGTGGCCAGTGGCTACTGTACTAGACAGCACAAATCTATATGCTGACAACTTCCAAATTTATTTATCCAGCTCAGATCTCTCTCCTGAACTGCAGACTTGTACATCTAAGCATCTATTCAACTGCCCTACCGGGGTTTAGTATCTCAAACCTATTATGTCCAAAACAAAGTTTGTCATCTTTCCCAAAAATAATTTCAAAGGTTTACACATTCAGTTAATGGCAGCTCTATTTTTTCCAGTTGTTCAGTCCCAAAACCTTGGAGCCATCCTAGGCTCCTTCTTTCTCTCACCCCATAACCAGTTCATCAACAAATCCTGGTGGCTCAACTTTCCAAATATAAGACCATTTCTCGCCACCTTCAATGTCAATACTCTGGTCCAAAGCACAGTCATCTCCTAACTAGGTAGTGAATCAGCCTCCCAGGGGACTTCTTGCATGCAGCCTTTGCTCCTTTCAGTTTGTTCACAACACAGTAACCAAAGTGATCCTGTTAAAATGAAAATCAGTTCACAACAGTCTGCCTGGAACCCTCCACTGGCTCCTCATTTCAGTTAGCAAAAGCCAAGGTCCTTACAAAAGTTCCAACTTTCTAGTGCCCTCTCAGCCCTCCTCTCTATTCTCCTCCTGGTTCACTTCACCAGGTCCAATGGCTTCCTTGCTGTTTTTCAAATATGCCAGGAAAGCACAGTCTTTAGGCATTTACACTTGTCCCCTCTTTCTAGAATGGTGTTACCACAGACATCCATGTGGCTCCCTCTCTGCCCTCCTTCCAGCCTTTGCTTCAATGTTACCTTCTCAGTGGGGCCTACCCTGAACTCCCTATTTAAAACTGCAACCCATGCTGCCTGGCCGGCATGGCTCAGTGGTTGAGTGTCCACCTAGAAACCAGGAGGTCTCGGTTCATATTCCCGGCCAGGGCACATACCTGGGTTGTGGGCTAGATCCCCAGTGGGGTGTGCAGGAGTCAGCCAATCAATGATCCTCTCTCATCATTGACAATTCTATCTCTCTCTCCCTCTCCCCTCCTCTCTGAAATCAATAAAAATATACTATATTAAAAATAAAAATAAAACTGCAACTCATGCTCACCCCAGACTCCCTATTCATTTTCTCTTCCCTGTTTTATTTTCTACTCAAAGCACTTATTACCTATCAATTTTGTTTAGTGTTTGTGTCTCCCTAGTAGAATATAAGTTCTGTGTAGGCTGAGGGGTTTTTTTTGTCTGTTTTATTCATCACTATATCCACAGCACCCAGAACAGTGCTTGGCACATAGTAGGCACTCAATAAATATTAGTTGTGTGATTGAATTATATAAAATTCCCATTCAGCACCATTGTTCATAATATGAAGAAAGTATGCAATAAAAAGACACAAAGCACTTTTCTCATTTTTAAACACTGCTCTTCATGTCATATTTTATAATCAAACTTGAAAATACAATATATCTAAGCTTAATATATTTTATTCTTTTTTATTGATTTGAGAGAGAGTGAGAAAAAGAGAGAGAAACATCGATTATTCTTTATGCATTAATTGGCTGCTTCTTGTATGTGCCCTGACGGGGGATCAAACCCACAACCTTTGCATATCAGGACAACATTCTAACCAACTGAACTACCTGGCCAGGGCAATATATTTTATTCTTAATAAAATAAAAAATAATTTAATCTTCTATATGTGTTGTCATAGGTATTTTGGTAGCTTGTAAAGTTTCTAAAGCATGTGAATCAAATTGTACTAATTTCTTAGAGCAAGCAATTTGCCAGTAAAACGTTTTTGTTCTTTGGTTGCCTACTTTAATTCAAATAAGCATTATACCTTGAGTTCCTAGTAGAGTTCCAGCCACATGTGATAATTTTCAGAGTGTCCCTTGCTCAAACACACATGGTAGATGCCACTTAGTCTATTACAAGCATGTCAAACTCAAAGGCTAACACGGGCCAAATAAACAAGGTTTAAGTTTATGTGGGCCACAAAAAACCAAAAGCTCCGATTTTCATAGAAACGTAGGTTTATTTCGATAGAGACATGCTGAAGACAAAGGGCTAAAATAAATGAGTCATTGTTAACATAAAATAATAGAACATTTTAATAAAAATTAATGTTTTCTTGAACTTTAACTTACCAGGCACTGAATAACTGCACAAATTAATGAGTGTAATGCAAATAAACCTATTTTCCTTGTTATCTGAAAGTGAAATATTTCCTGTTGCACACACCAAACAAGTCAGTCCAAGACTAATGACATGGCAATTGGCTGCTAAAATATTCGCTGCTAGTATTAGTGGAGAGAAACGGTGCACCTGCACGTAAGGCACATATGGGAAATAAATGCAACACGATTATAGTAATTAGTCATTAGCAAACGTTGTTATTCATTTTTAATAATTATGTACAACAGGATATTGTAAAAATTAAGTTACCAGAAATTTTTATTAAAACGTTTCTTACATACCGTTATATTGGCTGGGCCACAAAAATATTCATTGTAGGCCCCATGTGGCCCACAGGCCGGGAGTTTGACATGCTTGGTCTATTATCCTGTGGAAATTATTCCATCTCCTTGGTCCTTTACTTAATTTTCCGGACTTCTTCCTGTTCAGTGAATTCAGGTGGTTACTTGCTCTTCTTTTCTCCTGATTTGTGAATACAAGAGAGCCCAAATCTATCCACATCAACTCCTGCTTGGCCATTGTATTGCTTTGCCTCTAGTAGCCAGAGAGCAATTTTTCCCTCGTAGCGGAATTTTTTTGGTATCTAATCCTTTATGATTATTAATTTTGGTTTCATTTTTCTCTTGAAATGGCTAAAAATGTCAATGTATTTTTGACTTCCTATCCTCACAGTACTCCTTCTGAAATTCTCTTTTACTGCTCTGGTGACTGGTAGTCCATTCTAAAAAAGTCTTTCTTCATATCCTCTTTGCACAAGCTAAAAATTTTGGACAGATATAATATATACATATATAGAATTATACATATTATGTTTGTGCATGTTTACATTTTTGTTCACAGTGACAATTTTTGAATAGTCTGTTAATTAGTATTGTGAATGACTAAAATATATCCCATTATATATACCTATTGCTATGGTCTGAATAGTTGCATTCCCCTAAAATTCATATTTTGAAATTTACCCCCCAATGTGATGATATCAGAAAGTGGGTTTTAAGAGGTGATTAGGGCCAAAACCAGTTTGGCTCAGTGGATAGAGCGTCAGCCTGCGGACTGAAAGGTCCCAGGTTCGATTCCGGTCAAGGACATGTACCTGGGTTGCGGGCACATCCCCAGTAGGAGATGTGCAGGAGGCAGTTGATCGATGTTTCTCTCTCATCGATGTTTCTAACTCTCTATCTCTCTCCCTTCCTCTCTGTGAAAAATCAATAAAATATATTAAAAAAAAAAGAGGTGATTAGGTAATGGGGGCAGAACTCGCATGAATGGGTATAGTGCTCTTTTATAAAAGAGACTGCACAGAGCTCCCCCTCTACCATGTGAGGATGCAAAGAGAAGTCTGTGACCTGGAAGTGGTCTCTCACCCAACCATGCTGGCACATTAATCTTAGACTTCTAGCACCTAGAACTGTAAGAAATAAATTTATATTCTTTATTAGTGATCCGATTTGTCGTATTTCATTATAGCAGCCTGAATGGACTAAGACATGTATATACATATATTCATATATACATATGTATGTATACACATACTTACATGTATATACATACATAAAGTCTGTGATGTACTTCCCATGTAAGTTTTTCTACTTTTGCTATATATATATTTATCTTTAAACAATAGTGTCTTCCCCTCCTTTTCATGATCCATCTTCTAAAATGAATGGGCTACTACTGCTTCCCCTTCCTTTAATGCTCACTTGTTCCTTAGGTGTCTGCTACCTGGACTCTCATCTTCTCACCTGAAAGTCATCACCATATTCAATAACGTTTCCTCAGTCCTCCTGACCTGACTACACATTATTCCTCATCCCCTCCCTCTGCAATCTCTTCTCCAATGAACACTCTTTAAGGCTTGGTCCCTGTGACGTGATGAAGGACAGGGACTTAGAGCCAATTTCTTGCTTTGCCACTCCCTCTTGGCAGGCTAGTTTCCTCTCCCAACTTCTGGCTTCACACATCCTAATGCACATTTCAAGCTGGATGTTCTGCGGTTTCCCTAAGATGAACGTGTCAGAAATAAAGCTCCTTATCTTCTACAAAGCCAGCTTCCCTAGCTTCTCTTTTCCTGTCAATAACATCATCACCAGACAACTGAGTCATCTTTGACTCCTTTCTTGACTGACTTCACACCCACTCTATCAATCACCTAGTCCTTTTTTTTTTCAAGTCCCACCAGTTTAATCACAATAAAAAACACCACAAATGGAAAACAGTGGGTAGGGAAGAGGCCCCTAAACCAGGGACACAGGGAGCCCTGTTCATGGCACGAGGCCAGGCTGCTGGGTCTCCTGGGAGTGCTGTTGCTATGAGGTCAGGGGGTAGCGATTATCCTGTGGGAACCACCATTCACCTGGGTTGAGGACCCTTACTTCTGGGGTGTGCTCAGCTTCTGCATGCCTCTGATCTTGTAACTCAACCTTGACTTTGGCAGCCCTGTTTCATCAACTCTCCAGCTCAGGGATCTCAGTTTCCAGGCAGTCATAGTGAGCTGCTTCAGGATCCACTCCTCCAGGTTCAAGACGTTTCTTTACTTCCTTGACCCGACTTTCCCTCAACACAGTGGTTCTTAACCTTGGCTGCACATTAGAATCACCTGGGAATCTTTTTAAAATCCTGATTTCTGGGCCTCATCCTTCGGAAATTCTGTTTCTTTGTTATGGGGTGGGGCCACAACATTAGTAACAAACAGAATTTCTGGAGGATGAGGCCCAGAAATCAGGATTTTAAAAAGATTCCCAGTTGATTCTAATGTGCAGCCAAGGTTAAGAACCACCGCTAACACCTCACTGGGCCCTTGCCTGCAGCCCCAGGGGGACTCTGAAAGTAGACACGGGGCCCTGGCTGTCACTGCCTGGCCCGTGGCCACCAACACTGCTCCCTGCACTGAGCCACTGTCTGCCAAAGCAGCTGCTGGGGCCACGTGCGGCCTTACAGGTATTCCCAGCGCTGCTGCCTCCAGGACGCCCACCGGCCTGCTGCGGCCCGCTGGCTCTGATTAACTGGTGGGCTCTGCTTCCCGCAGCTCCATGCTGAGGGCGGTGGCAGGGACACTCGGGGGCAACTGCAGGATGCGGAGCCTCACCTAGTCTTATTGATTCTTTTTTTTAATGTTTTGAATTTATGAAATATTTCAAACACATAGGAGGCAGCAGAGAATAAATACCTGCTTAACTACTCAGACATGACAAATCTTTTTTTTTAAAATATATTTTATTGATTTTTTACAGAGAGGAAGGGAGAGAGATAGTTAGAAACATCGATGAGCCGAAGCCGGTTTGGCTCAGTGGATAGAGCGTCGGCTTGCGGACTGAAAGGTCCCAGGTTCGATTCCGGTCAAGGGCATGTACCTGGGTTGCGGGCATATCCCCAGTAGGAGATGTGCAGGAGGCAGCTGATCGATGATTCTCTCTCATCGATGTTTCTAACTATCTCTCTCCCTTCCTCTCTGTAAAAAATCAATAAAATATATTTAAAAAAAAAAAAAGAAAAGAAACATCGATGAGAGAGAAACATCGATCAGCTGCCTCCTGCACATCTCCTACTGGGGATATGCCCACAACCCAGGTACATGCCCTTGACCGGAATCGAACCCGGGACCTTTCAGTCCGCAGGCCGACGCTCTATCCACTGAGCCAAACCGGTTTCGGCGACATGACAAATCTTAATATGTTGTCATATAGGCTTCAGAGTTGTTGTTTTTTAATGTCCTACTTTTATTGAGATATACTTGACATAAATCAATTATAAGTTTAGTTTAAGGTATACCGCACAATGACTTCACATACACATATTGCAAAATGATTGCTACTGCCGGGAGCCGGTCCATGCTTGCTGTT
This sequence comes from Myotis myotis, assembly GCF_014108235.1. Classification (NCBI taxonomy): domain Eukaryota; kingdom Metazoa; phylum Chordata; class Mammalia; order Chiroptera; family Vespertilionidae; genus Myotis; species Myotis myotis. The sequence goes on from NW_023416346.1 coordinate 42,671,603, forward strand.
TTCAAGGGACCTGGCATATATGGCATACTGTTCTTAATATGTTTGCTCACCTTCTTGGCACTATGTGTTTTAACCAAGGTCTCTGAGAAAGGTTGTTTCCCCAGGTAGGGATTTTCCCCTGAAGTTAGGGAGGGAATAAAACCTCTTAACTAAGTGCCAGGTGGGTAATTAATCACTTTAACTACGAACAATCATGCTTAAGCTACATAATCTTTACTCCCTGGAATGGAGATAAGAAACGCCCTAACCTTTGAAATAGAGATTGATAGGATTGGAATCAACTGGTATAAATACAGATGTAAGAAGACAGAACCTACACAGACAGAAGAACTTCGCTGGAGAGAACATGGCAAAAGATCCTGGACTGAACCTGACTACAGAAATTGGCAAGAGAACCTGACTAGAACCTGGTGACTGAACCTGGCTGGAGAACCTGGACAGAACCTGGCTGAAGAACCTAGCAAGGGAACATGGCTACAGAACCTGGCTGGAGAACCTGGAGAACCTAGCAAGAGAACATGGACACAGAACCTGGCTGGAGATCCTAAGCAGAACTTCGCTGGAGATCCAGACCAGAACTTGGCTGGAGATCCTGGCTAGAGATCCTGGCTAGGCTGCTGATCAACTGAACACTGTCTCCGTGTCCTTCCTTCTTCGCCGACTCCGTCCACGCCTTTGGGGACCCCTGGACTATGCGTTTATTAACATCTATCTCCTGTGTAGTTCAAAAGATTTTCAGGGGCCCTAGCTGGTTTGGCTCAGTGGACAGAGAGCCGGACTGAGGATTGAAGGGTCCCGGGTTCAGTTCCAGTCAAGGGCACATGCAGGCTCCATCCCCAGTGGGGGCGTGCAGGAGGCAGCTGATCAATGATTCTCTCTCATCATTGATATTTCTATCTCTCCCTCTCCCTTCCTTTCAGAAATATTTTTTAAAAATAGGGAAAGGGTGAATAAAATTATGTTTAAAAAGATTTTCAATAAATAAAACTTTAATACATTTGAAATCTCTACCTCCCTCAATCCTATTCCCCACTCCCATAGAGGTAATACACTATCTAAATTCTGTGTATAACTTCCCATGCAAGGTTTTATACTTTTTCTACAAATCCAAATATCCATAAACAATATACTGTATAGTATTGTTTTGTGTATTTTAAATTTTTACATAAATGGTATATTGTACATATCATCCTACAGCTTGTGTTTATAATTCAATGTAATGATTTTGAGTCTTATCCATATTAATACATTCTGGTTCATTCCTTTGAATTGCTATATAGTATTCCATTATATGAATATACTACAGTTTATTTCCCCATTCTCTTATTCACTTATAGGTTATTTCCTATTTTTCACCATCACAAATGATATTGGAATCAATATTATTTTTGTTGTTGTTAATCCTCACCCGAGGATATTTTTCCATTGATTTTTAGAGAGAGTGGAAGGGAGGGGAGAGACACACAGAGAGAAACACTGATGTGAGAGAGACACATCGATTGGTTGCCTCCTACACGAGTCCTAACCAGGTCCAGGGATTGAGCCCTCAACAGTACATGTCCTTGACCTGAATCAAACCCAGGACTGTTCTTCGGTCCTTGGGCCAACGCTCTGTCCACTGAGCCAAACAGGCTAGGGCAGAATGAATATTCTTGTATATGCTTCCTTGTGCACCTATGTAAGAGTTTTGCTGGAGTTTGTATAGGCAAGCCCACCCTTACCTTTCCCATAAACTAGCAAATTGTTCTTCAAAGTGGTGGGACAGTGCTGAACAGCAATTTATGAAAATTCCCCTTTCTCCTCATCGTCATGATTATTTGCTGTTATCAAACTTTCTTTTAAAACCATTGACATTGTTTTCATATTTAAGTATTTAGCATTGGATTCATTTTTGTGCATGGTGTGTAGTAGTGATCTAATATTATCAATCTCTTTCAATTTGAACAACCTGCTTTCTAACACCATTTAGAACTAGTCCATACTCTCTCTTCTTATTTGTCAAGTCATCTCTATCATATTCCAGGTTTCTATATGTGGATGAGTCTGTTCTGGCTTCTCTGTTGCATTCCACTGAACCTCTTTTCTATCCCTGTGCCATAGGGTCTGCATTGCTAAGATCTTTCTAATGAGTCATCATATCTGGTAAGGAAAATCCTCTCATATTGTTCTTCATCAAAATGTGTTGGTTATTGGTACACTTCCACATGAATTGGAAAATCATCTTATCAAATTTGACCAAAAAAACTATAGAGATTTTTTATTGGAATTGTATTGAATTTACGAATCAACTGGGGGAGAAATTATCTCTTTATGATATTAAGTTTTGCCATTACTGATCATGGTGTATCCTCTCTTTAGTAATGTCATATTATAATTTTCACCGGAAAGGTTTTACATATCTTCTGTTAAATCTACTTAACAGAAAGCTGATTATTTAACACCTTCGGTCCTGTTGTGAGTATGATCTTTTTTTCCTTTTATTTTTTTTATTAGTAATTCTTATTATATAGAACCTATTTTTAACAGCAATCTTGCTGAATTCTTTTATGTGTTCTCATAGTTTGTGTATTATCTTGCATTTTCTAAATAGACAATAATATAATCCACAAGTGACAACAATGTTGTTTCTTCCTTTCCAATTCTTACACTTTTATTTCTCTCTTATTGCATTGGCTAGACACTCGAGTGCAATGTTGTATAGAAGGCACAATTTCCATATTAATGAGAATGCTTCTAAAGTACTGGTAACATCAAGGATGATTCTGCTATAAGGTTTTAGTAGACACTCTTTATCAACCTAAGGATGTTCCCTTCTATTCCAAGCTTGCCATAGTTTTATCATTAATGAGTAGCGAATTTTATCAGACACTTTCCCCCCCGGATATATTGATGTGATTACATATTTTTCACCTAGAGGAGACATTGTAGATTTTTAAGTTCAATCCCTTCATTTTTCTAAAGACAATGAGAAACCATTGAAGAGTTTTAAGCCAAGGAATAATATCATCCAACTTAATGTTTACTAAGTTTATTATCACTGCTTTGTGAAGAATGGATTGTAGGGGCCACAAATGGAAGCAAGAAGGCCAGTTAGAAGGGAATTACAGTAGCTCAGACTAGAGTAGTAGGAGTAAGAATGAAAATATATAGACAGTATGTGTGTGTATGTGTGTGTGTGTGTGTGTGTGTGTGTATGAATTTTTTAAAATATAGCACTTTACAGGACCTGTTGAAGAATGGATGTATGGATGATATCAGGGCTAGATAGGAAGGAAGAACCAAGGATGACTCCCAGATTTAGGGCTTTACAAATTGGGTGGATGGTTGCGCCATTTATTTATATGGGAAAGCTTAGTGGGGATTACAGGGGACTTTAGGGAAGGGATCAAGAGTAGAATTTTGGACATATTGAGTTTGAGATGTTTGTGATAAAGGCAAGTGAAATTCTCTAAGCCTGCCTGTGGAGTGCTTGTATTGGCCTTTCTACATGGATGTACTGTAGAGTACCCAATGATGGAGAAAGGAAGCTTCTCTTCCCTTCTATTAGACATATAAATCTCAGTATTGGCCATGCCTATTATTCTCGTCTGTTTCCATAATTCCCTGCTGAAGCAAGTTGCCTTAGGCTGCTCCTTAGTGGTTGTCAATGATTTGTACCACAGATGGACATTTATGGTATCAATCCATAGACTGGCTGGCAACATCAGAGTTGGCCTGTTGCAATAGTCTCTGTTTATTATGGGTATTTGTAATTAACTTGGTCAGAGTCTCTCCTTCTGGAATCAAATACTTAGTGTCAGAAGAAAAAAAAAGACATAGAAAGAGGAGACAGCCTCAGAGTCTTATTGACAGAATGCTAACTGTAGATCCACAATTCTTTTAGCTGAAACAGTAACAACAGTCCCCAAATCTTCCATCAGGAAAGAAAATAACATAGCACAGAAACTACCTTATAGTAAGAAAATATTTTTAAGGCTGCTATAAATATTTAAGCAGTAGCTACAAATGTGTTTGGAAAAAAATGTATTTGATTTTTAAAAATCAATATCACATATATTAATTTTGCAAAAAGCACCTTTGTTTAAGAATTTAAACATTGTTGCTTCACAAGAACTTACATACAAACTAGAGGCCTGGTGCAGAGATTTGTGCACCAGTGGAGTCCCTTGGGGATTGGGTTGAAACTGGGAGTCCGACATCCCCCTAGGGGTCTCGGAGTTCAAGAAGGCACTCTGCAAAGTTGCTGTTGCTTGGCAGCTCCTGCATTGAGCATCTGCCCCCTGGTGGTCAGTGCACATCATAGCGACCAGTTGGATGGTTGGATGGTCAGATGGTCGGATGGTTGGCTAGTCACTTGGCTTTTATATATATACTAGGGGCCCAGTGCATGAATATTCGTGCACTGGGGATGGGTCCCTCAGCCCGACCTGCACCCTCTCCAATCTGGGAGCCCTCGGGGGAGCCCTTTCCAATCCGGGAGTTTCTGTCTGTCTTTGCAACCATATGACCGATTGTCTGAGACCCCAACCCAGTTTGGTTTGTTGCTCATAGAATAATAGAGGCATTTTTCTTCTTTGCTTCGTTGGTGGAGATTTCCTGGAAGTTTTAGGATATCTTCCCTTTAATTTTTCTTAGACACTCTGATTTTATTTATGTCTCTCACCTTTGCTTTCCCTCCATCCCCCACTGCAACAGTAACTTGCTCCAGGCTCACGTTGCTCTAATGTTTGGGACAGTGATGGCAAACCTTTTGAGCTCGGCGTGTCAGCATTTTGAAAAACCCTAACTTAACTCTGGTGTCGTGTCACATATAGAAATTTTTTGATATTTGCAACCATAGTAAAACAAAGACTTATATTTTTTTTTTTTTTGTTTTTTTTTGTTTTTTTTTTTTTTTTTTTTTTTTTATTTATTTATTTATTTATTTATTTATTATTTTTATTTTTTATTTATTTATTTATTTATTTTTTTATTGCTTAAAGTATTACAAAGGGTATTACATATGTGTCCATTTTATCCCCCCGCCCTAGACAGTCCCCTAGCCTCCCCTATCCCCCAGTGTCTTATGTCCACTGGTTATGCTTCTATGCATGCATACAAGTCCTTTAGTTGATCTCTTACCCCCCTACCTCCTGCCCCGCAACCCTCCCCGGCCTTCCTGCTGCAGTTTGACAATCTGTTTGAGGCAGCTCTGCCTCTGTATCTATTATTGTTCAAAAGTTTATAATGGTCTCTATTATCCATGAATGAGTGAGATCATGTGGTATTTTTCCTTCATTGACTGGCTTATTTCACTTAGCATAATGCTCTCCAGTTCCATCCATGACGTTGCAAATGGTAAGAGTTCCTTCCTTTTTAGAGCAGCATAGTATTCCATCGTGTAGATGTACCACAGTTTTCTAATCCATTCATCTACTGATGGGCACTTAGGCTGTTTCCAGATCTTAGCTATGGTGAATTGTGCTGCTATGAACATAGGGGTGCATATATCCTTTCTGATTGGTGTTTCTGGTTTCTTGGGATATATTCCTAGAAGTGGGATCACAGGGTCAAATGGGAGTTCCATTTTGAGTTTTTTAAGGAAACTCCATACTGTCTTCCATAGTGGCTGCACCAGTCTGCATTCCCACCAGCAGTGCACAAGTGTTCCTTTTTCTCCACATCCTCTCCAGCACTTGTCGTTTGTTGATTTGTTGATGATAGCCAGTCTGACAGGTGTGAGATGGTACCTCATTGTTGTTTTGATTTGCATCTCTCGGATGATTAGTGACTTTGAGCATGTTTTCATATGTCTCTTGGCTTTCTGAATGTCCTCTTTTGAAAGGTGTCTATTTAGGTCCTTTGCCCATTTTTTGATTGGATTGTTAATCTTCCTTTTGTTAAGTTGTATGAGTTCCCTATAAATTTTGGAGATTAGGCCCTTATCGGATATGACATTGGCAAATATGTTTTCCCACACAGTGGGTTTTCTCGTTGTTTTGTTCATGGTTTCTTTTGCTGTGCAGAAGCTTTTTATTTTGATGTAGTCCCATTTGTTCATTTTCTCTTTAGTTTCAAGTGCCCTAGGAGCTGTATCAGTGAAGAAATTGCTTCGGCATATGTCTGAGATTTTGTTGCCTTTGGATTCTTCTAGAATTTTTATAGTTTCCTGTCGTACATTTAAGTCCTTTATCCATTTTGAGTTTATTTTTGTGTATGGTGTAAGTTGGTGGTCTAGTTTCATTTTCTTGGATATATCTGTCCAATTTTCCCAGCACCATTTATTGAAGAGACTATCTTGGCTCCATTGTATGTTCTTGCCTCCTTTGTCAAATATTAATTGAGCATATTGGTTTGGGCCGATTTCTGGGCTCTCTATTCTATTCCATTGATCTATATGCCTATTCTTGTGCCAGTACCAGGCAGTTTTGAGAACAGTGGCTTTGTAATACATCTTGATATCTGGTATTGAGATCCCACCTACTTTGGTCTTTTTCAGGATTGCTGCAGCTATTCGAGGTCTTTTTTTATTCCAGATGAATTTTTGGAGAGTTCGTTCTAGATCTCTGAAGTATGCCATTGGTATTTTAATGGGAAGTGCGTTGAATTTATAGATTGCTTTGGGTAGTATGGACATTTTAATGATGTTGATTCTACCAATCCATGAACACGGTATGTTCTTCCATCTGTTTATGTCTTCCTCTATCTCTTTTTTCAACGTCCTGTAGTTTTCTGAGTAGAGGTCTTTTACCTCTTTAGTTAAGTTTATTCCTAGGTAGCTTAATTTTTTTGGTGCGATGGTAAACGGGATTGTTTTTATAATCTCTCTTTCTGAAAGTTCACTATTGGTGTATAGAAATGCCTCGGATTTCTTGGGGTTAATTTTGTATCCTGCTACATTGCCAAATTCATGTATTAAGTCCAGTAGCTTTTGGATGGAGTCTCTAGGGTTTTGTATGTATAATATCATGTCGTCTGCAAATAAGGACAGTTTTACTTCCTCTTTTCCAATTTGGATGCCTTTTATTTCTTCTTCTTGCCGAATTGCAATGGCTAACACTTCCAGTACTATGTTGAACAGGAGTGGTGAGAGGGGGCATCCCTGTCTTGTTCCTGTTCTTAGGGGAAATGGTGTTAGTTTTTGTCCATTGAGTATGATGTTGGCTGTGGGCCTGTCATATATGGCTTTTATTATGTTGAGGTATGATCCTTCTACTCCCACCTTGCTGAGAGCTTTTATCAAAAATGGGTGTTGAATTTTGTCAAATGCTTTTTCTGCATCGATTGATATGACCATGTGGTTTTTTTCTTTCAATTTGTTTATGTGATGTATCACGTTTATTGATTTGCGGATATTGTACCATCCTTGCATCCCTGGGATAAATCCTACTTGGTCATGGTGTATGATCTTTCTGATGTACTGCTGGATCCGATTTGCTAAGATTTTGTTGAGGATTTTGGCATCTATGTTCATGAGGGATATTGGCCTGTAATTCTCTTTCATTGTGTTGTCTTTACCTGGTTTTGGTATTAGGGTGATGCTGGCTTCATAGAATGAGCTTGGAAGTGTTCCTTCCTCTTGAATTTTTTGTAGTAGTCTGAGGAGGATAGGTTTTAGTTCTTCCTTGAATGTTTGGTAAAACTCCCCTGTGAAGCCGTCTGGTCCTGGGCTTTTGTTTGCTGGAAGCTTTTTGATGACTGCTTCAATTTCTTCCATAGTTATTGGCCTGTTGAGATTTTTAGATTCTTCCTGATTGAGTTTTGGAATGTTGTATTTTTCTAGGAATTTGTCCATTTCCTCCAGGTTGTCTAGTTTGTTGGAGTAGAGCTGTCCATAGTATTTTTTAACAATCATTTGTATTTCTGTGGGGTCTGTTGTTATTTCGCCTCTATCGTTTCTGATTTTGTTTATTTGGGTCCTCTCTCTTTGCTTCTTGGTGAGTCTGGCTAGAGGTTTGTCAATCTTGTTTATCCTTTCAAAGAACCAGCTCTTGGTTTCATTGATTTTCTGTATTGTTTTTTTGGTCTCTATGTCATTTATTTCTGCTCTAATCTTTATTATCTCCTTCCTTCTGCTCACTCTGGGGTTTTCTTGTTGCTCTCTTTCTAATTCTTTGAGTTGTAGAGTTAGATGATTTACTACCATTTTTTCTTGTTTGTTGAGATAGGCCTGTAGAGCTATAAACTTCCCTCTCAGGACTGCTTTCATTGTGTCCCATAGGTTTTGGATTGTTGTGTTTCATTGTCATTAGTTTCCAGGATGTTTCGAATTTCTTCTTTGATTTCATTGGTAACCCAATCAATATTTAATAGCATGCTATTCAGCTTCCAGGTGTTTGAGTATTTTGGGTTGTTTTTATTGTAGTTTATTTCTAATATTATGCCATCGTGGTCTGCGAAGATGCTTTTTATGATTTCAATTTTCTTGAATTTGGGGATACTTTGCTTGTGACCCAATATATGGTCTATTTTTGAATATGTCCTATGAGCATTTGAGTAGAATGTATATTCCCTGGCTTTCGGGTGAAGTGTTCTGAAGATGTCTATTAAGTCCATCTGATCTAGTGAGTCATTTAGGATTGCTGTATCTTTGCTGATTATTTGTCTAGAGGACTTATCCAGTGCTGTCAGTGGTGTATTAAAGTCCCCAACTATGATTGTATTGTTGTCGATGTCTCCTTTGATATCTTCCAGGAGTTTTTTTATGAATTTGGGTGCTCCTGCATTGGGTGCATATATGTTTACCAGGATTATATCTTCTTGTTGTATTGATCCCTTTAGTATTATGAAGTGGCCTTCCTTATCTCTTGTTATGGCCTTCACTTTGAGGTCTATTTTGTCCGATATAAGTATTGCTACCCCAGCTTTCTTTTCCTTTCCATTTGCCTGAAAGATATTTTTCCATCCTTTCACTTTCAGTCTGTGTGAGTCCCTTCTAATGAGGTGGGTTTCTTGTAGACAACAGATGTATGGGTCATGTTTTTTTATCCATTCAGCCACTCGATGTCTTTTGTTTGGAGCATTTAGTCCGTTTACGTTTAAAGTTATTATTGAAAGGTACTTGTTTGTAGGCATTTCTGTTTTTGTGTGGCTGTTTTCTTTCTGAGCTTTTTATTTCTTATTTTTATACCAGTCCCTTTAGCATTCCTTGCATTGCTGGCTTGGTGGTGATAAACTCCCTTAGCCTTTTTTTGTCTGTGAAGCTTCTTATTTCCCCTTCAAGTTTGAATGATAGCCTTGCTGGATAGAGTATTCTTGGATTCAGTCCTTTGCTTTGCATCACTTTGTAAATTTCCGTCCATTCTTTTCTGGCCTGATGTGTTTCTGTTGAGAAATCATTTGACAATCTAATGGGAGATCCCTTGTATGTAACTTTCCGTCTCTCTCTTGCAGCCTGTAAGATTCTCTCTTTGTCCTGAACATTTGCCATGGTAATTATGATGTGTCTTGGTGTGGGTCTTTTTGGGTTCACCTTGTTTGGGACTCTCTGGGCTTGTGTGACTTTTTTCTTCCCCACCTCAGGGAAGTTTTCTGATATTATTTCTTCTAATAGGTTTTCTAATCCTTGTTCATCCTTCTGTTGTTCTGGTACCCCTATTATTCGTATGTTGTTTCGTTTCATGTTGTCCCAAAGCTCCCTTAGGCTCTCCTCCTGTCTTTTCATTTTTTTCTCCAATTGCAGTACATTTTGGGTGTGTTTTGCTTCCTTGTCTTCTAAATCACTAATTCGGTCCTCCGCTTCTCCTAGTCTACTGTTGATACTTTCAATGGAGTTTTTCATTGCAGCTATATCACTCTTCATATCTTCTTGGGTCTTACTTAAGTTGTTGATTTTTTCATCTGTTTCTTCTAGCTTCTTCCATATGTTATCGATTTTTTCATCTGTTTCTTCTAGCTTCTTCCATATGTTATCGATTTTTTCATCTGTTTCTTCTAGCTTCTTCCATATGTTATCGATTTTTTCATCTGTTTCTTCTTGCTTCTTGCTGAGGTTGTCGATTTTTTCCTCCATCCGGTTTATGCACTCTAGGACCCTTATTCTGAATTCTTTTTCTGTCATGTTGCATGCCTCTGTATTACTTAGCTGCTTTTCTGGAGAGTCCTCCTTTTCTTTCCTTTGGGGGTTTCTTTGTCTACCCATGTTTGATCTCACTGACATATCTAGACGTTGAGTCGTTCAGTGGCTGCTCCCTTGGTGGCAGTGACTCCTTGGTCTGCGGTTCCTCTTCGGGCGGTTGCGGTAGCAGCTGCTCTTCAGTTGGCAGCAACTCCTCTGGTGGGTGCTGTTCACAGCTGTGGTGGCTCTTCTGGCTGGTGGGGCGAGGTTTCACGTACAGCTGCTGTTCCTCAGCAGAGGGTGTGGTGCTCAGGAGGTTGCTGTTGCTTGGATCTGCTGTGTTGATTTAAAGGCACAAAATACAACACAACAAGGCACCACGTACCAGGCACTATACACAAATATATTCACGATATTAATAACCCCAAATAAAGGTGACCACCTGAATTAAGAGAATTAGGGGATAAGGAAGAAGGAAGAGAAAAAGAGAAAAGAGAAAAAAGAAAAGAAAATTAGGGACCAAAAAAAGGAGTGCAAAAATGAAATTGGGAAAAAGGAGGGGGGAAAGTAAAAGCGAGAAAAGAAAGGAAAAGAAAAAAAAGAGCGAAAAGAGAGAATGAAGTGGAAGAGGGGAAGAGACTTTTTATATGAGGAGAATACTCCTATAGAACAGCCATTAATCCCAACAAATTCCAGCAACAGCTCCCTGGAGATGAATGCAAACTAGAAACAACCAATAATATAACGATGAAAATAGAATGGAGAACACTAATCCCAAAATAAAATAAAGAGAAAATAAAATGGCACTTTAAAAAAAAATGGTAAAATGGTAGCAGTAATAATACTGGTTAAAAATAAGAAGGTAGTAATTAAAAGGGTAAAATCAGGTGATGGAAAAAAGAAGAAGAGGAAAAGAAAAAAAAAAGAAAAAGAAAAAAAAAGAAAAAAATTGGTTTCTTAGTTAAAAGGTGAAAAAAGAAAAAAAAAATATTGCAGTAGTGAAGGTCCTTCGGTTCTTCTATTCTTAAGTGTGGCTCGCCTTAGACCTGCCAGGTATTCAGGAGAGTGTTGAGTTTCCCTGCGATACACTGTTCCTCTGTGTTGTAAACCACAGTCCTTATTTTAAAGCAAGCCGCATTTGTTTCCCAGACTGCCTTATTTTGTGTTTAGCAAAGAGTCAGTTTGTGGGTCAGCCTCTGGGTGGCAGTGTTCTGGGGTTGGCCTCTGAGGCTACAGGGCCTCTCTGTCCAGTGGAAGTTCACTGCCCAGAGCTGGCTGCGTAAGAGTTACCAGTGCTGTGTTGTTGCTGGGATTGAAAACCCCTCTATAGGCCAGACCTTGTTAACTCCCAGGGACTGATCAGGTTATTTTAATCCTTGATCTCCTACAGGGTGGAATCTGGGTGTGGCTGTGCTCCTTGCCTGGGGGCTGGGGGGAGGAGTCTCACTCTCCGGAGAGAATGGCTGCCTCAGACCTGGGCTCAGGGGTGTCTCAGCACTCAATTCGCTGCCACCTCTCCCGGCCCCCCTTCTCTCCTCAGTCTCTCCCCAGATTCCACTCCTCCGCACACTCTCCCTCTCTTCAGCACAGGTGAGTGTCTGTATCCGAAATGTCCCATGAACAGGGTTCAGTGAAAACAAACAAACAAACGCCGGCCGCGGAAACGGGGAAGGCTTGGTTTCTGTAAGCTTCTTCTCTTACCGGGACTGCATGGTCTGGTCAGCTCTTCAGGCTGCCCCCTTTAGGCTCAGTCCTCTGTGATCACAGACCCAGCTCTCAATTCCCCCGGCGGCGCCAGGAATCCCGGGGTTCTCCTTTCCCCCGTCAGGGGCTGTGCCTGTCCCAAGGGACGCGGCTGTCTGCCACGCGGTCTCCCTCCGACTCTCTGGGCTCAGAGGTCTGGCAAACTTTCCTGTCCAAATCCCTGGTTTTTTTACCTTTCCAGGGGAGTTCTGCTCTTCCCGGCTGTAAACTGTCTCGCCAGCTGAGGAATTTCGCCAATTCGGGGTGGATGTTACTAGTTTCAGCTGCTCACTCCATTTGCTCAGGGACACGACCTGGGACGCGTCTGCCTATACCGCCGCCATCTTCCTTCCAAGACTTATATTTTTGATATTTATTTTATATATTTAGATGCCATTTAACAAAGAAAAATCAACCAAATAAATGAGTTCGCGTGTCACCTCTGACATGCGTGTCATAGGTTCACCATCACTGGTCTAGGAGATCCGTCTGCCACCAGAACTACAATTCCCAGCATTCCTGGTACTCCCCGCGCTCTAGGCTTCCCCTTCAGATCCTGGGGTTGCCACCAGAACTACTATTCCCAGAATTCCTGGTGCTCCCTGTGCTCTTAGTTTTCCCTTCCTGCTCTGTCTCCATCCCACGGCCTCCCACTCTGCCAGGTCCTCCAAGCAGCCAGCTCTCCCTTTCTGCTCTCCATCTGGCAGCTTGGGGAGCCAAGTTCCCCAAACCGCTCCACTCTCTGCCAGTTCTCCCACTCTGCTCTCCGCCCAGCGGCTTGGGGGAGTGACCGAGGGAGCCATGTCCCCCCAAGCTGCCGGCTCTCCCGCTCTGCTCTCCACCTGATGCCTGTGTATGCAAATTAACCCGCCATCTTTGTTGGGTTAATTTGCATACTCACTCCTGATTGGCTGGTGAGTGTAGCGGAGGGATGGTCAATTTACCTGTTTCTATTTTATTATATAGGATAGATATCTCAATCACAACATTATTTTTTAAAATTGTAGAATAACATTATCCTGAAAAGTTAGAAATAAACCTACATGTTGAATATAACTATTAAATCCATTATAGTATATCCATTTAAAAATCATGTTTTCTGCAATTATTTGAAAAATGGTAATATTAAATTTCTTAAAGTGAGATTTAAAAAAACTGTAGATAAAGTATTACTCTAAGCCCTGCCCAAGTAGTTCAATTGGTTAGAGCTGTGGTTGGCAAACTGTGGTTCACGAGCCACATGTGGCCCTTTGGCCCCTTGAGTGTGGCTCTTCCTAAGCTTTAGGAGTACCCTAATTAAGTTAATAACAATGTACCTACCTATATAGTTAAGTTTAAAAAATTTGGCTCTCAAAAGAAATTTCAATTGTTGTACTTTTGATATTTGTCTATGTTGACTAATGAGTTTGCTGACCACTGGGTTAGAGCATTGTCCTATTATGCCAATGTTGTGGGTTTGATCCCCAGTCAGGGCACATGCAAGAATCAATCAATGAATATATAAATAAGTGGAGCAACCAACTTATCGATGTTTTCTCTCTGTGTGTGTCTTCCTCTTTCTAAAATCATTCAATAAAAAATGAAAATTAAAAAATTATTGTAGCCCTGGCTGGTATGGCTTAGTTGGTTCGAGAATTGTCCAGTACACCAAAAAGTTGTGGGTTTGAATCCCAGTCAGGGCATGTACCCAGGTTGTTGGTTCAAAGCCCTGGTCGGGGCACTTGTGGGAGGCAGCCAATTTATGTTTCTCACATCAATGTTACCCCTCTCTCCCTTCCTCTCTCTAAAAAAATCATATAAAAAAATCACCCTAATTTTGTGTGTGTGAGTATATACTTCTTTTGTCCACAGCCCCTAGAAGATGCTAGTAAAATATCAGGCTTTGTTGCTCTATCCTTCATGGCATGTCTTCCCTGTTTTCTAAGCACAAGGCTCTTTTTTACTAGAACAGCAGTTCTCAACCTGTGGGTCGCGACCCTTTTGGGGGTCGAACGACCCTTTCACAGGGGTCGCCTAAGACTATCGGAAAACACATATATAATTACATATTGTTTTGTGATTAATCACTATGCTTTAATTATGTTCAATTTGTCACAATGAGATTAGGGGTCACCACAACATGAGGAACTGTATTAAAGGGTCATGGCATTAAGAAGGTTGAGAACCACTGGACTAGAACCTCTGAAAATGCAACACTTATTTCTACCTCAGGGCTTTCCAACTGCTTCTTCTTGCTTCCTGAAATCCTCTCTCATTTAATTTATTTTTATTCTTAATTTACCTCTTTAAAATTTACTTTTATTGAAATACTAGAGGCCCAGTGCACAAAATTCATGCACTTGGGGGGTGTCCCTCAGTCCAGCCTGCACCCTCTCCAATCTGGGACCCCTTGGGGGATGTCCAACTGCTGGTTTGGGCCCAATCCTCTAACTGCCTGTCAGACATCCCTCTCACAATCCAGGACTGCTCACCTGCCTGCCTGCCTGCCTGCCTGCCTGATTTCCCCTAACTGCATCTGCTTGCCAGCCTGAACACCCCCTAACCACTCCCCTGCCAGCCTGATCGACGCCTAACTGCTCCCCTGCCAGCCTGATTGACCCTAACTGCCCCCCCACCAGCCTGGTTGCCCCTGACTGCCATCCACTACAGGCCTGGTCCCCCCCAACTGCCCTCCCCTGTGGGCCCGGTAGCCCCCATCTGCCATCCCCTGCTGGCCTGGTTCCCCCCAACTTCCCTCCCCTGCCAGCCTGGTTGCCCCTAACTGCCCTCCTCTGCCAGCCTGGGTAACCCCCAAATGCCCTCCCATGCTGGTTTGGTCACCCCTAACTGCTCTCCTCTGCTGGCCTGGTTGCCCCTAACTGCCCTCCCCTGCAGGCCTGATCACTCACAACTGCCCTCCCCTGCTGGCCATCTTGTGGCGGCTATCTTGTGACCACATGGGGGCGACCATCTTGTGTGAGGGTATGATGGTCAATTTGCATATTACCTCTTTATTATATAGGATAATTGACATTGGGTAAGGTTAAAGTGTACAATGCACTGATTTGATACATTGATATATTGCAATATCATTACCACCCTAGGAACACATCACATAATTATTATTTCTTTTTTGTGGTGAGAACAGTAAAGATCTAGTCTCTTAGCAACTTTTGAAGTTTATAATACAGTATTGTTGTCTGTAATCACTAGGCTGCACATTAGATCTTCAGGGCTTATTTATCTAATAGTTGCAAGTTTGTACCCATAAACAACATCTTCTCAATTCCCCTAACCTCAGCCTCTGGTAACCACCATTCTACTCTCTGGTTTTACGAGTTAGGCTTTTAAATTTATTTTTAATTTTTCCTTTTTATTGAATTTATTGGGATTGACACTGGTTAACAAAATTATATAGGATTCAGGTACACAATTTTACAACACATCATTTATATACTGTATTGTGTTTTCACCCCCCCAAGTCTCCATCCATCACCATTTATCCCCCTAAACCTTCCTTCATTTCCCCGCTCCCTGACTCACCACCCCAGCAATCACCACACTGTTGTCTGTGTCCATGAGTTCTTTCTTTTTTTTGTGGTGTGGGGCAAGTTAGGCTTTTTTTGGTTCCACACCTATGTGATATATTTTTTGTCTGCCTCATCTCACTGAGCATAGTACATACTATCCTCAAGGTCTATTTTGCAAATAGCAGAATGACCTTCTTTTTTGTGACTGAATAATATTCCATTGTATATGCATGCCACCTGTTCTTTATTCATTTATCTGTTGACAGAGACTTAGGTTGTTTGCATATCTTGGTTATTGTGAATAATGCTAGAGTGAACATGGGGGTGCAATTATCTCTTCAATATCCTGTTTCCATTTTATTTTGTTATATAACTAGAAGTAGGATTGCTGGATCATATGGTAGCTTTTTAATTTTTCGAGGAACCTCCATACTGTTTTCCATAGTGGCTGCACAATTTGCATTCCTACCAACAGTACACAAGAATTCCCTTTTCTTCACATCCTCCTAGCTTGCTATCTCTTACCTTTTTTTAAATAGCCATTCTAATGTGTGTGAGATAATATCTCACTGTGGTTTTGATTTGCATTTCCCTGATGATTAGTGATGTTGAGCATCTTTTCATGTTTATTGGCCATCTGTATGTCTTCCATGGAGAAATGTCTATTTAGTTCCGCTGCTTATTTTTTAATCAGATAATTTGTGGTTTTTTTTCTGTTGAGTTGTATAAGTTCTTTTTAAAAAATATATATATTTTTATTGATTTTAACAGAGACGAAAAAAAAAAAACAGAGATGAAGAGAGAGGGATAGAGAGCCAGAAATATCGATGAGAGAGAAACATCAATCAGCTGCCTCCTGCACACCCCCCACTGGGGATGTGCCTGCAACCAAGGTACATGCCCTTGACCGGAATAGAACCTGTGACCCTTAAGTCTGCAGGCTGAAGCTCTATCCACTGAGCCAAACCAGTCAGGGCTGTATAAGTTCTTTATATATTTTAGTATTAGTCCCTTATCACATATGTGGTTTGCATATATTTTCTCCTATTCTGTAGGTTGCCTATGAATTTTGTTGGTTGTTCTTTTGCTGTGAAACAATAATTTAAAGTATTTTCTGAGACTGGTAAAAAGTATTAGAGATGAGGTTCTTTGGTGAGCAACACCCTAAGCATTGTGAGCAAAAAGAAGAGGAAAGAGAAATGTTAACTTGTGCTTGATGATATTTCAGGTTTAATAAAGATGTCAAATTGTGTTATCACCGATAAGGGTTTAATCTCCAACATTTACAGAGAACTCATACAACTTAACAAAAGGAAGATAAATAACCCAATCAAAAAATGGGCAATGGACCTAAATAGACACTTTTCAAAAGAAGACAGAAAGAAGGACAAGAGACATATGAAAACATGCTCAAAGTCACTAATCATCAGAGAAATGCAAATCAAAACAACAATGAGGTACCATCTCACACCTGTCAGAATGGCTATCAACAACAAATCAACAAACGACAAGTGCTGGAGAGGATGCAGAGAAAAGGGAACACTCGTGCACTGCTGGTGGGAATGCAGACTGATGCAGCCACTATGGAAGACAGTATGGAGCTTCCTCAAAAAACTAAAAATGGAACTCCCATTTGACCCAGTGATCCCACTTCTAGGAATATATCCCAAGACACTAGAAACACCAATCAGAAAGGATATATGCACCCCTATGTTCATAGCAGTGCAATTCACCATAGCTAAGATTTGTAAACAGCCTAAGTACCCATCAGCAGATGAGTAGATTAAAAACCGTGGTACATGTACACAATGGAATACTATGCTACAGTAAAAGGGAAGGAATTCTTACCATATGCAACAGCATGGATGGAACTGGAGAGCATTATGCTAAGTGAAATAAGCCAGTCAGAGAAAGATGAAAATCACATGATCTCACTCATTTATGGAATAATAGAGGCCCGGTGCATGAAAATTTGTGCACTCAGGGGGTCCCTCAGCCTGGCTTGCGCCCTTTCGCAGTCCGGGACCCCTTGGGGGATATCCACCTGCCGGCTTAGGCCTGCTCCCTGGAAGATCGGGCCTAAGCTGGCAGTCAGCTATCACTCTGGCTGCCTGGGACCCTCGGGGGATGTGCAACGCATGCAGGGAGTGGACCTAAGTTGTAGTTGGATATCCTGAGAGCTGCGCAGGAGGCGGGAGAGGCTCTTGCCAATGCCGCTGTGCTTGTAGCCGTGAGTCTGGCTTGTGGCTGAGCAGAGCTCCCCCTGTGGGAGCACACTGACCACCAAGGGGCAGCTTCTGCATTGAGCGTCTGCCCCCTGGTGGTCAGTGCATAACATAGCGACCAGTTGTTCTGGTTGTTCCACCCTTAGGGTCAATTTGCATATTACCCTTTTATTATATAGGATAATGAACAACATAAACTGATGAAGAAAAACAGATCTAGAGACAGAGAAGCATCAATCAGACTGTCAAACCTCAGAGCGAAGGTAGGGGAGGGTGGAGGTAAGGGAGAGAGATCAACCAAAAGGCTTATATACATGCATATAAGCCTAACCAATGAACACAGCCAACAGGGGGGTGAGGGCATGAGTGGGGAGAGGGCGGGGGGGGGGGGAGGGAATGGGGAGATAAGGACACATATGTAATACCTTAATCAATAAAGAAATTTTTAAAAAAAGATGAAATATCAATGATGAGAGAGAATCATTGAGTGGTAGCCTCCTGTATGACCCCACTGGGGATCAAGCCTGAAACCTGGGCATGTACCCTGACTAGGAATTAAACCCTGACCTCCTGGTTCATGGGTTGATGCTCAACCACTGAGTCATACCAGCTGGGCAAAAATGTGCATATACTTTAAGTCTCCATCCTCAGACACTTCCATAAGAAGACAGACAAAAATTTGTGCACAAAGATATTCATCCAAGTGTTATTTAGAAAGGTGAAAAATTGATGCCAAAAACCGGTTTGGCTCAGTGGATAGAGTGTCGGCCTGCGGACTGAAGGGTCCCGAGTTCGATTCCGGTCAAGGGCATGTACCTGGGTTTCGGACATATCCCCAGTGGGGGATGTGCAGGAGGCAGCTGATCGATGTTTCTCTCTCATCGATGTTTCTAGCTCTCTATCTCTCTCCCTTCCTCTCTGTAAAAAATCAATAAAATATATTTTTTAAAAAAAGAAAGGTGAAAAATTGGAAACAATCTAAACCTCTAACATTAAGAGTAAATTATGGCACACCTTGATACCAGGATAATGTACTATCATTAGACAATATTATTAGAGGAATATTTAAGGACATGGGAAAATGTTAGATTAAAGAGATGAAGTCAAGATAAAAGTGTACATATGTGGTATGATCTCTATTATGTGTTTTTAAAAGGCCAGAAGAAAAGCTGAAATAAAACATGCCAAAAGTGGCCCGGCCAGTGTGGTTCAGTAATTGAGCATCAACCCATGAACCAAGAAGTCACAGGTTTGTTTCCGGGTTTCAGGTTTGATCCTCAGTAGGGGTTTGCAGGAGGCAGCCAATCAATGTTTCTCTCTCCCTCTCCCTTTCTCTCTCTCTCAAATCAGTAAGAACATATTTTTTAAAAAATATGCTAAAGTGGGGTTGCTCTGGGTCATTAGCTTTTTTCCTCCCTGTCATTTTACCCTTTCTAGTTTGTTACACAATGAATATGAATTACTATTGTAATCACAAAAAGACACCTCTTCTCTAATATTGTGGATAGCCTATACCCCACCAGGCAGACACATTTCCATTGTGCAAATAAGATTAGGTGATTTCTGTCGCGGTGGGGATTTGAGGCATGGAATTTTAGAGTGACATCCCAAATTAGGTCATAGGGGAAGAATAGCCAATCACTTCATTTCATACCAATCACAACAGAGATCCTGGAGAAATTCCCCCAAGACCCTTGAAGTAATATTTCCCTTTTGTTGATTCTGATTGTTTGGTTTTCACTTGCTTAGGAGACCCTCCACTTCCTTCTGGCATCCCTTTTAAGAATTCCCTCCTGTATGACGTGGCAAAGTCTCACCAAGCAGATCTAAACATTATAATCTGGTTAACAGCTTTAGCACAAGGATCAAAAGGTTTGTTTCTCAAAGATAAGTGAGCCTAGGGTAGGATGGATGGAGAAGGGGCCATATGTAAAGCAACAAAGAGCATCTTCCTGGAGTGTCCATTTTACTAGATGATGTGTACTTTTAAATGGTATTTTTATATTACAACCAATTTGGACATATTATGGTATAAAAAGCAATATTTGCATGGATTTTTGAAGGAAAATCTAAGGATTCAGCTTCACTGGTGTGGCTCAGGGTTGGACATAGACTTACAAACCAGGAGGTCAAGATTTCATTCCCCATCAGGGCATGTGCCCCCCATTGTGGGCTCAATCCCCAGTCGGGGGTGTGCAGGAGGCAGTGGATCAATGATTCTCATCATTGATGTCTCTATCTCTCTCTCCCTCTCCCTTCCTCTCTGAAATCAATAAATATATATTTTTTTTAAATTTAAGGCTTCAATGGAATGTTATGCTTATAGCATTCATTCGCTTCTGCTTTAGGATATTTCTGTGGAAAAATGTGCTAAGTATAGAAAAGTATATTTTTGCTCCGCTGTAAGGTAGGCAATTGATTACTCCCTGTATCTGAACAATTAGGTTCGTCACAGAACATCTAAATCAGACTACACAAGGAGCCTTCAAGGGGTTAACTGAGAATAAGAATAAGGCCCATTTTATTTAACAACTCAAGATTTATTGAACATGATTAAGTAAATGAGCAGTAATGATTTCTCTTTTCCCCTCAAAGCTTGTGAAAGGAGTTTTTCTCATCTGCCTACTGGGTTTACATCCTGGAGATTTTGTGAAAGACTGGATAATGTGTTATCTCTACACAGCTTTGCTAGATAAATGCCAGAAATCAAGTGTCATCACAGAGCCCTCTCATCAAGGCTTTCCAGATGCATTCTGTAATTGCAGAGTCAGACCTAATTCCAGCTTGTAGATTCCACTTCTAGAATCTCTTGAATAAACTTTGTCCTTTTGTAATATTTGTTTTTTCAAATACTAAAGTGACCTCTGTTCTCTGAAATGATTACAAGGTGACTTCTCTGACTTAACTGTGAAACACTCTGAGATTCTACAAAGAAAGGTGGGGCATGCAAAAACTCTAATGGAACATAGAGATCCTTATTTATTTTTTATTTATTTATTTATTTATTTATTTATTTATTTATTTATTTCTTCATTATACATGGATTTTGATTTTTTAAAAAATCCTCACCCGAGGATATTTTTCCCATTGATTTTTAGAGAGAGTGGAAGAGAGAGGGAAAGACAGAAATATCGATGTGAGAGAAACACATCGATTGGTTACCTCCTGCACGTGCCCCAACCAGGGCCCAAGCCTGGGAGGAGCCTGCAACCGAGGAGGTACATGCCCTTAACTGGAAACGAATTCGGGACCCTTTGGTCCACAGGCCAACACTCTACCCACTGAGTCAAACTGGTTGGGGCCAGAGATGCTCGTTTATTCATCCATTATTTCAGTGATATTTGTTAAGCATCTACTACTATTCTAGGCACTGTTCTACCCGCTGGGGGTTCAATTGTGAGCCAAACCTGACACCATTTCAGCCCTCAAGGACTCTTACCCAGAGCAAGAGATATGTTTTAGTTAAATAAGCCACAAATGAATGAATAATTATAATCAGAATAGCATAAACAGGTCTTCTCGGCCACCTGTACTCTGCTCTGGTGTATGGACAAGAGTGTCTGTAATGTTGGATTATTATTCTCATCTCTACCTTCTCTGTACAATAGAATTATACATATGCATGCATGCGTTGCTGTGCAACTTTGTAGTTCATCCATCTAATAGAGTAGGTGGAGTATATTTCCCCATTCTATCAACTTTGGGCTTGTTCATGTGAACTGTTTTGAGCAATGATTCCAGTTGGCTGATATTCATGAGCCCAAATGATAGTATATCAGTTCTGAACAGAGGCTTTTGTATTTTGTATTTTTTGCTTCCTTCTTATACTCCTGCCTCCCATTAAAAGATGAGTATGAAACAGGTAGCTGCTTCTCTTTGGTGTGGTGCCTAAAGTGAGGAGCAGACCTGAAACCAAGCCTAAAAAGCCAGGCTCCCTGAGCCTTGTAGACCCACAGCCAGCCCACAGAACCAAAAGCAACAAGCAAGAAAGATTTGTTGTTGTATCTGAGATCTTGGGGGTTGTTACTGCAACAAAAGTTGACAGTCCATCAGTTTATGAATACTCACTGAGTACCTACTGTACATGTCAGGCACTGGGTTAGGGGCTGGGATTAAGTAGTTAGCAAAAGCAGACACGGCTCCCGTGAAAATCACAGACTACTGCTTACTTTTGTTTGGCTGGTATGTTTTTCTCATTTTTCTTTTTATTTCCCCCTTAAAGTGGGGCCAGCATGATGTACTAAGAACATGCCTGAGATCTCATTGTTGTTTGGTCTGGTCTTCAGTTTCCATCTCCCACCAATCCCTCAACATTTTTTAGCCTCTTTGGGCCCCTAGAATAGAGATATTACTATCACACTTTCATTTCTAACAACATGGAAAATCTGTCTCTCTTGGGAAAAGAAGGGTTTCCTTGCCAGTGTCCAGGAGTTAAAAAAGATTAGAAACTATCTATATTTTAAAATGGTATCTTGTTATGAAAAAGCTTCCAGTAATTTAGTAGCTTTAAGGTGTTTCACAGATGCAAGCAGAGTATCCCTTATGGCCTGGCTGTCTTTTGATCACAAGCCCACAAGGTAGAGGCCTCTCCACCTTTGTTATCTGAGGAGAAGAGATTTGTCACTCCCAAAGCTTTGAGAGAACTGATAGGGACTCTGCTTAAAAGTTACAAACTTGTTCAAAAGTCAAGGCAAAGGATATAAATGTGTTATTTATACATCATCTAGTTTAATCCTCTCAACATTTCTAAGGCGTTACTCTTCATTAAAAACATTATCCACCCTGGCCAGTGTGTGTCAGTGGTTAGAGCATTGGCCCGAGCACCGAAGGGTCGCAGGTTCAATTCCCAGTCAATGGCACATACCTGGTTGCAGGTTTGGACCCTGGCCCAGGTCAGGGCGTGTGCAGGAGGCAATCAATCGATATATCTCTCTCACATCGATGCTTCTCTCTCCCCCACCTCCCTCCCTCCCTCCCTCCCTCCCTCCCTCCCTCCCTCCCTCCCTCTCTCCCTCTCTAAAAATCAATGGGAAAAAATATCCATGGGTGAGGATTAACAAAAAACAAAGCAAAACAAAACAACCTCCCCCCGCAAATCCAACATTACTGAGTACCTACTAGGTGCCAGATATTATTCCAGATGCCTGGGAATCTATCATTAAACAAACTAAACAAAGACCTCTGCCCCTGTGGGCAGTCGGGGGAAGACAGAAATTATTAACAATGTTAAATAAATTAGCTAAATAATATTTTAGAATATAATGATTGCTTTGTAAAAAGAGAAAAAGTATGATTATTATCTTCTTTGGAAATAGAGTATTAGTATCAGGCCTGGGTTCAAATTTCAACACTGCCACATAATAACTAGATGATGTTGGGCAAGTTACCGAACTCCTCTGAACCTGTTTCATCTATACAACTAGGATAAAATCTCTCTTCAAGTATTGTGTTGAAGACTGTGATGATGCAGGTAAAATGCTTTCCACAGTGCCTGATCCATGGTAAGTGCTCTGTGATTGTTAACTGCCTCTGCTGTGAAGTCATATATGGTGCCTGTGGTTGTAGAGATCTTAGTGGCCTGGTCAGGATTTGCAACCACATATATTTTTTAAAGCTTTTACATTTAGAAATAAGTTTTTAAAAGTTGGAATAAGAATGGTACAGAGACTACCTATTATTACCCTTATAACTCACTTGCCCACGTGTTCTCTCTCAGCATACATATTCATATTTTTTGGAACCATTTGAGAATAAGTTACATAATTTATGACCCAATACTTCAGTGTATATTTCATAAGAATAGGGGTATTCCTCTCTACATGATTGCAGCACAGTTATCAACTTGAGTAAATTTAATGTTTACATAATTTTATGTAATCGACCATTGTATGCTAATTTTGTCAATTGACCCAATGATGTCCTTTATCACATTATCCCCCTTCCTGTACAGGATCCAGTCTAGGATCAGGTATGCATTTAGTTGTCATGTCTCTTTAATTTCCTTTAATCTGCGAACATTTCCACAGTTTTCCTTTGTCTTTTATGACACTAATATTTTTGAAGAATACAGTTTTCAGCCCCTTTTTTCATTCAACAGATGGTGTCTTAGTTGCGGTTTGTTTGATGTTTCCTCATGATTAGATTCAAGTGATACATTCTCAGCTGAAATATTACAAAGGTGATGCTGGGTTCTTCTTAGGGTCTCACATTTAGATATTCACTTTGTCTACCTGCATCTAACTGGTTATGTTAATTTGATCACTTCGTCAAGGTGTTGTCCAATGTTTTCACTGTACAGTTGTTTTACTATTTAATTAATAAGCAATGCAAGACCATGCAAATACCTTACTCCTAATCAAAAGTCAATGATTCTTATCTGACCAATATTTAGCACGATGGTTGCAAAATGCTGATTTTCCAACTGAAGCACTTCCTTCACCTTCAGCAGTTGCACTCTACTCTCTACTGTAAACAAGATCCCCTCCCGTTGCCTCCATTTTATTTATTTAGTTATTTATCTGTTTATTATTGGTTTGGACTCATGGCTTTTGCTGTACTTCGGTTCTCAATTTGTCACTGATTTGGCCTACTGCCCTTTCAAGCTGGTTCCTGTCCTTGTGACAACCCCTATCCTTATGACATAACCCATCATTTACTTTGAGTACTTGCTTAATTTCTGGCATAATATGTTGTAGGCTCATGTTGTACCTACCTTGCCCAGCCCTGAAATCAGCCATTTCTCCAAAGAGTTCTGTGCAATAGGATCTTTTGACTCCAGCTTGTGGCTCTTTCTAATAAACCACAGCTGGATCAGCCTGGCAAACACCAAGGCTATGTCTGTGGGATTTTTATGGAAAGGTGCATCTCTGGGGTACAGGATAACTCATGGGGAGTAATGGGAAATGAACTCGATTAGAAAGTTGTCCAGAGAGCGGGAATATTTTGTAGTAAGTAAATGGATATCAGTGAAGTCTCCTGATCAAAATTATCGATACTATTAGAAATGCCAGTAAAAAGAATGGGAAAGGGGTGGGTTGAAGATTGATTTAGTAAAGATTAAATTTCTTAGCTGGGGATAGACAGTCTGTATATACTTGATCTCCTTATATTGAATAAAAAGAAAATTATGTAAAACACCTCTCATATTTTTTTGTGTAATATAGGAGCACAATAGCTAAGACAAATGAAACTAACAGAAATCTAAATTTTATTTTTGCCATGTAATATCAATTCCTTCCAGCTTTTTTTTTTTTTTTTTTTTTTTGTGGTCAGGACTGGCTACAAAAAATACAGCTATACAAGTAACTGTTTTGAGGCTCATCTCCTTTCTCTAGCTACCCTCTAGTGGAGAGAACTGAAATTACTAGGTGTACCAGTTAAGCTGATTTTTTTTCAATAGGTGGAGTTACACATATGTTGATATATATACGATTTGATATGTATGCTATTTTGTTGTATTGACAACAAGCTTCAAAACTTCATATGTCAAATTTTCTGAAGGTATTAACATCATAGGTATTTTTACGCTTAAAAATGTCGAATTTCGTGCCACAAAAAGAGCATTTGCAGGAAGTTTTAATTCATTACTTTATCTTGAAGACAAATGCTTCTGAAAGTTATCGTATACTTCTGGAAGCTTATGGTGAACATCCTCCATCTCAAGATACTTGTGAACACTGGTTTAAACACTTTAAAAGTGATGATTTTGATGTGAAAGACAAAGAGCGTCCAGGTCAACCGAAAAAGTTTGAAGACCAACAATTACAAGCATTATTGGATGAAGATGTGTGTCAAACTCAAAAACAACTTGCAAAGGATTAAACATTGCTCAGCAAACAATTTCCGATCATTTACAAGCAAACGGGAAAGATTTTAAAGGAAGGAAAATGGGTGCCACATCAACTGAACGAAAGACAAATGGAAAACTGAAAAGTCATCAGTAAAATGTTGCTTCAACGGCACAAAAGAAAGTCTTTTTTGCATCGAATTGTGACTGGCGATGAAAAGTGGATTTATTTTGAGAATCCCAAACGCATAAAATCATGGGTTGATCCAGGTCAACCATCAACATCGACTGCAAGGCCAAATCGCTTCAAAAGAAGACAATGCTCTGCGTTTGGTGGGGTCAGGAAGGTGTGGTGTATTATGAGCTTCTAAAACCAGGTGAAACTGTTAATACTGATCGCTACCGACAACAAATAATCAATTTGAACCACTCTTTGATCATGAAATAACCAGAATGGGCCAAAAGACACAGCAAGGTAATTTTGCTTCATGATGACACACCATCACACACTTCAAAACCAGTTAAAGACACATTAAAAGATCTTGCCTGGGAAGTATTAACCCACCTGCTGTATTCACCAGACCTTACTCCTTCAGATTACCACTTGTTCCTATTGATGGCACACGCACTTTCTGAGCAGCACTTCAAAACGTACGAAGAAGTGGAAAATTGGGTCTCTGAATGGTTTGCCTCAAAACAAGAAAAGTTCCATTGGGACAGTATCCACAAATTACCTGAAAGATGGGGAAAATGTGCAACTAGCGATGGACATTACTTTGAATAAAGCACTTTTGATGTTTCTCTTGAAATTATCATGTTTTCTTTGGACTACAAAATCCGCATTATTAACCGGTCAATAATTAATCCGCAGTATTAGCTGGTTAATAGTTAATCCGCACCGTTAACCGGTTAATGGTTAATCCGCACTATTAACCGGTTAATGATTAATCTACACTAGTAACTGGTTAGTGATTAATCCGCATCATTAACTGGTTAACGATTAATCTGCATTATTAAACAGTTGATTAATTCTCATTATTAACCAGTTATCCCGCATTATTAATCAGTTAATGATTAATCCACATTATTAACCAGTTATTAGTTAATCTGCATTATTAATTGGTTAATGATTAAACCACAGTCTTAACTGGTTAATAGTTAATCTGCATTACTAACCAGTTAATAATTAATCCACATTATTAACTAGTTAATGATTAATCCGCATTTTTACCAGGTTAAAAATTAATCCATATTATTAACCAGTTAACGATTAATCTGCATTATTAACCGTAATAATGTGGATTTTGTAATAAAATAAAACACGATAATTTCAAGAGAAACATCAAAAATGCGTTATTCAAAGTAATGTCCATCACTAGCTACACTTTCCCCATCTTTCAGGTAATTTGTGGATACCATCCCAATTGAACTTTTCTTGTTTTGAGGCAGACCATTCAGAGACCCAATTTTCTACTTCTTAATACATTTTGAAGTGCTGCTCAGAAAGTGCCTGTGCCATAGAACAGAACAAGTGGTAATCTGAAGGAGCAATACAATAAAATAGCATACATTTCAAATCGCATATATATCAACACTGCAGACCTGGTGCACAAAAATTTGTGCACTCGGTGTGGGGGGGCTCCCTCAGCCCAGACTGTGCCCTCTCGCAGTCTGGGACCCCTAGGGGGATGACCATCTGCGGGCTTAGGCCCGCTCCCTGGGGGATTGGGCCTAAACTGGCAGTCAGACATCCCTCTGGCAGCTTGGGAGCCCTTGGGGGATGTCCACTTGCCAGCAGGGAGCAGGCCTTAGCTGCAGTTGGACATCCTTAGTGCTGCTGAGGAGGTGGGAGAGGCTCCCTCCACCACCACTATACTGGCAGCCTTCAGCCTGGCTTGCGGCTGAGCAGAGCTCCCCCTGTGGGAGCACACTGACCACCAGGGGGCAGCTCCTGCATTGAGTATCTGCCCCCTGGTGGTCAGTGACCAGTCATTCCCAGTCTTTCTGCTGATAGGGTCAGTTTGCATATTACCTTTTTACTACATAGGATAGAGGCCTGATGCATGGGTGGGGGCCAGCTGGTTTGCCCTGAAGGGTGTCCCGGATCAGGGTGGGGGTCCCACTAGGGTGCCTGGCCAGCCTGGGTGAGGGGCTGGTGTCTGTTTGCAGGCTGGCCACAGCCCCTTCAGGATAGGGGTCCCCCCTGGGGTGCCTGGTCATCCTGGGTGATGGGCTGAGGACCGTTTTCAGGCTGGCTAAGCCCCCTAATGGGGACCCTCACCCCATGAGGGTGTGGCCAGCCTGGGTGAGGAGCTGATGGCTGTTTGCAGGCTGGCCACACCCCCCAGACACTCAAGCTCACACTGGAGGCTGGCTGGAAGCAGGTATCTGGGATTTATTAATCTTCTAAAATAGAAAATTTATTGCCTTGAGTGGAGGTCACAGCTGGCTCAGGGCAGGTGGGAAGCTTGGCTCCCTCCATCGCCAGGGCAACCAAGCCTCCTGCTTGCTCGAGCTCTGTGGCTGCTGGCCGCCATCTTGGTTGGGTTAATTTGCATATAGTCGCTCTGATTGGCTGGTGGGTGTGGCTTGAGGCATAGCAGAGGTGCAGTCAATTTGCATCTTTCTCTTTCTTTTTTTAAATTGTTTTATTGCTTAAAGGATTACAAAGAGTATTATATTTGTCTCCTTTATTTCTCTCTGCTTGACCCTGCCCTAACCTCCCATGCTGCCCAGTGTCTTGTGTCCATTGGTTATGCTCGTATGCATGCATACAAGTCCTTTGGTTGATCTCTTACCCCCCTCCCATCCCCCAACCCTTCCCAGGCTTCCTGCTGCTGTTTGACAGTCTGTTCAATGTTGCTCTGCCTCTGTATCTATTTTGCTCATCAGTTTATAATAGTCTTAATTATACATAAATGAATGAGATCATGTGGTATTTTTCCTTCATTGACTGGCTTATTTCACTTAGCATAATGCTCTCCAGTTCCATCCATGCAAATGGTAAGAATTCCTTCTTTTTTAAAACAGCGTAGTATTCCATCGTGTAGATGTACCACAGTTTTCTAATCCATTCATCTGCTGATGGGCACTTAGGCTGTTTCCAAATCTTAGCTATGGTAAATTGTGCAGCTATGAACATAGGGGTGCATATATCCTTTCTGATTGGTGTTTCTGGCTTCTTGGGATATATTCCTAGAAGTGAGATCACTGGATCAAATGGGAGTTCAATTTTTAATTTTTTGAGAAAAGTCCATACTGTCTTCCATAGTGGATGCACCAGTCTGCATTCCCACCAGCAGTTCACGAGTGTTCCTTTTTCTCCCAATCCTCTCTAGCACTTGTCCTTTGTTGATTTGTTGATGATAGCCATTCTGACAGGTGTGAGATGGTACCTCATTGTTGTTTTGATTTGCATTTCTCTGATGATTAGTGACTTTGAGCATGTTTTCATAAGTCTCTTGGCTTTCTGAATGTCCTCTTTTGAAAAGTGTCTATTTAGGTCCTTTGCCCATTTTTTGATTGGATTGTTTATCTTCCTTTTGTTTAGTTGTATGAGTCCCTATAAATGTTAGAGATTAAACCCTTATCGGTGATAACATTGGCAAATATGTTCTCCCATGCATTGGGCTTTCTTGTTTTTTTGTTGATGGTTTCTTTTGCTATGCAGAAGCTTTTTATTTTGATGTAGTCCCATTTGTTTATTTTCTCTTTAGTTTCCAATGCCCTAGGAGATGTATCAGTGAAGAAATTGCTTCGGCATATGTCTGAGATTTTGTTGCCTTTGGATTTCTCTACTATTTTTATGGTTTCCCGTCTTACATTTAAGTCCTTTATCCATTTTGAGTTTATTTTTGTGTATGGTGTAAGTTGGTGGTCTGCTCTCATTTTTTTGCATGTATCTGTCCAATTTTCCCAACACCATTTATTGAAGAGACTGTCTTGACTCCATTGTATGTTCTTGCCTCCTTTGTCAAATATTAATTGAGCATATTGGTTCGGGTCGATTTCTGGGCTCTCTATTCTATTCCATTGATCTATATGTCTGTTCTTGTGCCAGTACCAGGCAGTTTTGAGAACAGTGGCTTTGTAATACAGCTTGATAACTGGTATTGAGATCCCACCTACTTTGTTCTTCTTTCTCAGGATTGCTGCAGCTATTCGGGGTCTTTTTTATTCCAGATGAATTTTTGGAGAGTTCGTTCTAGGTCTGTGAAATATGTCATTGGTATTTTAATGGGAAGTGCGTATAATTTATAGATTGCTTTGGGTAGTATGGACATTTTAATGATGTTGATTCTACCAATCCAAGAACATGGTATGTTCTTCCATCTGTTTATGTCTTCCTCTATCTCTTTTTTCAGCGTCCTGTAGTTTTCTGAGTAGAGGTCTTTTACCTCTTTAGCTAGGTTTATTCCTAGGTAGCTTAATTTTTTTGGTGCGATGGTAAATGGGATTGTTTTTTTAGTCTCTCTTTCTGTAAGTTCACTATTGGTGTATAGAAATGCCATAGATTTCGTGGCATTAATTTTGTATACTGCTACATTGCCAAATTCATGTATTAAGTCTAGTAGTTTTTTGATGGAGTCTCTAGGGTTTCGTATGTATAATATCATGTCATCTGCAAATAAAGACAGTTTTACTTCTTCTTTTCCAATTTGGATGCCTTTTATTTCTTCTTCTTGTCTAATTGCAATGGCTAATACTTCCAGTACTATGTTGAACAGGAGTGGTGAGAGTGGGAATCCCTGTCTTGTTCCTGTTCTTAAGGGAAATGGTTTTAGTTTTTGTCCATTGAGTATGATGTTGGCTGTGGGTTTGTCATATATGGCTTTTATTATGTTGAGATATGATCCTTCTATTCCCACCTTGCTGAGAGTTTTTATCAGAAATGGGTGTTGGATTTTGTCAAATGCTTTTTCTGCATCAATTGATATGACCATGTGGCTTTTTTCATTTAATTTGTTTATGTGATGTATCACGTTTATTGATTTGCGGATATTGTACCATCCTTGCATCCTGGGATAAATCCTACTTGATCATGGTGTATGATCTTTCTGATGTACTGCTGGATCCGATTTACTAAGATTTTATTGAGGATTTTGGCATCTATGTTTATGAGGGATATTGGCCTGTAATTCTCTTTCATTGTGTTTTCTTTCCCTGGTTTTGGTATTAGGGTGATGCTGGCTTCATAGAATGAGCTTGGAAGTGTTCCTTCCTCTTGAATTTTTTGTAGTAGTCTGAGGAGGATAGGTTTTAGTTCTTCCTTGAATGTTTGGTAAAACTCCCCTGTGAAGCCGTCTGGTCCTGGGTTTTTGTTTGCTGGAAGCTTTTTGATGACTGCTTCAATTTCTTCCATAGTTATTGGCCTATTGAGATTTTTAGATTCTTCCTGATTAAGTTTTGGAATGTTGTATTTTTCTAGGCATATGTCCATTTCCTCCAGGTTGTCTAGTTTGTTGGAGTAGACTTGTCCGTAGTATTTTTTAACAATCATTTGTATCTCTGTGGGATCTGTTGTTATTTTGCCTCTATCATTTCTGATTTTGTTTATTTGGGTCCTCTCTCTTTGCTTCTTGGTGAGCCTGGCTAGAGGTTCATCAATCTTGTTTATCCTTTCAAAGAACCAACTCTTGGTTTCATTAATTTTATGTATTGTTTTTCTTTTGGTCTCTACGCCATTTATTTCTGCTCTAATCTTTATTATCTCCTTCCTTCTGCTCACTCTGGGCTTTTCTAGTTGCTCTCTTTCTAATTCTTTGAGATGTAGAGTTAGATGATTTACTACCATTTTTTTTGTTTGTTTGTTTTTTGAGGTAGGCCTGTAGGGCTATAAACTTCCCTCTCAGGACTGCTTTCATTGTGTCTCATAGGTTTTGGATTGTTGTGTTTTCATTATCATTAGTTTCCAGGATGTTTTTAATTTCTTCTTTGATCTCATTGGCAACCCAATCAATACTTAATAACATGCTATTCAGCTTCCAAGAGTTTGAGTATTTTGGGTTGTATTTATTGTAGTTTATTTCTAATATTATGCCATCGTGGTCTGAGAAGATGCTTGGTATGATTTCATTCTTCTTCAATTTGGGGAGACTTTGCTTGTGACCCAATATGTGGTCTATTTTTGAAAATGTCCCATGTGCACTTGAGAAGAACATATATTCCGTGGCTTTGGGGTGAAATGTTATGAAGATGTCGATTAAGTCCATCTGATCTAGTGAGTCATTTAGGATTGCTGTTTCTTTGCTGATTTTTTGTCTAGAGGATTTATCCAGGGATGTCAGTGGTGTATGAAAGTCCCCTACTATGATTGTATTGTTGTCGATCTCTCCCTTGATATCTTCCAGGAGTTTTTTTTTTATGTATTTGGGTGCTCCTGCATTGGGTGCATATATGTTTATCAGGGTTATATCCTCTTATTGTATCAATCCCTTTAGTATTATGAAGTGGCCTTCCTTATCTCTTGTTATGGCCTTCACTTTGATGTCTATTTTGTCTGATATAAGTATTGCTACCTCAGCTTTTTTTTCATTTCCACTTGCCTGAAAGACATTTTTCCATCCCTTCACTTTCAGTCTGTGTGAGTCCCTTATTCTGAGGTGGGTCTCTTGTAGACAGCATATATATGGTTCATGTTGTTTTATCCATTCAGCCACTCGATGTCTTTTGATTGGAGCATTTAGTCCATTTACGTTTAAAGTTATTATTGAAAGGTACTTCTTTGTAGCCATTTCTTTTTTTGTGTGGCTGATTTCTTTCTGAGCTTTTTATTTCTTATTTTTACACCAGTCCCTTTAGCATTTCTTGCATTGCTGGCTTGGTGGTGATAAACTCCCTTAACCTTTTTTTGTCTGTGAATCTTCTTATTTCCCCTTCAATTTTGAATGATAGCCTTGCTGGATAGAGTATTCTTGGATTCTGTCCTTTGCTTTGCATCACTTTGTAAATTTCCATCCATTCTTTTCTGGCATGATGTGTTTCTGTTGAGAAATCATTTGATAATCTAATGGGAGATCCCTTGTATGTAACTTTCCGTCTCTCTCTTGCAGCCTTTAAGATTCTCCTCTTGTCCTGAACATTTGCCATGGTAATTATGATGTGTCTTGATGTGGGTCTTTTTGGGTTCACCTTGTTTGGGACTCTCAGTGCTTGTGTGACTTTTTTCTTCCCCACCTCAGGGAAGTTTTCTGATATTTCTTCCAACAAGGTTTTCTAACCCTTGTTCCTCTTTCTGTTATTCTGGCACCCCTATTATTCGTATGCTGTTTCATTTCATGTTGTCCCATAGCTCCCTTAGGCTCTCCTCCTGTCTTTTAATTTTTTTTCCAATTGCAGTTCAGTTTGGGTGTGTTTTGTTTCCCTGACTTCTAATTCTCTAATTCAGTCCTCCGCTTCTCCTAGTCTACTGTTGAAACTTTTGATGGTGTTTTTTTATTGCAGCTATATCACTCTTCATTTCTTCTTGGTTCTTACATAAGTTATTGATTTTTTCATCCATTTCTTTTTGATTCTTACATAAGTTGTTGATTTTTTCATTTGTTTCTTCTTGATTCTTGCATAAGTTGTTGATTTTTTCCTCCATCCGGTTTATGCACTCTAGGACCCTTAATCTGAATTCTTTTTCTGACATGTTGCATGCTACTGTTTCACTTAGCTGCTTTTCTGGGGAGTCCTCCTTTTCTTTCCTTTCGGGGTTTCTTTGTCTACCCATGTTTGATCTCACTGACAGATCTAGATGTTGAGTTGTTCAGGGGCTGCTCCTTGGGTGGCTGTGGCTCCTCGGGCTGCGGTTGCTCCTCAGGCAGTTGTGGTAGCAGTTGCTCCTCAGTTGGCAGCAGCTCCTCTGGTGGGTGCTGTTCACAGCCGTTGTGGCTCCTCTGGCTGGTGGAGGGAGGCTTCTCACACAGCTGCTGTTCCTCAGACAGAGGGTGTGCTGATCACGAGGCTGGTGTTCCTTGGATGGGGGCGGGCTACACACGCAGCTGCTATTCCTTGAACTGGGGCGGACTGCTCATGTGGCTTCTGTTCCTTGAATGGGGCCTGGCTGCATGCTGCTGTTGTTCCTCTGATGTGGTGGGCTGCTTGTGTGGCTACTGCTCCTTGGACTGGGATAGGTTGATTGCAAGTCTGCTGCTCCTTGGATGGCAGTAGGCTACTTGCGTGGCTGCTGCTCTTTGGACGGGAGTGAGCTGTACGCGTTGCTGCTCCTCCTCTCCAGGTGTCTGGTTATGTGGCTTGCTCTCTGGCGCTTTAGCCAGGCAGGGTAAAATTCACCTTAACAAGACATGACTCAAGGAGAACAAAGCATGAATGTACTCATGACATCGATATCCCCAATGTATTTGACAATCTGCGAAAAGAGAATTATGGGAGAGAAAGGAGAGTACAAATGATATCTGAGAGAGAGAGAGAGAGAGAGAGAGAGAGAGAGAGAGAGAGAGAAGATAGAGAAAAGAAAAAGGAGAATATATATATATATATATATATATATATATAGAGAGAGAGAGAGAGAGAGAGAGAGAGAGAGACAGAGAGAGAGAGACAGAGAGAGAACACCACAGAACCAATAGATAAACCAAACAAATATAAACACCAAACACCCAGTAAAGAGGGTGAGGGCAGAGTCTGTAGAGGCTGAGCTGATATACATGAAATAAGGTTAAGAATTGGATAAATATGGGGAGAACCTCACTTCAGTATAGCGGAGGTAGAAGAGGGATGAGTGTATAAGAAGAGACAGAAAGGGAACAAAATAATATATTTACAAAAAAATTGATTTTAAAAAATGGTATAAAAATAGAAAATAACAAGTAAAAATAATATAAAATTGAATGATGAAAAATTAATGTGAAAAGAAGTAGAACATAAAGCAACAAACAAAAAAGGGAAACAATGAAAAAAGCTAATAAAATAATAATAGAAAAATAAAAATGAAAAATTGAAATGTCATTCCTTTGGCTGGCTTAAGATCCCAGTTTTCTGGAGTGTCTGTGATTTTTTTTTAATATATTTTATTGATTTTTTTACAGAGAAGAAGGGAGAGAGATAGAGAGAGTTAGAAACATTGATCAGCTGCCTCCTGCACATCCCCCACTGGGGATGTGCCCACAACCAAGGCACATGCCCTTGACCGGAATCGAACCTGGGACCTTTCAGTCCGCAGGCCGATGCTCCATCCACTGAGCCAAACTGGTTTCGGCATGTGATTTTTTTTTTTTTTGCATGTTTCTCTTTTATTAGATTAGATATGTGTAACTCAATCTATCAAAAAAAATCCACATTATTAACTAGTACAACCAGTATACAATGGCCTAAAAACTGATTGCTGAAGGGAAAATAAAAACCAACTAAGCTAATTAGGCAGTGAGATCACCAGTTAGAGGTGGAAGGACTTGAACTATTCTTGTGTCCAATATCTTGTTTTGCACATAGGGAAAAAGAAGTCTAGAAAGGGGAAAGCTACTTGCCCAAAGTTAGAAAGCTAATGGCAGAGCCAGAATACATGCTACTCTTTTGCATGTCCCATCATTTTTAAAAAATATATATTTTATTTGATTTCAGAGAGAGAGGGAGAGGGAAAGATAGAAACATCAACGATGAGAGAGAATCATTGATCGGCTGCCTCCTGCACACCCACACTGCGGATCAAGCCTGCAACAAGGCATGTACCCTGACTGGGAACCGAACTGTAATCTCCTGGTTCATAGGTTGATGCTCAACCACTGAGCCATGCTGGCAGGGCATGCCCCATCATTTTAAAGATATCCTTGAAAACTTTGCTATTAAAAATAAATTTAGGAGAAGCAAGATGGCGGCATAGGTTAACGCCGGAGTTTGCTGCCTTGAACAACTACTTCAAAAGTGAAACTAAAAAAACGGAACGGACATCACCCAGAACCACAGGAACACTGGCTGAGTGGAAGTCCTACAACTAGGAGGAAAGAGAAATGCATACGGACACTCAGAGGAGGCGCAGTGCTGAAGTCAAATTCTGAGGTGCGGAGTGCGCGGAGCGGGCTGGCGGCGGAGGGCGCGGTTGGCGTTTTCAATCGGGAGGGAGTCGCAGACTCTGAGCTCCAGATACAGGCGAGTCTTTAGGGACCCAGACTCAAACGGGAGAAGCGGGACTGTCTGGCTTCTGTCAGAGCGAGTGCAGCTTTCTCTCCGAGGTTTGCAGCGGGTGCTGGGACTCAGAGAGGCAGAGCCCCTGGGGACAGGACTGAGAGCCGCCATAACTGCTCTCTCTGGCCCACCCTGTTGATCCTGTGCGACCCGCCCCGCCCAAGCCCTGCACAGAGGCATTTGCCGGATAGCCTCAGGCAAAGGCTAGATTAGCACCTCCCTAGAGGACAGAAGTTCTCTCACTGCTGACACAGCTGATTCTCATAGCCACTTGGCCTGGAGGTCAAACCCTCCCTGGTATTAGCTACAACAATCAAGGTTTAACTATAAGACTGTGCACAAAGACCACTAGGGGGTGCACCAAGGAAGCATAACAAAATGCGGAGACAAAGAAACAGGACAAAATTGTCAATGGAAGATATAGAGTTCAGAACCACACTTTTAAGGTCTCTCAAGAATTGTTTAGAAGCCGCCGATAAACTTAATGAGATCTACAAGAAAACTAATGAGACCCTCGATGTTATATTGGGGAACCAACTAGAAATTAAGCATACACGGACTGAAATAACGAATATTATACAGACTCCCGACAGCAGACCAGAGGAGTGCAAGAATCAAGTCAATGATTTGAAATGCGAGGAAGCAAAAAACACCCAACCGGAGGGGCGGAATGAAAAAAGAATCCAAAAATGCGAGGATAGTGTAAGGAGCCTCTGGGACAGCTTCAAGCGTACCAACATCAGAATTATAGGGGTGCCAGAAGATGAGAGAGAGCAAGATATTGAAAACCTATTTGAAGAAATAATGACAGAAAACTTCCCCCACCTGGTGAAAGAAATGGACTTACAGGTCCAAGAAGCATGGAGAACCCCAAACAAAAGGAATCCAAAGAGGACCACACCAAGACACATCATAATTAAAATGCCAAGAGCAAAAGATAAAGAGAGAATCTTAAAAACAGCAAGAGAAAGAAACTCAGTTACCTACAAGGGTATACCCATATGACTGTCAGCTGATTTCTCAACAGAAACTTTGCAGGCCAGAAGGGAGTGGCAAGAAATATTCAAAGTGATGAATACCAAGAACCTACAACCAAGATTACTTTATCCAGCAAAGCTATCATTCAGAATTGAAGGTCAGATAAAGAGCTTCACAGATAAGGAAAAGCTAAAGGCGTTCATCACCATCAAACCAGGATTATATGAAATGCTGAAAGGTATCCTTTAAGAAGAGGAAGAGGAAGAAAAAGGTAAAGATACAAATTATGAACAACAAATATGCATCTATCAACAAGTGAATCTAAGAATCAAGTGAATAAATAATCTGATGAACAGAATGAACTGGTGATTATAATAGAATCAGGGACATAGAAAGGGAATGGACTGACTATTCTTGGGGGGGAAAGGGGTGTGGGAGATGCGGGAAGAGACTGGACAAAAATCGTGCACCTATGGATGAGGACAGTGGGTGGGGAGTGAGGGCGGAGGGTGGGGCGGGAACTGGGAGGAGGGGAGTTATGGGGGGGAAAAAAGAGGAACAAATGTAATAATCTGAACAATAAAGATTTAATTAAAAAAATAAAAATAAAAATAAATTTAGCCCATTTTCATGCAGAAGAATTGATTTAAATTTTGTAATACTTTGTTATCCAATATATATATTTTCAGAACTTCACTTTTAGAAATGAATGGGGGGCAGTCAGTAGTTATTCCAAAAACCATATATCCCACCCCATTCCCAATTTTATTTTTAAATAACAGCTTATATTTCATATACCATAAGATTCATACCATAACTTGACAGCTACCCTCATACCTTTTTTATTTTAAATATATTTTATTGATTTCTTACAGAGAAGAGGGGAGAGGGATAGAGAGTTAGAAACATCGATGAGAGAGAAACATTGATTGGCTGCCTCCTGCACACTCCCTACTGGGGATGTGTCTGCAACCAAGGTACATGCCCTTGACCGGAATCGAACCTGGGACCCTTGAGGCTGCAGGCCAACGCTCTATCCATTGAGCCAAACTGGTTACGGTCCTCATACCTTTTATTTATTTACTAGAGGCCCGGTGCACAAAAATTTGTGCACTCGGGGGTGGGCGTCCCTCAGCCCAGCCTGTACCCTCTCACAGTCTGGGACCCCTTGGGGGATGACCACCTGCTGGCTTAGGCCTGCTCCCCGGGAGATTGGGCCTAAGCTGGCAATCAGACATCCCTCTGGCAGCCCGGAAGCCCTCGGGGGATGTCCACTTGCCAGTGGGGGGCAGACCTAAGCTGCAGTCGGACATCGTTAGTGGTGCTGAGGAGGCAGGAGAGGCTCCCACCATCACCGCTGTACTGGCAGCCATCAGCCTGGCTTGTGGCTGAGCAGAGCTCCCCCATGTGGGAGCACATCGACTACCAGAGGGCAGCTCCTGCATTGAGCGTCTGCCCCCTGGTGGTCAGTGTGTGTCATAGTGACCAGTCATTCCCAGTCCTTCTGCTGTTAGGGTCAGTTTGCGTATTACCCTTTTACTATACAGGATAGAAGCCTGGTGCACAGGTGGGGACCAGCTGGTTTGCCCTGAAGGGTGTTCTGGATCAGGGTGGGGGTCCTGCTTGGGTGCCTGGCCAGCCTGGGTGAGGGGCTGATGGCTGTTTGCAGCTGGTCACACCCCCTTCAGGGTGGGGGTCCCCACTAGGGTGCCTGGCCAGCCTGGATGAGGGGCTGAGGCCCGTTATCAGGCTGGCCGGTGACTGAAGTGCCCAGCCTCTCCTTTTTTTCTTTTTCTTTTCATTCTGGGATTTATTTACCTTCTATAATTGAAACTTTGTTGCCGTCACTGGAGCTGAGAGCCAGCTCCTACTCACTCCAGCTCTGAGGCCACGGCCTGCTAAAAGCAGGTATCTGGGGTTTGTTTAGCTTCTATAATTGAAACTTTGTGGCTTTCAGAGCTCAGAGCCAGGTTGCGGCAGGCAGGGAACCTTGGCTTCCTCCATCACTGGAGCAAGCAAGCCTCCTGCTCGCTTCAGCTGTGTGGCTGCCAGCCGCCATCTTGGTTGAGTTAATTTGCATATCACACTGTTTAGCCCATCGGAGGCATAGCGAAGGTACGGTCAATTACCATGTTTGTCTATTATTAGATAGGATTTTTAACCTTCACCCGAGGACACGTTTTTATTGATATTACAGAGAGAGGAAGGGACAGGGAGAAAGAGAAATATTGATGTAATAGAGAAATATCCATCAGTTGTCTCCTGTATGTGTTCCGAAAGGGAATCAAACCCATAATCTTTTGGTGTACAGGATGATGCTCCATCCAACCGAGCCACCTAGCCAGGGAAAGTGTACTTATCTTTAACTACAGCTGCTCCAACCCAGGATTCTCAAATTTTAGTTCTTAGCAGAATTGCTTGATAAGTTTGTAAATATGCAAATTCCTGGGCCTGACTTCTTTGATTCTGATTCAGGAGGTCTGAGGTGAGGCCCAGGACTGCATTTAAAGCACACCTGCTCCCCTCACCCCATTTGATGCTAGAGCCATGGTCAGCAAACTGCGGCTCGCGAGCCACATGCGGCTCTTTGGCCCCTTGAGTGTGGCTCTTCCTAAGCCTTAGGAGTACCCTAATTAAGTTAATAACAATGTACCTACCTATATAGTTTAACTTTAAAAAATTTGGCTCTCAAAAGAAATTTCAAGCCGAAACCGGTTTGGCTCAGTGGATCGAGCGTTGGCCTGCGGACTGAAAGGTCCCAGGTTCGATTCCGGTCAAGGGTATGTACCTGGGTTGCAGGCACTTCCCCAGTGGGGGATGTGCAGGAGGCAGCTGATCGATGTTTCTATCTCATCGATGTTTCTAACTATCTCTCTCCCTTCCTCTCTGTAAAAAATCAATAAAATATATTTTTAAAAAAAGGAAAGAAATTTTAATCATTGTACTGTTGCTATTTGGCTCTGTTGACTAATGAGTTTGCTGACCACTGTGAGGACAGTTTGCCTCTGGCCTGCAGGTATACACACATGCCCAACCACCTGTGGCTTTTTTTTCTTATCTCAGGCTGGAGGGCAGGCCTCTAAATGAGGCTAATGTAGCTGCCTAACAGGTGCTGGGTGGCCAAACAGATTGCTCATGTGTGAAGATTAGTCCACAGGCCAAAGGAGGGTTGTTTCTTTCAAGAATGGTTGCAGGCCAGGTGTGCTGGTACCAGCTTATAACACCTGTGAGGGTCAGTCATTAAATTAGCAAGCTATTTGTTAGTCATAATTAAAAATGATAATAAAGACAAAGTATAATAAAGACAACACATCACTTCCTAATTATTTCTCTACATTTTACTATCATTTATGATCTTGAGATGATTTATGTCTGTTGTGGTGGCAATGTTACATAACAGTGTACTACTGTGCGTCTCTTCTCAAGCCCACATCAGATGATGTCATACTGGTAGCTTGAAATTGGCTATGGTGAGAGTATTTACAAGATGAAAATGGCAAATGCTAGAAACTGGGGCTCTCCCTTGGAGAGCTGACTGTTAAACATTTACCAGCACACCCATCTCTGGTTGCTGGGCTTTAGCAAATCCATGGCCTTACTTGTCCGCTTTTGCCCAAATGAGTTAGCTGCTTGAACTTCCATCCCTAGCTCAGGGATTTTAAAACTTTAGGATCCAAAACAATCTACTAGAAAGTTTTTAAAAATCAATTATTGGCTCCTCCCCCCCTCCCAGAGATTCTGATTCAGTGGAACCTGGGAGTCTGCATGTTTAACAAGCTCCCAGGTGCTTCTGAAGACGGTGGAACAATCAGACCACAAATAGAGAAGTGCTGTTCCATCAGACTGAAGGGAGAGGACCTTGAAAAGGGAGAAACAAAATGTCCTGTTCTTGACATTAATGCATGAGAGCAGAATGCTTTCATGTAATTGTTTACATTTATAAGCTTAAAATAAATATGTTCCCTAATGGAGATGCCTGAAAGCCTGGCTGAGTGAACCCAGCCTCTACATGGTTTATTCCTTTGATTTACTGAATGTCCATGTGAGAGTAAAAATCAAACAAAGGAAGCCACACAATTTCCAATTTCTCTTCTATTACTCCAACCTTTTTCACATTGTACTGTGCACTGCAGCAGACTCAGATTGAGCATTTGTTGAGCACCTTATACTTGCAAGGCCCTGTGATCAGCTGTCATACACATTCTATGGGTCAATCCATAATAATCAACAATGAAGTGAAATGAATCTCTTCTGCCTTCTGTATCTATTTCACTTTCACCCTCCGGGGTGGGGGTGGGGGGGTGGGGGGGCGGATTTGAAGGCTTTCCACCACCTTCCACTATTGCCACCTGTGTCAATCCCAACTGCTACTGTGTCTGCGGTTTGTCAGCGCTCCTCCTTCCTTACACTTTGGGGTTTGTTCTTGCCACACACACCTTCATTAAGAGCAAGTGTGCCTTTATTTTTTGCTTCCCCCCAGACTCACCTTTTAGAAGACTCCTGATTATGGACTCTGACTTACCAAAGCGAGATTCAATTTAAGTTCTCATTGGCCATTATTTTAATAGTTAAATTTTACTCATATTCAACATTTTTAGAAAATAATTCTGATTTGCACTGCTTTAGTAAACACTTTTTTTGTAAATAATTTAGGTTAGTTTCATGGCTCACTAAAATATGTGAAATTTGCCCTAACCGGTTTGGCTCAGTGGATAGAGCGTCGGCCTGGAGACTGAAAGGTCCCAGGTTCGATTCCGGTCAAGGGCATGGACCTTGGTTGCGGGCACATCCCCAGTAGAAGGTGTGCAGGAGGCAGCTGATCGATGTTTCTCTCTCATCGATGTTTCTAACTCTCTATCCCTCTCCCTTCGTCTCTGAAAAAAATCAATAAAATATATTAAAAAAACAAAATATGTGAAATTTGTTTGGGGGTTCAGCAGATTAATACAGTTCATTCTTGCTTTTTGGTTCCCTCTCTGGTCTGGTCCCAGGAGAAGCAAAGTACTACCATCTGCTGCAATATTCCTCCCTACTCTCCACAACTAGGGATGGTGAAAATCTAAGGTCTTTGTTCTCCTAGCAATTTTAAGTTAAGCTTTTGCTCTTCTTATCCATGTAATGAATAAAAGCACTGTAATGATTTAAATGTTGAGTACCACCTAGAGGAGACAATATTTACTGATCCAGCAGATGAATGTATTTGGGGAAAAAACATTAGGGAAAATGCTTCTCAATATTCTGATTTGGGGAAAGGTCAGTTGAAATTAGAAATTCTAAGGGTGGAACTCAGTCACTGACTGTGCCATTCTGATGCCACCGATCAGAAGTTATAATGTCAGCATGAACATAAAGATATTATCAAGACAAAGCCTGATCTGTCCTGGCAGTTGGGTGAGACAAGTGATAGGCCTGGCCCTATTGGGGTTCCTAATTGCCATGGGCCCAATATAGTCAGCTTCAGGAGCAGGTGACGTTTCTGAAATGTAGTTTAGGGATGCTCTGACTGGGACCACTAGTGCTTGCCTCTGGTAGTTTTGGTTATTGTTGGAGTTGGCCTGTGAGTTACCAGTTTATTATCATCAACCTTGAACATACTACAGGTAAGTAACCTTGGCATAACCTTTAACAGTGATTTAGCTAGGAATACCCTACACATAAAAGTGAGGTCTGTGGAGTTTGTTTTGGGGTCTTCCTAGCTCCCATATCTGCTTCTCTTTCTTCCTTAATGGCACCTTTCAACATCTTTCCAGTGCCCTATTTTTTAAAAATATACATTTTTATTGATTTCAGGGAGGAAGGGAGAGGGAGAGGGAGAAACATCAATGATGAGAGAGAATCATTGATCGGCTGCCTCCTGCCCCCCACATTGGGGACTGAGCCTGCAACCTGGGCATGTGCCCTTGACTGAAATTGAACCTGGGACCCTTCAGTTCACAGGCTGATGCTCTATCCACTGAGCCAAACCAGCGAGTTTTCTTTATACTCAACTATTAAAATACTAGAGGCCTGGTGTATGAATTTGTGCATGGATGGGGTCCAGCCAGCCTGCCCCAATGGGGGCCCATCAGGCCAGGCTGACAGGGGAGAGGGTCCACGGGTAGTTGGTCTGCTGGCCCTGCCCCCAATCAGGGTGGGGGGGCCAATTGGGGACTGGGCTGGCTAAGGGGAGGGGCTGTGGCAGGTTGGGGGGCAATCAGGGCCCCAATCAGGCTGGTTGGCCGCTGTAGTGCATGTCATAGTGACCAGTTGTTCCGGTCACTTGGCTTTTATATATATACTAGAGGCCCAGTGAACAAAAATTTGTGCACTCAGTGTGGGGGGGGGTCCCTTAGCCCAGCCTGTACCCTCTCGCAGTCTGGGACCCCTCAGGGGATGACCACCTGCTGGCTTAGGCCCGCTCCCCGGGGGATTGGGCCTAAGCTGGCAGTCAGACATCCCTCTGGCAGCCCGGGAGCTCTCGGGGGATGCCCACTTGCCAGCGGGGAGCAGGCCTCAGCTGCAGTCGGACATCCTTAGCGCTGCTGAGGAGGTGGGAGAGGCTCCCACCACCACCGCTGTACTGGCAGCCGGCAGCCTGGCTTGTGGCTGAGCAGAGATCCCCCCTTGGGAGTGCACTGACCACCAAGGGGCAGCTCCTGCATTGAGCATCTGCCTCTGGTGGTCAGTGTGTGTCATAGTGACCAGTCATTCCCAGTTGTTCTGCTGTTAGGGTCAATTTGCATATTACCCTTTTATAATATAGGAGTGCCTGGCCAGCCTGGGTGAGGGGCTGATGGCTGTTTTCAGGCTGGCCACAGCCCCTTCAGGGTGGGGGTCCCCCCTGGTGTGCCTGGCCAGCCTGGGTGAGGGGCTGATGGCTGTTTGCAGGCTGGCCACAGCCACTTCAGGGTGTAGGGTCCTGCTGGGGTGCCTGGCCAGTCTGAATGAGGGGCTGAAGGCCATTTTCAGGCTGGCTAAGCCGCCCAGTGGGGACCCTCACCCAATGAGGGTGTGGCCAGCTTGGGTGAGGGGCTGATGGCTGTTTGCAGGCTGGCCACGCCCCCAGCCATCCAAGCTCCCAGTGGAGGCTGGCTGGAAGCAGGTATCTGGGATTTATTTCTCTTCTATAATTGAAACTTTGTTGCCATGAGCAGAGGCCACAGCCGGCTCAGGGCAGGCGGGAAGTTTGGCTTCCTCCATCACCAGGGCAACCAAGCCTCCTGCTTGCTCCAGCTCCGTGGCTGCCAGTCGCCATCTTGGTTGGGTTAATTTGCATATAGTCGCTCTGATTGGCTGGTGGGCATGGCTTGGGCCGTAGCGAAGGTACGGTCAATTAGCATCTCTTTTATTAGTGTAGATAGTAGAGGCCTGGTGCACAAAATTTGTGCATGGTGGGGGGGGGTAGGTCCTTCAGCCTTGCTTGCACCCTCTCACAGTTTGGGATGCTTGCCTGCCAGCCTTCCTG
This sequence comes from Myotis myotis, assembly GCF_014108235.1. Lineage (NCBI taxonomy): Eukaryota > Metazoa > Chordata > Mammalia > Chiroptera > Vespertilionidae > Myotis > Myotis myotis. Next base: position 42,715,449 of record NW_023416346.1, read on the forward strand.
ATTGCCCATCACCACTCTGCCTGACCACCCCAACTGCTCACCTGCCTGCCTGATTGCCCCTAACTGCTCGCCTACCTGCCTGATCGTCCCTGCCTTGACCCCGCCACCACAGCTTCGTCCGGAAGGATGTCTGGAATGATGTACAGAAGGTTGTTTGGCTATCCGGTCAAATTAGCATATTACAATTTTATTATAGTTGCCTTGCTCCAAGCTGTAAGGACCTGCTTGTCATAGAGATAGAAAAGTTTTAATTTTTACTCTTGATTATGGCAATTAACTAACACAGATGGCCACCAAAAAGGTGACTTACCAAAGGGTGTATAGCAAACGGTGCTGTTAAGTCCTCTTCCGCAAAAACATGCATGTTGTGCATTGTATCTGCCTGACTACACAAAAGAGTGAAGTTTCTGTCTGTCTTTGCAATCATATGAGCAAATTGTCTGAGACCCCAGCCCAGTCTGGTTTGGTGCTCACAGGATAATAGAGGTCTTTTTTTTTTTCCTTTGCTTCATTGGTGGAGATTTCCTAGAAGTTGCAGGATATCTTCCTTTTAATTTTTCCTCAACACTCTGACTTTATGTCTCTCACCTTTGCTTTCCCTCCATCCCCCACCCGCAATAGTAACTTGCTCCAGGCTCACTTTGCTCCAGTGTCTCTAGGAGATCACACAATACGTCTGCCACCAGAACTATGATTCCTGGTGCTCCCCGTGCTCTAGGCTTCCGCTTCTGGTCCTGGGGCTGCAGAAACCAAAAGGGCTCTCCCACTCTGCTCTACGGCCAGGCTTGGCATCCTGTGCTCTCTGGCCAGCTCTGTGGCTCCAGCCAGTACGGCCATCTTTGTCGTGTTAATTTTCATATTCTCTCCTTATTGGCTGTGGGCGCCATCTTTATCATGGAGTGATGGTTAATTTGCATATTATTCTTTTATTAGATAGATGTCAAGTGATAAGGAAAATGAACCAATACCAGTTTAATTAGTCTTTCCCAAGGTGAAAAACTTTCAAGATTCAAACAAATGAAGCTATGGATGTATAAAAAAGGAAGAGTTGATACATCTGGGTGTGGTGGTTGGCCTTATAGACATGTGGGGAAAGGTGAGTGATCCAACTCTGTTACTCAAACCCTTTCTCCTGGGAGTCAATTCTATTGCCAGGAATCTCATCTCTGGAAGTGAGCTCCCAGGGTTGACTTCAACAGAGTTCGCATGACTATGACTTTGCAGGAGACATAAACTACGAGTGTTTTGCAAATCACAAGTCCTCTCTTATATTTGTTGAGTGAATAAATGAACAAGAAATTGAGTAAATCCTTAGCTACAATGCCTCTGAAGAAATGCTGACAAGCATATGGACCATTAGAATTAGAAGGAATCTTAATCTAAATTAAACACTTGATGTTTGCAAAGTGAGTGAAACCTCAGTGCAGCAACAGGACAGAACTGTAAAATTGCTGCAGGATAGTGCTAAGCATCTGAAAGCAAGATAGAAAGCTGCCTACTGAAGAATGTCATTGCTTATTTACTAAATAAGTATGGCTATGTACATTATCAAATTCCAATAGATTTTATTAGAAAGATAAGTTAAGTAAATATATTAAAAAGGTAATGTGAGTGGGGGAAAAGGCACTGATTTAAGTAATTATGGAAAAGGATTTTGACTGGAAACTATGACACCAAAGACAAAGAACATAAACACTGTACTCTAGTTGGCAAAGTTGTTTCTCAGGTAGGTACCAGTTCAATTCTGAAACTGCTGAATATGTTATGCTGGGATTGAACAAATAAATGGATTATAAGTGGTGGGAATCAGGTTTCTACTATTGGATGTTACTGATAAGCAAGAGGAAGCTAGCATGAACCATGTGTTAATGGCTAGAGTTAGTAGCATTAGTACCTCTAATTTAATATATAATTACATAGAAATATTTACAGGTATGTATATACAGAGATTAAATACAGCCCCGGCTGGTGTTTCTAAGTGGCTAGAGCAGCCGTGGGCAAACTACGGCCCGCGGGCTGGATCCGGCCCGTTTGAAATGAATAAAACTAAAAAAAAAAAAAGACCGTACCCTTTTATGTAATGATGTTTACTTTGAATTTATATTAGTTCACACAAACACTCCATCCATGCTTTTGTTCCGGCCCTCCGGTCCAGTTTAAGAACCCATTGTGGCCCTCGAGTCAAAAAGTTTGCCCACCCCTGGTAGAGCATCAGCCTGTGAACCGAAGGGTAGAGGGTACGATTCCTGGTCAAGGGCATGTACTTGGGTTTTGTTTGCTTCCAGGCCCTGGTCTGGGCATGTGCACAGGCAACCAATCAAAGTATCTCTCACATCAATGTTTCTCTCTCTCTCCTCCTCTCCCGCTTCCACTTTCTCCCAATGGAAAAAATGTCCTTGGTGAGGATTAACAAAAACAAATCAAAACAAAATAGAGATTAAAAAATACACATGGATTTTCTTGCTCTATCAGCTAAGAGAGCCAAGGAGAAATGACACCTCAGTAGCAACAAGTACACCTGGTTTCTAGTACCATTCTCCAATAAAGGAACGAGGGCTAAATGGCAGATTCTAGGGCTGGGGCAGTTGAAGTGACAGAGTAAGGAAGTGCTCAAAAAAAAAAAATGAGGGCATGTCAAAGGGATATAAAAGAACTCCCAATGGCTATGGCTGGGACAAGTTGAATAACAAAATAAATGCAGTTTTGGATTTATACCTCCAAGTATAAAATAAATACCCTTAAGTCCATGCTGACATAAATGGTTGAATTTATAAATGAGGGAGAAGAGACTTGTCTTCTGTATAAAACAATCCCAAATAATTTATATAGATACTTGCCCTTAAGGGGGTGGGCCTTAACTCTTCCCCACCTCTTGAGTTTTAGTGATTCACTTCCAAAGAGGAGATTTATGTGAAAGGATAAAAAAAGTTATTTTATAGTGGAGAAACCTGACAAACACTACCTCAGCCAGGTGATGTCAAGTTGATTATGTATCTTTGATGTGATGTAATGAAAAGTGCAATTCGCCTCTGTGGTCTTCCTCCCAAAAGTCCAGAATCCTGGTCTAATGATGAGAAAAATATCAAACTCAAATTGAGGGACATTCAACAAAATACCTGACCAGTAATCCTCGAAACTGTCTAGGTCAGTGGTCGGCAAACTGCAGCTCGTGAGCCACATGCGGCTCTTTTGGCCCCTTGAGTGTGGCTCTTCCACAAAATACCGACTTCTGCGCATGGACCATGAAGTTTCAATCGCACTGTACATGCGCGCCCGCACATGGTATTTTGTGGAAGAGCCACACTCAAGGGGCCAAAGAGCAGCATGTGGCTCGCGAGCCACAGTTTGCTGACCACTGGTCTAGGTCATCAAAAGCATGGAAAATCCGAGAAACCGTCATAGCTGAGAGGAGACATGATGAGCACATGTAATGTCATATCCTGGATGGGATCCCAGAACAGAAAAGACATTAGGTACAAACTAGTGAAATCTGAATAAAGTACGGCATTAGGTAATAGTAATGTACCAATGTTAGTTTCTTGATGTGAAAAAGGTACCACATTAATGTTAAAGGTACCACAACAGGGGGAAGTGGTGCTGGTGATGTGAACACTTTGAAAACTTTTGTGAAAATCTAAAATGATTCAAAAATAAAAAATTTATTTAAATTAAGAAAGCATAATCTGTAATACTTTCAACAATAAAGATACATTTTAAAAAAGAAAGCATAATGTGCTTACATGCAATATGGGATCCTGGATTGGATCTTAGAACTGAAAAAGGACACTAGTGGAAAAACTGGTGCAATCTGAATAAAGTCTGGAGTTTACTTAATAGTAATGTACTAGTGTTGGTTTCTTAGTTTGACGAATGTACCATGGTAATGTAAGATATTAACATTAGTGAAAACTGGGTAAAGAGTATGTGGTAATTCTGTATTGTCTTCGCAATTTTTCTGTAAATCTAGTTATTTCAAAATTAAGAAATTTATCTTTATTATTGAAAGTATTACAAAGGCCTCCCTTTCCCCCCACTGACCCCTTATATCCCACCCCCACCACCCACCACCCACCCCAGCCTTTCCTCTGAGATTCCTCAGTCTGTTCCATGTTTCAATGTCTCTGGATCTATTTTGTTCATCAGTTTATTTTGTTCTTAGATTCCACATAAGTGAGATCATGTGATACTTGTCTTTCTTTGACTGGCTTATTTCACTTAGCATAATGCTCTCCAGGTTTATTTTTAAACATGTAATGGAAGGTAGCTGGATGTACAAGCTGCTTGGACCACCCTAGATAACCTACATGATGGCATTTGATTTGTTTGGGACTCTGCAGTGGCTCTCTCCCCTCATCTTAATCCAACCTCCCATACCTGTTGTATTGATCTGAATGTATTTCATGTGCATGAATCTACACGAGAACAGTGGCTGTGGTTAACAGGGGTTGTCTGGGTTCCCCAGGAGACTAGATTACTCAAATTTAGAGGACAAAATAAAATTTTTCAAGCTTCAGAAATAAAGGGAACAGAGTGCAGTTGTGGAGAAAGAGTCTGTTAAACAAGAGCTCAAAACAGAAGACAGTAAGGATTTTGGAGGAAATAAGACAATGGTTTTAGGCTGGGAGGAGGGCAGGAGACAAGGGGAAATGTTGACAGGGTGGGTGCTCTATTTTCTCTGCCTTACTTATGGCTTACTCATGAACTTTTACCCATATTACCCTTGCTACTTGTAATATTAGATGAACAAAGATTGGATTTAGAATCAAGTGGCTGCCATGAGTTACTAGGAAGGGTAGAGCAGATAGGGGTTAGGGGCAAGAAGGGGCATTTCTAAAGGCCATAGCCACAAGACAGTTCCAAGCTCTCTTATTTCTGTGGCCATCTTCTCCACCAGACTGTAAGCCGCTTCTGGGATAAGGATGTGGCCTTATTCTTCTCTAGTCCCAGCAGTGCTCTGTACACAGTAGGTGTTCAATAAACATCTGCTTAATAAATAAGGCAGGATGCTAGAAACCAGTGAAGTTGGAAATGTTTTTCCTTTGAAAACTTACGGGGAAATAGTAAATCCCCAAAATGTCTTTAACTTGAATCCCCACAATAATGACGGTACTTAAAAATATTCTGATAATTTGATTTTTTCACATCAGTGGGAGAGATCTGGCCTCTCTCAAAAATGGAATTTTGGGGGTGGATATATTAATGTTTAACATATATTTCAAAGAATAAAAAAGTCACTGCCAGCTGTATAATTTGAGGACCAGAGAAAATGGTATGCTAAATTATGCTGAGTCATTCATACTTCATTTCCAATTGAGGTAAATAAGACAAGAAAAAAACACACCATGATTCTTCAAAGAAATTTTAATGAAAATTGGTTTTAAACTTTTTCATCTAGCACAGTGGTTCTCAGCTTTTTACACAAGTCAACGATAAAATTTTAACCAAAGGAGAAATTGGAAAATAAGGTAATATGATTATTTTTTTCAAAAGCTAGGTTTATTCACTTTAATAAATCATTTTCTTGCTCTAAGATGGTAAGACTGTACTTGACTTTTTATTAGTACTAAAATGTTCTCTCTTTTTTGAACAAGTGAAAGTAGACGGTGGCAGTTTAAAAACTGTTGAGCTGGCAAAAAATCCAGTGCCCTGTGTCAATCCCTAAAATGCTATTTGTTCATGAAATCCCAATATCTAGAAAGTGCTTACACACACAGACACACACACACACACACCATCTAGTAGGGGACTCAGGGATTCAGAAGAGGCAGTTAAAAATGTATGTTTGTTGATTACTACAGCCATTGTGTAGGCACTAAACTTTATACATACACAATTTCTCAGTAAATCTTTACAATTTCAGTTAGGTATTCTCATATTACAGTTAAGGAAATGGAAATTAATATAGGATAAATAGCTTGCCCAAGGAATGTGCTAATAGAGGGAATCAAATCAAGTTTATCTGATTCTAGAATCTGCACTCCTTTCTAGAATACCACATCATTTATTAGAGTGAGTCTCTAATATTCATTTTTGGGAAGAATATTGTTCAGTTTTTCTTTGTATACATCTTGATGCTACCTTTCAACTTCACTTTCTGACTTGTAACTTTGTAGTGTATTTATATAGTGATGACAAACACTTTAAGACTCAACTTAAAAGTGTCAGTATTATTCTCTTAAGCTGGCATCCCAATTATTTTTTGCCTTTTTGTTCAAGAAACCACATAAAACCTATCTGGAAATAGTCATCTGGCAACACCCCAGTTATCTGCAGTTGAAATGACCAGCACCACAGCAGACTACAAGTCCTCCTCAGGAAGAAGTCAGTGAAAGTTGAGCTGCCTCAAAGACCTATGGACATCAAGTTCTTTGAAACTCTAGACCAGTGGTTCTCAACCTTCCTAATGCCGCAACCCTTTAATACAGTTCCTCATGTTGTGGTGACCCCCAACCATAAAATTATTTTCATTTGTACTTCATAACTGTAATTTTGCTACTGTTATGAATCGTAATGTAAATATCTGATATGCAGGATGTATTTTCATTGTTACAAATTGAACATAATTAAAGCATAGTGATTAATCACAAAAACAACATGTAATTATATATGTATTTTCTGATGGTCTTAGGCGACCCCTGTGAAAGAGTTGTTTGACCCCCAAAGGGGTCGCGACCCACAGGTTGAGAACCGCTGCTCTAGACCAATCCAGACCATGAGACCAAAAAAAAAAAAAGACTGGTCAGAAAGCCAATGGCATTACTACTCTATCTGTTGGGTAAAATACAGAAGAGTGAGCAGACAGAGATGAGAACAGGGGAGTAAGGAGAACAGAGAGGAGGGGGAAAGAGAGTACAGCATTGATAAGAGGAAGAAATCAGCACAGGGGTAAAACCTAGGCAAACAATATTCAATTTGTAACTAGAAAATCCAGACCACTCCAAGACCATGCTGATTAACAAGGATATGATCATGGCTCTCCAGCTTCTTGCTTACATACTGAAAACAAATGTAGTAAAAACATTTAAGCATACAGATAAACTCAGCAATGTTCATTTTAGAACCAGAATTAAATTTTCTTTTTTTCTCAGAGGTATGTAGCTAATGCACTATAATTTAGGGGTTTAAAATCTGGCCTTCTGCTTGCTAAAAATAAAATTATAAAACAAGACTTTGTCTTGCATTTCTCAAATTATCAATGTCATCTGAAAATAAAGTCACATTTTTAGCAGGTGTTGGTGACCAACTTTTAATAAACTATTTAATTTTCAGAAACATATGCTAATCATCAATGACATGATCAGGGTACCATTGCCCTAGATGTTATTTCCTTGGTACATTATATCAATATTTACAAAGGCTTTCAAGTTCAATAACACAAAACAAAACAGCTTAGTTTTTAAAACTACAATGTTTTAAAAAAATGTAAACAGTTCAATTTTACATTATTGTAAAAAAGAAGACTCACTCCTTAATGCGGCTTAATTTTTTTTAAGTGAGCAAAGCCTGGTGCTCATGGATAAAGAATGAAAAAAAATCTTTACATAGAAACATTGTGCTCCAGTGTGGCAAAAAAATTATATATATATACATACAAAGAAAAGAATTGTTAAGTCCACAATTTAGACCACAAACAAAATCTTGTCTCCAAATTGAGAAATTTATAAAAACCATTTACACATGGTTGTTGACCTACTGAAAACCTATATAACATTTTTAAAACAATAACTCAGTCAAAAGATACCACTTTTCTTAAAAATGAAATTTTGTGCAAAAGAAATTGTTTAAGCTAGAAATAAGACTCCTTTCCCAGTAAGAGGCCAAAAGAGTCATTGAAATAATTTAACTTTGTTAAGATTTAGTGCATGTAACCAAAAGGCACACACATGGGATTAATATATTAATATATTTTCATGCAAAAACCTGTGCATGTTCACAATTATATAACAAAAACACAAATATAACAAATGTAAAGCCTAATATTTGGCAATGTTATTCTAGCCACATTCCTTTCTAGTCTATCAGTCCAGGGTTTACTAGATCATTAACACTGCCTCTCAAAAAATATATTATATTTGAACATCTTCCCACAAAAATTAAAAAAAGGATGTTAGCCTAAAACACTATAATTTTTTTCAATTCTGATACATATAGAAAGTTACTGATGTATTTATTTAAATGGCATTTCAAATTAAGATACATTTTTCCTTTTGTTAATAAATACTTTGATTGCTCCAGTGAAGTCAGCAGAGAGAAGAACTTCTGTATTATCTGTCTTCATAATACCTTAAAAACATAAAAAAATATTTTTAGTTGATTTAAAAGGATTATTAAGTCTGCTGTTAACAATTGTCACATGCCCATGACCTTTGGGGTAGAAGATCCTCTCTCTGCCTCTTCTATCTCTTTCCTGGCTCAATCCTGTAATCCTTTCTTCCTCCTGTGCCTCTCCTCTCTGAGGTTCACTTCCACTTACCTGGTCTTTCCCTGACTTGTAGATTACAGTCCCTTGGGACCTGGAGGCCTGTATTTACTCCCAGGTAGCCTAGGCCTCTAAGTTGTCTAATGTGTCATTTTGTGGCAGGAGACTAGAGTGCTGGCTGGGCAAGTCTATTGCTAACAGGGTTCTCTAATGAGGCAGATGGCAAGGTTTATTACACAGAACACACTGCCATGAAATGAAGTACATATGATCGATTTGTGAATGCTGACAGTGCCTTTTCCCTTTACAGTCCACACTGAAGAGCTATGTAACTAGCAATGGTGAATGGGAAAAATGCTTACCTCTTGTACTACCTGTTATATTTAACAAAATTCAGTGTAAACTACTTCTATTATGCATAGACAACATTTGTGGATTTAAGGACTGAATAGTAAGGAAGAAAATAATACAAACTTTAACTGGAAAGCTGTGTACAGGATGAGTTATACAAAATGGTTTCACTTAGATTTGCTAAGAACATATCCTAAGCCTTTGAACATTCCTTCCTATCCTCGAGGCATATCTCAAAGTAGTGCTATGCAGCAGGAGCAGCAGCAAAGGACTTAGGGATATGAGAAAGGCTAGAGAAAAAAATAATTCATCATATACGATAATAATGAAGATGATAATGGTAATGCTGACTACATGCCAGGCTTTTGGTAGGCACTTTATATATGTTATTTTCAACTCTTATCACAACTTTGTAAACTGGGTATTTTCACCATTTTACACATGAGGAAAATTGAAGCTTACATTGCCAATTATATCGGGAATAAAGAGAGAGCAATCAGATATAATTTATCATATCATATCCTGGGTTTAAGAATTTATTCTTAGAATATACATTTATAGGTAAAAAACCAAACACAAATCTAACCATGACCCATTAAAAGTTGTGTCTCTTTATAAAGAAGTTCAAAGAATAGTACTTTTCATTTTTCTTCAAATTGTTTTAAAAGCTAGAATTTTCTGGGAAATGTGTAGGGGACATGTATAGATTGTTAAAAGATAACTGGGGGAAAAGAAAAGGAAAAAAAAACCCAATGACTTAAGTTAGATTTAGAAAAAAATAAAATGAAAAGAAGTATTTCCAAACAGGCACTTAGTAAAGGTTTAATAATTCTGTCATTTTATTTTTAGATCCTGTAATTTAAAAAAGTGCTAAACTGAAGTTCAGCTTTGCTATCAAAATTTTTCTTAACAGACAGAAAAAATAGTATATTTAGTATAGTGTGCAGGGCAAATAACACCATAGGGGAAATAAGTTTTAAGCATTCCAATACTTTTAGAAGCACCTTTTGTACACTGTATTGCTGTGGCTTTACAACTTTCTAAAAGGCCTGGTTGTAGTCTCTAAAGTGAGAAAACACATTTACTGAACTCTTCTGCAAGTGATTTTAATCATACAAACTTGTTTTCATTAACAACTGGTCCAAATTTACATGGTTTTATACTCTTAAGGACCATTTTTTACATAATTGGCACTCAGTATTACATGGTGGCTTCTTTTCACTTCCTAATCTGAGCATTTTATAGAGCTAGAATTAGTACTTGTTCTGAAAGCATATGCTACAAATTGCAAGAAATTACAGGCTTGTAAATAGCTACCTAAGAGAAACTATAAATTTGTGGCAAGTAGAAAAAAACACTGCTTTCATTTTGGTTTAATTCATTTATTCAGCAAATGTTTATTAAGCAGCTACTATATACAGGCAAGCACTGTGTTAGGCACTGGCACTACAACAAATAAGACATATAAACTCTCTGTCCTCACAGAAATGAGTCTAGTAGAAGAAAACATAATAAAATTTGTATTTATATGTTTTTGTTTACGTTTCTCCAAGGAAAATAGCTGCCCACAGAAGAAATTAAGAACTTTCAAATTTTTCATTTTTAATTCCCAAGTGAATTTAAAAAGAAGTAAAACTTGCAAGAACTATGTTACTGAAATGTTCACAAATCGGTATCTTAAAATCATGTTGTAAACAAAAATATTCTTCACAGTTATGAAAACCTCACAATACCCAATATTAGGTCAATTAGGTTACAAAATGCTGACTAGATAAAAAGTAGAACAAATACAATATGAGTACCTACCAGAGGGTATAGTATCTAAAACTTCAGCATCTTCACTTTCTGACTTTTCAGATTGCACATCCAAAGACAACATCAAACTTGGGTTAGGGGCAAAGATGGCTGATGTAACAACTGCATTATGTGCTGGGGAGAAAAATTTACTTCAGGATAACTAATAAATCCAATTCTAAACATCAAGACAGAGAGTAAAATATGCAAAAATACAATAGTGTATGTTACATGCAAATATCTTTTAAAACTAACATATAAGTAACTATGAACTATTTAAAACCCAAATATATTTTCTAAAGAAAATACCATATACAAGTTCTGAGATCCCATGCTTCTCAAATTTTACACAAGTATAAGTTCTTTCTTGGCATGGAAATATCCAACAAAGCCAAACACAAAGCAAAAGCACATATATCAGCCCCTTTGAAATAATGTCTATATAAATTTGCTTCTAGTACATTGCACTTTAAATTTATTCATTTTAACTTTATTCACTTATAAAAGACACATAAGAGTAGGCATTTACTTACCTTTAATACCTTCCCAAAAGTCATTACGATCTCTCCTGACTGAAGTAAACTTGCTTAGGTCATGGTAAGTACTCCAGATATAAACATATTTATCTTCTGAGCCACTAACGAGGTAACTAAAATCATGGCTAAAATTTGGAGAAGAAAAACAAACACCTCAGTAATTTTTTTAGGTCTCCCTCTATCAGAACGTCCTACTTTAAAACACATAAGAAAACACCCAGAAGAATTTTGTTGAACTATAGACTCCTATTCTCACTCTAGAGGTGATGACAGTGTAGGTTTGATATGGGGGCCAGAAGCATTAGTATTTTCACCAAAGCTCTAGGTTACTGTGCTACTGGCTAACCCACACTAGGAGGAAAGCCTCAAGAGATGAAAGAGAGAACCAGAGTATTTTACCAATTAACTTACTGGGTAATTACAATAGTCCCCCTTTTCCACAGAGGATATATTCCAAGACCGTCTGTGGTTGCCTGAAACAACACATAGTACCAAACCCTATATATCCTATGTTTTTCCTATACATATGGTCATGCACCAAATAACAATGCTTTGGTCAATGATGGTCCTCATATACCATGGTGGCCCTTTAGATTATAATGGAGTGGAAGATTTCCTATCACCTAGTGACATCATAGCTATTGCAGTGCCTTCATGCAATACATTACTCATGTGTTTGTGATGTTAGTATAAAGAAACCAACTGTCCTGCCAGACATATAAAAGTATAGCACATACAACTATGTAGAGTTCCTAATACTTGATAGTGATGATAAACAACATCACTGAGTTATTATTTACTATACTATACATTATAACATAATTTTAGAGTGTACTCTTTCTATTTAAAATAAAAACAGTATGCCATTTTACACTGGTAGCAGCTTCTTATATCTTGAGTTTATGGAGTTTCTTGATTCCATCATTTTCTTGTGGGCTTGATTTAATATCAAGTTTTATAAATTTAGTGTAGCCTAAGTGTGCAGTGTTTGTAAAGTCTACAGTAATGTCCTAGGCCTTCACATTCACTTACCACTCACTCACTGACTTACCCAGAGCAACTTTCAGTCCTGCAAGCTCCATTCATGGTAAGTGCCTATATAGGTATAGCATTTTTTAATCTTTTACACCATATTTTTACTGTACCATTTCTATGTTTAGATACACAAATACTTACCATTGTGTTATAATTGCTTACATTCCAGTATAGTAACATGCTGTACAGGTTTGTGACCCAGGGGCAATAGGTTATACCATATGGCCTAGTTGTGTAGTGGCTATATCATCTAGGTTTGCGTAAGTGAACTCAACGATGTTCCACAAGAAAATTGCCTAACAACGCATTTCTTAGAATGTATCCCTATTGTTAAGCAGTGCATGACTACAGATACCTATGATAAAGTTTAGTTTATAAATTAGGCATAGTAAAAGATAAACAACAATAGTAAAACAGAACAATTATAACAACGTATTGTAATAAGTTATGTGAATGTGATCCCTCTCTCTCTCTCTCTCTCTCTCTCTCTCTCTCTCTCTCTCTCTCTCTCTCTCTCAATGTTATTGTGTATACACAGCATGGATATGCTGAGGAAAGAAATGATTCATGTTTTTGGTGGGAAGGCACACGATTTTATCATGTTACCCTCAATGATTTACTATTTAAAACTTATTATTTCTGTAACTTTTAATATTTTTGGATCATGGTTCACCATGGGTACCTGAAACTGCGGAAAGCAAAACCATGGATAAAGGGGGGACTACTGTAGCTGGTAATTACAGAAGCAATAAGAACTTCTAAGAAAAGGAATAAAGGAAAGAGGGTTAAAAAGAGGCAGGTAATTCAAGAGAGCTTCCAGAGCCTTAAGAGTTCAAATGATAATGATATGTAAAGGTATAAATATAGAACACTGTATTTCAGGCTGTTAAAAGCTTTATTAGCTTCTGTACCTAAAAGGATCAAGATCATGAGTGGGGTGGGTGGTAAACTACCTCTAAAAAAACCCTCACATAAAAGTACAAAAGCACAAATTCTAGAGCTGGGAGTCTTCTAATTCTGGCTCTGCACTGACTAGTGCCGACTTTAGGCAAATTACTTAATTTACTGGGTTTTGGTTTCTTCGTCTGCAGATTAGGGGCAATTCTAACTCTAAATACCATACCGGTGGATTGTAAGTATTGTATGAGGATAGCATGAGATACCAGTTATAAAAGTGCAAAGAAACTAAAAACATAATATAGACATAAGGCCTAGTAGATCAATGGAAAACGGGAATGCGGGATAAATATTCTGATCTCTTTTGGGAATTTCTCATTGCCAATTTACCTGAAACTTGCTTTGATCTGGCTGCTGCTGTTGACATAACCCTTATACTTCATGGAAAGTGACAAATCTCTAAGATCATATAGTCTGATTCTGGAGTCATTTGAGGTTACCAGTATCTAAAAATAAATCAAGGGAAAAGTTAAATATATAATCTTTTAATCTAAGTTAAGCTATAATTTATAAAAAGGGTATATACACATACACAACTAGAAAAAGCAGTATCCCACAAGAAAGGGAATATATTCATAGCCAAGATATTAAGAACTAACTTTCAAGAACCTATACATAGTATGGAAAGAGATGGTTTTGAATACTTAGTACCTTATTTTCTCCTGGTAAAGGCTCAATGCCGGTAATTTTTCTTCCAACCTTGTTGCGTCCTCTAGTAGATCGTACATGTATTTGTGTGTGGTATTTCAAATGCTAAAAAGAAATGACATATTTAAAAGATCAGAAATAGAAGGAACCTCAAAGGTCATCTGAAAACTCACAGACATGGTAATATGTGCCCCAATCCTATATAATAAAACCCTAATATGCAAATCGAGTGAATGGTCACTATGATGCACACTGACCACCAGGGGGCTGATGGTCAATGCAGGAGCTGCCCCCTGGTGGTCAGTGCGCTCCCACAGAAGCCAGGCTCACAGCTGGCGAGCACAGTGGTGGTGGCCAAGAGCCTCTCCTGCCTCCATGGCAGTGCTAAGGACCCCTGGGGGGATGTCTGCCTGCTGGCTTAGGCCCAGGGAGACGTCCCAGACTGTGAGAGGGCAAGGGCTGGGCTGAAAGACTCCCCTCACCCCCACCCCCAATGCACAAATGTTGTGTACCAGGCCTCTAGTTTACAGATAAGGCAGTTAAAGTGCAGAGGGGATACAGCAACTTATTCAAAACCACAAAAGTGTTTTACTAATTATTCAATTACATAATTTATACAAGATAGTCATTTACCTCTGTATCATAGAAAATGCACCTGCCATCATATGTCCCAATCACTGCATATTTGCCATTCTGACAGAAATTTGCAGCTGTGATCAATTTTGTTTGACCATCTACTTCATTCCACAAAGCCACTTTTTTGTCAGGTATGTTCCAAAGGCGGAGCTTTCCATCCAATGAACCACTCAGAAAATACCTGTCATCCTAAAAATGTGACAAAATTTTAGAAAGCTTCATTCTACCACATCAAGAAAACTCATTAAATCAATTCATTAACTCTATTAGAAATGTTTAAAATATGTAGATTTCATTTTAAAAGTATTATTCAAGTACACATTACTTTATTCACTAAAAATCACAATTAGGCCTGGCTGGCATGGCTCAGTGATTGAGCATCAACCTATGGACCAGGAGGTTGTGGTTGGATTCCCAGTTGGGGCACATGCCTAGGTTGTGGGCTTGACCCCCGGTGTGGGACGTGCAGGAGGCAGTTAATCAATGATTCTCTCTCATCATTGATGTTTCTCTCTCTCTCCCTCTTCCTTCCTCTCTGAAATCAATAAGAATATATTAAAAAAAACAATGAGAAAACACAGTATTTTCCTGGACAGTGTGGCTCAGTTGGTTGGAGCACCAAAAGGTTGCAGGTTTGATTCCTTGTTGAGGTGTGTAGGGGAGGTAACCGATCAATGTTTCTCTCTCACATTGATGTTTCTCTCTCTCTCTCTCTGTCTCTCTCTCTCTCAAGAAAAAAAAGGAAGAAAAAAGAAAACACAGTATTTCATTTTAGAGCAGTGGTTCTCAACCTTGGCTGCACATTAGAATCACTTGGGAATCTTTTTAAAATCCTGATTTCTGGGCCTCATCCGGAAATTCTGTTTCTTTGTTATGGAGTGGGGCCACAACATTAGTAACAAAGAAACAGAATTTCCGGAGGATGAGGCCCAGACATCAGGATTTTAAAAAGATTCCTAGGTGATTCTAATGTGCAGCCAAGGTTGAGAACCACTGTTTTAGAGAAATGACATTGTGATCACTTTATCATATCCTTAAACTGCTTTTCTCAAAGTATGGATATTCATAGATAATATGTTGAAATGTATAGTGTGTAGGAGAAGGGTTCTATGATGAAATTTGAAAAACTCCGGGTTACAGAAAATTAAACAAGATTCTTAGTTCCAAAAAGGGGATAAAGTAGATAGCATTTTCCAGCTTATTTAACCATGGACTTTTTTGTGGAGAGTTGGTATAGGGTCAGGATAGGAACATTTAGCAGGGCTATTACCTTCAAGAAACATGCTTTGGGAAAAACCATCCTATAATGATACATTTGTCCATAGCCTTCTCTGGGACACATGTTAACAATTGGACAAAAGAGTAATGCCAGTTAGCCCACAGAACCAGCCAATTTTTGGTGCTCTGACACCATGTCACCAGCGAATCACTTCACTAATCAAATTTTCAATCAAATTCTCAGTTTTAAACCAGGGGTTCTAAATTAGGGGCAATATGGCCCCATAGGGAACATATAGCAGTGTCTTAAAACATTCTTTAAAAATATTTTTTATTGATTCCAGAGAGAGAGAGAGAGGAAGGCGGAGGAAGAGGGGAAGGGACATAGAGAAACATCAATCAGTGCCTCCTTCACGCACCCTGATAGGGGATTAAGTCCACAAACGGTGCACATGCCCTAACTGGGAATTGAGCCAGCGACCCTTCAGTGCATGGGATGACACTCAACCCACTGAGCCATACCGACCAGGGTTGAAGACACTTTTGATGGTCACAACTTAGGGGTGGGTGGGTGGGGTGCTACTGACATCTAGTTGGTAGAGGCCAGCAATGCTGCTAAACATCCTAGAATGCACAAAATAGCCTTCCCTCCATCTAAAACAAAGAATTATCCAGCTCAAAATGTAAACAGTGTCAAGGTTGAAAAATCCTGCTCTAAAATAAAACCAGGCATATTATTAAGCTGGCCTAATTTTTGGTAACATAAGAATTAAAGATAGCCCTAGCCTATGTGTGGTTCAGTTGGTTGGAGGGTCATCATGTACACCAAAAGGTGGCAGGTTCAGGTCCTGGTCAGGGCACCGGGTGGGAGGCAACCAATCAATCTTTCTCTCTCACATTCATGTTTCTCTCTCTTTCTCTCTCTCTCTCTCTCTCTCTCTCTCTCTCTCCCTCCCTCCCTCCCTCCCTCCCTCCTTCCCTCTCTCTAAAATCAGATAAAACAATTGGGATGCCAAAACAAAAAAACAGATTCTCTTCTCCCCTCAAGATGATTCTTCTTACCCAACTCTGAAGCCTGTCAAGGATAATCTACACAGGTTGGTTATTTTATGGCTATGGTATAGTAGGCTTGACTCAATGTCTACTAGTAGAAAAGCTTGGCCTTACAATTCAGAATTTTATTTACATCCATCCATGCATCCATCCATCCATCCGTGTATATGTGCATATGTACCTCCATTTTGCTATTTCTTTTACAACTCCACTATCTTCCTTCCAGATAACATTTAATAGAGTTATACTTCCTAAGAAAATGTCAATATCACCCCATTCTTCCCTAGAGTCTCCTAAAAACTCTTTAGGTCAGTAGACTTTTTAGAAATAGGGCTTTTCAGTTTCTAAAATAAAAGAAATAAAAGTATAGAAAAATTACTGATTAAAGAGAAACCTTAATAATAATGTACTACATAGATAAGTTCTCTCTTTCCGCTGATATATTATAGTTAGAGGTACAGGAAAGGATTTTGCTCACAGTTGCTGAGAGGGGTAAATCCATCCTTTTATTGTACTATTGGGTGACAGGTGGGGGTGTTATTCGAAAGAAGCCTCAACACGCTAGATGGTTATAACTGATAAGGTATTTACATAGATTTAACATTTTTAATTTTCAAAAGTTCTTAACTAAGTCTTTTAAAGGTTCAGAATTACTACTGCCTATGTTATAAGCTTGCCCAGGGACGGAAATTATATTGAGGGAAACAAAAATAGTCACTCTTCTCTCTTAATCTGGGGAAAAGAGGAAGAAATGTGAATATAATTAAAACATTGCATTAAAAAAACAACAGTGTGATCCTGGAAGGTGTGGCTCAGTTGGTTAGAACATCGTCCTGAGCACCAAAGGGTTGTGGGTTTGATTCTTGGTCAGGGCACATAGACGGGTTGTGGGTTTGATCCATGGTGGGGGTGTGTATGAAATGCAACAGACTGATGTTTCTTTCTCTCCCTCTCCCTTCCTCTCTCTCTCTAGAATCAAGGAAAAACATATCCTTAGGTGAGGATTAGAAAAAAGAAAGACAACAGAGTGGTGATGGCCAGAGGGAGGGAGGGCTGGTTGGGCAAAAGGGGGGGAATGAGGGACATCTGTAATAATGTCAACAATAAAAATACAGTAAAAAACGACAAAGGATGCTTAACATCCTATATAATAAAAGCCTAATATGCTAAATGTCCAGTTGTCCGTTCAACCAATCAAAGTGTAATATGCTAATGATATGCTAAGGCCACTCAACTACTTGCTATGACGTGCACTGACCACTAGGGGGCAGATGCTCTGACTGGTAGGTTAGTTTGCTGCTGGGGTCCGGCTGATAGGGACTGAGTGAGACTGGCTGGACAAGCCCTGGAGCCCTCCCGTGGTCCCTCCCCGCTGGCCAACTTCCCGTCCCTCCCTGGCCCCGATCGTGCACTGGTGGGGTCCCTTGGCCTCGCCTGCGCCCTCTCACAATCTGGGACCCCTCGGGGGATGTCAGAGAGCCGGTTTCGGCCCGATCCCACAGGCCAGGCTGAGGGACCCCACTGGTGCACAAATTCATGCCCCGGGCCTCTAGTATAGAGATAAGGACATGATTGGAAATTTAATCATACATCAACAAAGGAGAGGGAAAGTAATCATACATCAACTAGGGTCAGCTTAAGGACTCCATCTTTTTCACCTAGCTAGTGAAGCAGAATCAACATGTGACTTCCTTATGCTTATAGAATACAAAGAACTAAAACTAATTTAGTTTTATGTATGTGATGGCTCTATCCTATATGGGTAATCTGCAATTCCATGTTAGTAGACTTTTCTCCTTTAGTTGAAATCATATGAATTACTTTCTTTCCAGAGGAAAGATAGTAAAGGATTTTCTACATTGAAAATGATGCCAATTAAACTACTACTACAACCCCACAAGACTGGCTAATACATTATTTGATTGATCAGTCAAGCAGATTGACTAATACACTAATTACCCTCCAGAGAAGCCTGGTTCCCTCACCTTCCTTATAGTATAACAAAACATGTATAAACAATTACTTACTCTTGGATGAAAAGCTATGGCAGTAACAAAATCTATATGCTGAAAACAGCAAAGGCATTCTCTTCTGGAAATGTGCCATAACCTGACTGTTTTATCCATCGAAGAAGAGAGCAGAAAGTAGTTCTACGGAAAAATTGCCATTGATTATTTTATCACCATATGAGAAAAACTATGTATACAATAAAAATGAACTTTTAGTTTTTATGTACCACAATAGTTTTATTAGTATTGTTATACACAGCATCAGAAATAACAAAAGATTATCTAATTCATTTGGAAGATCCCATTTTTTGGAAATAGGTAAATATTATATTTCTTAGATTCTAAGACTTTTTCACATTACGTATTCTGGAATTGTATTGGAACTTAGCTATGAATATAAGGCATCTACTCATTTAATTGTCACTTCAGTTCAGTTACTTTCACATTGACAATACAGATGAATTTTAACTCACATGGATTCTCTGTCATTTAAAATGCCTTAAAAATATTACCCTATAATGCAGCATGAAATGAAAAGTTATTGTGTACCTGTCACACTGTAGGCAAGAAAATTAGAGAACAGAAACTGTCAAATGTTTCAGAATAGATCACAGAATTTTCAAAGCTAGAAGAGGCTAACATAATTGATTTAGACATTGTGAAGGCCCATCATCCAGGAACCAAACATCTATCTGTCAAAGGCTTCCAGCTATCAGAGCTCATTAATTTCTAAACACAATCTATTTAAGAGGAGATCAACAAGTCACACTGAATGTGAAAACCCCATTGAGATCCTAATATTCTTTGGTATGCATAAATGTGTTAAACAAATTAAAATAATGATGACAGTTAATGAGTACTTACAATGTGCTAAACATTGTTCTTAGCACTATAATGCAACCCTACAAAGTAGTTATATTATTATTCTCTTTTACAAATGAGAACACTGAGGCAAAGAGGTTAAATAATTTGTATACACAACATGTCAGTGGCAGAGTGGGTAGTCTGGCTCTAGGTCCGGGCTCTGACCACTACACTATTCTGTAGAGTGCTTGAGTAGAACACATGTTATGGAAAACAACCAGATACTTTGTCACTTATTTAAAGCAATGAAATAATCTTACATCTTTAAATGTAGAAAGACTAAGCATAAATATTGATTTGGATATGTAAATGTATTGATACATATATGCTATTTGGGCTAGTTTATAAGGTATACATTTTATGTGGTTTACCTAGTTTCATATAGATGGTGTATATTGACATTAAAAAACAGAATTTTGCAAAAGAAAAAAAAACCTTTAAAAATATATATAAAAAACAGAAAACAATAGAAAAAAACCAAGAATTTTGAAAGATTTATAATAATTTTAAAACATATAATAACAGTCCCAGCTGGTGTGGTTCAGTTGGCTGGGCATTGTCCCATGCACTGAAAGGTTGCTGGTACCATTCCTAGTCAGGGCACATGCCTGGGTTGTGGGCTCCATCCCTGGTGGAGGGCAGGCAGGAGGCAGTGGATTGATGTTTTGTTCTCACATCCATTTCTTTCTCTCTTTCTTTCTCTCTCTCTCAAATCAACTTAAAGAGTCTTAAAAAAATCTAATAACAATTATTTTTATTTTCAATATCTACTTAGTTCCAGGAAAGTTTTGAAGAGTATGTGCAGTTTAAATTATATTTCCTATTAATAACAACTATATAAAAACTGAACTTATTAGCCCTAGCTGGTTTTCTCAGTGGTTAGTGTCAGCCTGAGGACTGAAGGATCTTGGGTTCGATTCTGGTCAAGGGCACATACTGAGGTTGCAGGCTTGATCCCCGGCTCTGTTTGGGGCATGTGCAGGAGACAACCCAACTGATGTCTCTTTCTCACATTGATGTTTCTCTCTGTCTCTCTCCTCCCTTCTACTCTCTCTAAAAATCAATGGGAAAAATATCCCAGGGCGAGGATCAACAACAACAAAACAATAAAAGCAAAAACAAAACAACAAAAAAACTATGGTCTGTTGTTCACTAAAACTAACTTTATTCGCCCTAGCTGGTTTTGCTTAGTGGTTAGAGCATCAGCCTGGGGACTGAAGAGTCCCAGGTTCGATTCTAGTCAAGGGCATACGATTGGGTTTTGAGCTTGATCCCCAGCAGGGGGTGTGCAGGAGGCAGCTGATCAATGATTCTCTTTCATCATTGATGTTTCTCTCTCTCCCTCCCCCTTCCTCTCTGAAATCAATAAAAATGTATTTTTTTTAAAAGATTGACCCTTAAAAAAAACAACTAACTTTAGTCAATGCTTGCAATAGTCCATTGCTTGAAGTATATGAAAACATGAAGATAACCCTAGAAGTGAAGATGCTGAAGACATGTTAAGATTAGCTCTAATATGCCAAGAGATTTCTGTTCAATAAATACTTACTGAATAAGTAAAGTTAAATAATTTTATTAAACTAAGTATAGTTTTGGGAGTAAAAGAAATTAGATTCAAATCTAAGTTCTAACCACAACTAATTTTGTGATCTTGGATAGGCCAGAGGCCCAGTCTTCTAATCTACAAAATGAACTATTGTCTACCTCACAGTTACATTATAAGAACTAATAAGGTAATTCTTGTTACCTAGTACAAAATAAGTCTTCAAAAAAAGAAAACTCACTGTAAACACCAATTATGCTAGATATTGAAGAAAAACAATAGTAAAATAAGATCTGGTTCCTACTCTTGAGGGGCTTAGAATCTAGTTAAGTGAAAAAGAAAGTTTACTCGCCTCCCCCAACAATTGTGTGAGCCAGTTCCTTAAAATAAACCTCCTTATGTATGCACGTGCTCTTGGTTGTATTACTCTGGAGAACCCTGACTGATACAGTGGTCAGTGCAGAACTAATGTCTTCCAGTTAGTGTGACATTTCAGAAAAAAAATATTTGTTTGCTTTAATGAAGTAAAATGAGTGCAAGATTCCCAGTTATGTGCTTTGTATTTTTTGCTCCAGATGAATATGATTATCAGATTAAGAACATTTTAAATTTCCATCTTCTGACAACTCGGTCAGATTTCACACAGGGTAGGAAAGGAGTACAAAGACACAATTAGGGCCCAGTTTAAAACCAGACGACAAGGTGAGGCTCAACCTTGTTCCAGGAGGTTAGAGAAAGACATTACAACTGATGGGTTATGAAAAGCATCCAGACATCTAAACAAGTATGACAGGGACAGCAATTCATAAATAGGTGTGTTTCGAAGCTGGAGCTCAGAGAAAACCTGACTAGCCAATATATATTACCAATATCTTTGTGGGACATGAGGTTCTCTTGACATATTTAAAATATATAGGCATCAATGGTATCCCTCGTAGCATTTTGTTAACTCAGTTGACTTTTCTTAATTTAAGGCTTTTAAATATTATTCCCCCTGAATTCTTAATGTATTTTCGATTCTGATTACTGACAAATTCAATACAGATTAAATCAAAGGTACCATGCAAAACTCAAAGACTGTTTCCTGCTTCAAAGAACTTAAATCAAATTTAAAATCTCTCTTTAAATTTTCACAAAACTGCAAAAATATTTGATAAGTGGCAAAACAGAACTTCTACTTCTGGAATAATTTTGTTCTAAGGGGGAAAATCACATAATTAAGATGTATCATTGATTCATAGAATATAATTGTTAAGCCTAAATTAATAATTTCACAAATGTAGTATATTAGCCCCAAAGCAGGCTTGATTAGATAGATCAGACTTCACCTTTATAATTGAAGTCATATCCATTTTGCTGAGGATACTTTGCAAAATTATAAGAGGAAAAAGATACAGTATATAAACAGATCCAAACAGAAGTTGTCAAGTAATATAAACATTTTCTTATGAGCCTAATGTGACATCTTTTTTAACTTTAATTAATTTGTACATAGAGCCCACAAAATATATATGAACATTTAAATACTTGATAGTGTGACAATCATAGAAATAAAGCATTTGTTTTTATCCTATAGTCATAGTTACACAGAATTAACATACAATCCAAATAAAAATTTCCTACTTTAGACCATGAAAGATCAAGGAGATCAGCAGTATGTCCTTTATATTTGCAAAATGGCCGTTGTCGAAATGGTGCATTTTTATCATCAGTGTCTTCATCAGTTCCACTGCATACCTATTTAGACAAAGACAAATGTTAAAACTAGCAAAAGGAAAGCTTCCCACTCTGTCTGTTCTCTCATCATTTTGTATGATGCTTGACTGAAATCTTGATCCAGCAAAAGCAAACCACCATTTATGCTGAATCTGTTATTTATCACCTCTTTACCTCCTTGACCTAACAAATAACAAACCAGGATCATTAACTGAAGAACATCATGCTATCATAATCTTTTCCCTCCCTAACAGAGTCCGTACTTTGTCCTTTTCTGAGCATCTGTTACTACATGGGAGGTAGGAGCCAGCACCAGAGGGTGATCATGATCAGTCTAAGGTAATCAAGACAAACTCATTCCCTTTCCCAGTGATGACTGGTTTAGGAATGGGCACATGCTACAATTTTCATCCTTAGACATAAGGGAAAGTTTTTTGTGGGAGGGAGTAGGAGGGGGCTCTAAAATGATTTCCTCATTCTTAAAAAGGGCATATTAAGAGAGACCTTCCTTTTCCCTGCCTCCAAACATTGTTGTTTGCATAGGACACCTGAGAGTGTAGTAACCATTAGAGGACTATGAGGGAAACCAACCAGAGAGAACAGATAAAGAATAGCAAAGCAGGAAAATGGTAGGGCCCTGTGACCCTGATGATACTACTGAGCTGCTGAATTAGCCACTCCTGGAACTGCCTTACCTCCAGACTTGCTTCCTCATTGTTTAAGCCATTTTCAGTTGGATTTCTGATATTTGAAGTCAAATGCATCCTGACAGAGGTAGGTGAATAATAATGCCATTCTTTTGTGCAGTGAATTTAGTTTACAACATGCTTTTGTATTCATTATCTGATGAATCCTAACAACTCTAAGAGTTGGGTATTAAAATTTTGAAGATAGAGAGATTGAGATAAAAAAAAAAATCAAGGCTCAAAGAGGTTAAAATAACATATTAAAGGTAACATGGCCACCTGCAAACAGCAGAACCAAAGCAGAAATATAAGTGATTTAACATCAAGTTCAGAGGTTGTTCCTTAAATGTTTTAAAGCAGCAGTCGCCAACCGGGTGGTCCGCAGACCACTGGTGGCCCGCGAGGTCTGAAAGGCTGGCGACCACTGTTTTAGAGGATGTTAGCATGAGCAAAAAATATGGAGTGTTAGCTAAGCCTTGAATATTTAGGAAAGGATAGGTAGGATGATGAGGATAGAGAAAAAAAATATATGGAGATATAGTAGGAGATTAGGGTAGAAAGGTACTTTGAGACCAGATCATAAAGGGCCTTAAATTTGTGGCTTAGAAGGTCAGGCATTCTTTTTTTTAATTTTTAAAAATTAATTAGAGAGGGGGGAGGGAGGGAAGAAGGGAGAGGGAGAGGGGGAGAGGGGAGAGGGGAGAGGGGAGAGGGGAGAGGGAGAGAGAGAGAGAGAGAGAGAGAGAGAGAGAGAGAGAGAGAGAGAGATATCTATTTGTTATTCCATGCATTCAACATTCATTGGTGTATTCTTGCATGTGCCTTGACTGGGGATTGAACCTACAGCCTTGGCATATCAGGATGATGCTCTAACCAACTGAGCTACCTGGCTAGGGTAAAAGTTTAGACATTCTAATGCAGTGATGTTCTAATGCAGTGATGGTGAACCTTTTGAGCTTGGTGTGTCAGCATTTTGAAAAACCCTAACTTAACTCTGGTGCCGTGTCACATATAGAAATTTTTTGATATTTGCAACCATAGTAAAACAAAGACTTATATTTTTGATATTTATTTTATATATTTAAATGCCATTTAACAAAGAAAAATCAACCAAAAAAATGAGTTTGCGTGTCACCTCTGACACGTATGTCATAGGTTCGCCATCACTGTTCTAATGTAATGGAGAGCAAACACAAGGTTCTGAAAATAAAAACTAACATGTTCTGACTGGTGCTATCAAAAGAGAATGCTATTGTGTAAAAGATCATTTGAAGAAAGAAAATGGAGGCAAGAAGAGCAGTCAGTAAGTTTAAGTAAGAATAATGAGGGCTTGAACTAGGACAGTGGGCATGGGGATAGATTAAAAACTACCGGTATTATTTGTCTAGAACTTTACAGTTAATAAAAAATCTTCAGCACTAGCTGGTTTCGCTCAGTGGCTAGAGCATCAGCCTGGGGACTGAAGGGTCCCGGGTTTGATTCCAGTCAAGGGCACATGCCCGGGTTGCAGACTCGATCCCCAGTAGGGGGGATGCAGGAGGCAGCCAATCAATGATTCTCTCTCACCATTGATGTTTCTCTCTCTCTCTCCCTCTCCCTTCCTCTCTGAAATCAATAAAAATATATTTTTTAAAATCTTCACATCCACTGTGGAGATAGACCAGCAACAAAAATGTCTGACCTTTTGCCAAATACTACTAATCCTAGATAACTATAGCTACTTCCCCTAATTTTGCTGCTAGCCCAGGGAGCACTGCTGGAAGACATAAAACTAAACAGGCTTGCTTAATTACATCAAATTCAGCCTTTGCTTTAATAATAATTTACATTTCATTAACTCCTTAACATATTTCTTCTAGCAGTGATTCCAGATACTTTTTTTCCTCCTTAAATATCCATTTTTTCTCCCAATAGCAGCGGTTCTCAACCTGTGGTTCGCGACCCCTTTGGGGGTCGAACGACTCTTTCACAGGGGTCGCGTAAGACCATCGGAAAACACATATATAATTACATATTGTTTTTGTGATTAATCACTATGTTTTAATTATGTTCAATTTGTAACAATGAAAATACATCCTGCATATCAGATATTTACATTATGATTCATAACAGTAGTAAAATTACAGTTATGAAGTAGCAACGAAAATAATTTTATGGTTGGGGGTCACCACAACATGAGGAACTGTATTAAAGGGTTTCGGCATTAGGAAGGTTGAGAACCACTGCCCTATACTCTACCTTTTTTTCAAGATACTTAATGTTTTTCAGATTATAAATACATGCTCAGTATAGACAATTCAGAAAAAAAAGCCAGAAAGTAGGAAAATTAAAACCACCTATGATCTGCTAACATTTTGATATTTTCAGTCTTCCTTTTTACTATACATGAGTGTTTTCTGTATTCCACTCTTTCAAAACATGTATTAGCTGCATATGAATGCACCATAACTTAATCGTTCTCCAATATGTTGGTCATTCAGATATTTCCTTTTTTTTTTTTTACTAATATAAACAGCAATTCACTGAATAATCTGGAACATGAATCTTTATCTCTCTTTGATTAAAAAAAACCCCTAATATACATGGTCAAAAGGTTTAAACTGGAGACTTTTATTTATAGTGTCTTCTGTTGTTTGTTTTAATAAAAGCAGGTAAGCTTAAATTTTTAGAAATATAGAAGTATAACGTATCAAATAAAAGTGACTGAAAACCCTACCACCTAGAGATAACTGCGAGTAATAATTTAGTGAGTTTCCTTTAAGCTTTTTAATCTATATTCATAGATATTTTAGCCAAAATTGGGATATTATTGTATCCAATTTTTCATTCTTCTTTTTTCATTTTACATTTTAACTAGAATGTTTTTAATATCATTACATTGACGGACAACCAAGATGGCGGCCTAGGTAAACACCTGAACTTGCTGCTGCGCACAACCACATTAAAACTACAACTAAAAGACAAAACGAATATCATCCAGAACCATGGGAAGGCTGGCTGAGTGGAAATTCTATAACTAGAAGGAAAGAGAAAAGCGCATTCAGTCCGGTAGGAGGTGCAGAGGTGTGGAAGTGCAGAGGTACAGAGGCACGCGAAAGGGGCTGGCAGCTGGGTACGCTGTTGTCTTTTTCAATCGGGAGGGAGAGGCGAGAATTTGGGGACCCAGACTCATATGGGAAGAAACTGGACTGTCTGGCATCGGGCCGGAACGTGAGGGCAGCTTTCTCACAGAGGTGCTTGCAGCGGTCATTGTTCCTGCACGGGGCCACGGGACACAGAGACCTGAGGTCTTCTCCAGGGCAGGGCTGACTGGCAGCCATTGCTGTTTGCTTTGGTGATTCCCTGAGACCCCGCCCCCCCCAATTACAACTCCACCTAAGCTGTGTGCAGAGGCTTTTGCATACGAATGGCCTGGCCTTTCTCCGCCTAAAAACCTGTCAAACTGCAGCTGGGTCAGAGAACCCCAGAGGGTCCAAAAGAAGGCCTAAGGCTCTCAGCAGCAGCAGCCGGCCTTGCTTCACAGCTGTGCCTCATCTGGGCACCTCCAAACCCCAAACAAAGAGGAGGAATCTGCAGATCTCTCTGTAGCTCCTACTGGGTAGCCTCAGGCAGTGGCTGACCTTGCACCTCCTTGGAGATCCAAGAGCCAGTGTACCCAGTGGTCAGAGTGAGACCATCCAGATTACATCTCTTCACATCCGTAAGAGACACACTCAAGGGACAGACTCAGTGAGCGACAAAGCCCCACTGAAGCCAAGTCCTGCTCCATAAGGGTGTCTCCAGCACAGAAGTTCTCCCATTGTAGACACAACTGGTACAGCCAACTGGTCTGGAGGTCAATTCCTCTCAGTGATACCAACAGCAATCAAGGCTTAACTACAACAAGACTGTGCACAAAGCCCACAAAAGGGTGCACCAAGAGTGTCCACCTCAGGTAATTAGGGAGGCTGAGTCACTGGGCCCTATAGGACACATAGCACAGAAAGCCACTCTATCAACATAGGGAAGCAGCCAAAATGTGGAGACAAAGAAACAGGTCACAAATGAAAGAAATGGAGGAAAGCAAACTATTGGACATAGAGTTCAAAACCACAGTTTTAAGGTTACTCAAGAATCTTCTAGAAACCTCCGAGAAATTCAGTGAGACCCTCCAGGATATGAAAAAGGACCAATTATAAATTAAGCATACACTGACTGAAATAAAGAATAATATACAGAGATCCAACAGCAGACTAGAGGGTCGCAAGAATCAAGTCAAAGATTTGAAATACGAAGAAGCAAAAAACACCCAACTGAAAAAGCAAAAGGAAAATGGAACACAAAAATATGAAGATAGTGCAAGGAGCCTCTGGGACAAGTTCAAGCATACCAACATCCGAATTATAGGGGTACCAGAAGAAGAGAGAGAGCAAGATATTGAAAACCTATTTGAAGAAATAATGACAAAAAACTTCCCCTACCTGGTGAAAGAAATAGACTTACAAGTCCAGGAAGTGCAGAGAACCACAAACAAAAGGAATCCAAAGAGGACCACACAAAGACACATCATAATTAAAATGCCAAGCGCAAAAGACAAAGAGAGAATCTTAAAAGCAGCAAGAGAAAGACAGTCAGTTACCTACAAGGGACTACCCATATGACTGTCAGCTGATTTCTCAACAGAAACTATGCAGGCCAGAAGGGAGTGGCAAGAAATATTCAAAGTGATGAATAGCAAGAACCTATAACCAAGATTAGTCTACCCAGCAAAGCTATCATTTATAATTGACGGCCAGATAAAGAGCTTCACAGACAAGAAAAAGCTAAAGGAGTTCATCACCACCAAACCAGTATTATATGAAATGCTGAAGTATATTCTTTAAGAAGAGGAAGAAGAAGAAAAAGGTAAAGATAAAAATTATGAACAAATATATATCTATCAACAAGTGAATCTAAAAATCAAGCGAATAAATAATCTGATGAAGAGAATAAACGTGAATATAATAGAGTCAGGGGCATAGAAAGGGAGTGGACTGACAATTCTCGGGGGGAAGGGAGTGTGGGGGGTACGGGAAGAGAATGGACAAAAATTGTACACCTATGGACAAGGACAGTGGGGGGGGGGGGTAAGGGCCTGGGATGGGGTGGGAACCGGGTGGAGGGGAGCTATGGGGGGAAAAAGAGGAACAATTGTAATCATCTGAACAATAAAGATTTATTTAATAAAATATCATTACATAGTCTTTGAAAACAATTTAAGGACAGAATAATATTCTACTTGTGGGCTATCACATAGCTTTAATTTTCCAACTGTTAAAAATTTAGCTTGTTCATATTTTAGCTTTTGTGAGAACACTAAGATGAAAATCATTTTACTTACATCTTTGGACATATTTGATTCTTTCTTTTTTTTAAAAAAATATTTTTATTGATTTCAGAGAGGAAGGGAGAGGGAGAGAGAGATAGAAACATCAATGATCATAGAGAATCATCGATCAGCTGACTCCTGCATGCCCCACACTGGAGATCAAGCCCGCATCCCAGGCATGTGTCCTGACTGGGAATCGAACCGTGACCTCCTGTTTCATAGGTCAATGCTCAACTACTGAGCCATGCCAGCTGGGCTGGTTATTTCTTTATAATAGATTTTTAAAGGTAGAATTATTAAAGATAGAGAGTGTGTGTATATATATATAAATGTATGTATATATAATGCAAATTAGGCCAGGATGCCATAACGGGTCACGGCCCGACAGGAGGAGATTGCGCTTGCAGATGAGGCCCGGAGCGGAGATGGAGACAGAGATGAGGGCCTGCCTGAGCTGGCGTGGTAGCTTGTGTGGCCCTGGAGCAGACACAGGCAGGGAGGTCGGGGGACGCTGCGAGTCAGGCGTGGGTCCCGGCCCCCCTGTGGCACCTGTCCGGCCCCCCGCGGCGCTGGTCCGGCCTGACTCCCACAGCGGCTGGTGCTGTGCAAGTCAGGCGCTGGTCCTGGCCCCCCGCGGGGTGCGTCCTTGCACAGCGGGAGGCGGGACACCTTCTTGCGCTATTTAAATCGCGTGCTGGGCCTCTAGTTACTAAATAAAATATATTTAATCTAATCTATATATCTCTCTAAATAGATATCTATATCTAGGAAGATATTTATATCTCTACATACATATATAGTTACATACATAAATATATATATGTAAATATATATATATGTAAAACTGTTATGTACATTTCAAATTTACATAGAAGAGAGAATATAGTAAAAAGTATAATGAAGGGCGGGGAAAAAAAAAGGACACATATGTAATACCCTTTGTAATACTTTAAGCAATAAAACAATAAAAAAAAGAGTTTAAAAAAAAAGTATAATGAACCCCTAACATCTATTACCTTCTTTAACAATCATCAACATTTTGTTTTTATCAATCTTCCTATCTTTATGTATTTGCTTACTTTTGCTGGAACATCTAAAGCAAAGCTTAATACCATTTACCTGAATACAGTAAATACTCTATAAGTATTTCTAACTAATAAGCCCTCTTTTATTCATAACTACAATGCCATTATCACACCTAAAAATACAATTTGTATCATCTAATATATTATCCATATTCAAATATCCTGATTATCTAAAAATGTCATTTTAAAGCTGGACTGCTATGAAAACTTGTAAGCCTTTTGATATTAGCGCCTACCAGATAACTGTATTAGTTTCTTGAGATACCAAAATAAATGACATTTATCTTATAACCTATTCTCAGTATTTAAAATGTAGAATGAACCTTTTATCATGTCAGATTATGTCATTCTCTGTTGAAAAATCTATTAGCTTCCATCGTTCTCAACACAATAGCCAAAGTCATTGCAATGGCCAACATTTTATGACTGCCCCATCCACATCTCTGTGGCTTCATTTTCTATGACTCTTCCCCTGACTCATTGACTCCAGCTACTCAGGCCTTCATGCAGTTTCACTTGCTGTTCACTCTACATGGAATGCTCCCTCATCTCCTTCAGATTTTGCTCAAATGACAACCTCTTGGTGAAACTCTGCTTGTCCACCTTCTTTACCTTCTGTCATCTCTACTTTATCTGCTTTATTTTCTCCATGAAATTTATCATCTTCCAATATATTACAAAATTTGCTTATTTCTCTATCTGCCACCACTAGAATTTAAACTTCATATGAACAGCTATTTGTGTCATTTTTGTTCACTACTATATCCTTAATTCTGAGAGTAGTGATTAATAGATAGTATGCACTCAATAAATATTTGTGGACTAAATGAAGACACAGTGTCAGACTTTAAAATGCCAATTAGTGCACCATAATGGTTAAGAACATAAGCTCTAGAGCAGTGGTTCTCAACCTTCCTAATGCCGCAACCCTTTAATACAGTTCCTCATGTTGCGGTGACCCCCAATTTCATTGTTACAAATTGAACATAATTAAAGCATAGTGATTAATCACAAAAAAACAATATGTAATTATATATGTGTTTTCCGATGGTCTTAGGCGACCCCTGTGAAAGGGTCGTTCGACTTCCAAAGGGGTCGCGACCCACAGGTTGAGAACCGCTGCTCCAGAGACTGATCAGGGCTGGGTTCTAATTCTGATGCTATATCTATCATCTTTGTGAAATTGGTGAGTTACTTAAAATCTCCTCAGTCTTTTCTTCATCTAAAAACAGAGTTCTTAATAGTATCTCACAACAGTATCAGGACTGTTGTGAGGTTACAAAAGATAAGACATAAAATGCACTTAGCAAAGTACATGGCACATAGTAAGGACACATAAAATGTTAGCTGTTGTTATATAAATTGATATAGTATTATAAGTGCCTTTAACAGAAATATGGGCAAAATATAATGGGCACAATGAGGGAGCATATAAGTAATTATGCATTAAGTGAAGCAAGGAACACTTCAGCAAGGAGACCAGAGACTGAAATAAATTTACCAGGCAAAGTGGAATAGCATATGTAAATGCATGGAATCCACAAAGGGTCTGACATTTTTGTTGGGGCAACAATGAACAATTGAGTAGCTCAGAACATAAGGTTTGTGAGAGGGAAGGGTGGGAAATAACAATGAGAGCTGAGGTCAGGCTGATTTCTGAAAGGCTGAGTCAAGCTAAGGAATTTGGCCTTGATTCTCGAGAGAAAAAAAGAGCCAAAAAGAGTGCTCAAACAGGACAGTAACATGATCAGATTTGTTTTACAGGAAAGTAATTCTGCTGGCATTGTGGATGAAAGACTGGAATCTGGGAAAAAGCTCTAATGGTCCAGGTAAGAGATAAAGCCTGGATTATAGCAGTGGAAATGAAAGGAATGGCCAGATTCCAAAGACATTTCTGAGATCAAGAAGGCAGGATGTGGTAAATGAGCAGACACTGAAGGGAGGGAAAGAGTAAAAAGTGATCACAGAGTCTAACTCAGGAGATGGTATGGGTATTACACAATGAACTGGCATCAAGTACACTGTCAAAGGAGTGGTTTTCTTGGGAAAATGTTACGTACTTAATTCTGATTTGGACATATTATTAATGCCTGTCTTCCCCCGTGTATATAGATCCTTGGCATGCACTGTCCACTGCATCTTTATATTTTCAGTGCCTAACACACTGTTGACTAAACCAATGCATATTTTAAATAAAATGCTGCTTAGAATTTCACAAAAATTATCTCTCATCCCTTTACAGCTAACTCTGTTCTTCAAGCTTTTGATTCTATTGATCTTGAAGGGGATTAGAATATGTCACCCCTCAAAATACCGCTCTTCGCATAAGAATTACTTTGAGCAGAAGGCAACAAGAAAGTCTTTACTCTTCCCTTTTCTACCTGAAAACAGGGCATAAAATTCCCTCTATGAAGGTGTTTTGTCCTCACCTCTCCTTTACCAGGAAGGGGAGAATGAATCTTATCTCTGGAAATAGCTCGAGTCTTCATAAACAGGACTTTACTAAATAACTCTTTTTTTAAAAAAAAATATGTTTTATTGATTTTTTTACAGAGAGGAAGGGAGAGGGATAGAAAGTCAGAAACATCGATGAGAGAGACACATCGACCAGCTGCCTCCTGCACACCCCACACTGGGGATATGCCTGCAACCCAGGTACATGCCCTTGACCAGAATCGATCCTGGGACCTTTCAGTCCGCAGGCCGACGCTCTATCTACTGAGCCAAACCGGTTACGGCGATAACTCTTATCTTCCATTAGTTTCCTCTAATATATTAACCTCCCACAATTTACCTCCCCTAAAAGCCTAACCCCCCTTTTCTTCGTCTATTCCTTCTTTACAGACTTTTATTGCCCTTTTAAAAATGAATGATATATAAGCCACTGGGTTTAACTGGTTATTTTTTGGGGGTGGGGGGTCTGTCCTGTTTTTCTATGAAGGCCACAATATGCATACTATTTCTCTTTTTAATCTGTCCTTTGTCAGGATATTTTGTAGATCTCAGCTGCAGAACCAAAGAGGGTAGAGGAATTTTTTTTCCTTCCCTACTACCTACTTTCAAAAATTTTAAGCAGAAGTTAAATGCTATAACACCCACACTGATGTTCCACTAATCAAACCCAGCAAACATAGATTTACCCAAGAAAGGTATTAATTTTAGGTAAACAGCATACGTAACACTTCTATTGTCAAGAAGAAATTTTAAGTCACTAGCATAATGGAGCAAATTATGCATGCCACTCTTCCTTTCTGCCTTACTGAGCTACTTTTGCAAATTAACAAAAATAGAGAGTGCCCTAGCCAGTTTGATTCCGGTCAAGGACACATACTTTGGTTGCAGGTTCCTTCCCAGCCCGGGCCCTGGTTGTGGCTTGTGCCAGAGGCAACCAATTGACGTGTTTCTCTCACATCAATGTTTCTCTGTCTTTCCCTCTCTCTTCTACTCTCCCTAAAAATCAAGGGAAAAAGATATCCTTGGGTGAGGATTAACAAAAAAAACAAGATAAAACAGCAATAAAAAACCAAAAGAAAACAGAGAGCATAACACCCAGAATCCTAGCCTTGACATGACCAATGAGGAGGTGAGTGATTTTGTGTGTGTCACTGTCATTGTTGGCTTAACTGTACAGCAGATACTTTCAGGTATTCTATTTTACGGGGATTCTAAGAAGACAAGAGTGAGAATGTAGTGCAAAAGAGAACGTTATCACTATCACAAGAAAAAAGAACACACACATCAGGAAAATAAACTCCATTGTGCTTACTGTGCCTCATGGCAGCTAGCACTAGATCAAAGACAAGTGATACCAAACTCCAAAGGTATATGAACTAGAATAGAGGCTTTTTAAAACTGTCCCAATAGAATGATAGAAGTGAAAGAAGCCACAAACAAACTTTTCCTGAAAACAACGGATAGAAATGATACTCGACTATGCCAGGAAAAAAACCCTTAGTACTCCAGGGGGTCATTATATTTTGTGTTAAAGAGCTACCATGTTCCTCATTTAAAAGGCATTATGTTCAAACAAAGTTGGGGGTTACACAGGATTTTTTAGGGGGGCCTGGTTGGAAGTAGTTAAAAACCTTTAAGTAGGATTGTTGAAATAAGCATAACACAAGATGGTACAAATAGTCCCTGTTTTTTAATAGTAACCAATAACTGGAAACTTTACAGTGAATTAAACTAATAAAAGCAAACCCTTTTCCCTAAAGCAAAGCAGTTAAAAATTTCTCCACTACATTAGTCAATGAAGGTTTTCTGGAGGAAGTAGGCCTTGAAGAATGGGCAAGCTTGGAAAAGAAAGAAAAGAGATTGCAGGCATTCAGATAAGGGGAATAGGAATAAAGGCACAGAAGCAGGAATTCAACACTGATTCAGGCCTACCACAGTTAGGCATGGGGTTAGGGTCCAAGGATACTAAGATCTGTGAAGTACAGTTCTTTGCTTTAAATCAGCCCAGAGCCTAGCCAGTGATACAAACTGCCAAGAAAGACATGATGATATTAATGTCAAAGTACTTATGATGTACTGTTAGAACACAAATGAGAAACAATTCTGCCTGCTTGAATCAGGGAAAACAAAAAGAGGTAATATATTTGAGCTGAATCTTGAAGGATAAGTAGGGCTTCGCCCTATGACTAAAGGGGATAGGAAGGGCATTCCCGGCAAATCAAACAGCATGGACAAAGGTGTAAAAGTGAGTGGTTAAGGGACAGACTTAGATCCAGCAAGGCAAATAGGATACATAAGCACTAGGGAATTAGAACTGAGTTAAAAAGGTAAGATGAGGCAAAATCAGGAAGGACCTTATTCTGTAGGTTACAAGGAGCCTTCAGAAGATTTTATACCACACAGCATAGTTAGATCTGTATTTTGAAAAAATAAAATAAAAAAAACTCGAGGCAATGTAGAAAATGAATTGGGTAGAGACCAGAGGCTACAGCAAACATTTAGATGAGTGTCATGGGCCTAGATGATGTGAATGGCAATGGGAAATGAGGAGACAGATTCCATGGGCATTTGTAGATGAGGGAGAGTGGATGGGAATTTGTAGCTACTTTGATATGTAGAGTGTTTCTGACTGAGTTAAAAAGATAACTTATGAATGTTGATGCCATTAAAGAAGGTTCAAAAGAGGGGGGAAAAAAGAGTAACTAATGTAATAATCTGAACAATAAAGATTTAATTAAAAAAAAAAAGAGAGAGGGGCAGAGTTGTGTGTAGATAATCTACACTAATAAAAGAGAAACATGGTAATTGGCGTACGACCGCTACCCTTTTCATTGGCTAATCAGGGCGATATGCAAATTAACTGCCAACTAAGATGGCGGTTAACCGCCAACAAAGATGGCGGTTAATTTGCATATGTAGGCACAATGCAGGGAGGCGAAAGGGAAAGCAGGAAGAAGCCCCCTGCCACTGACAGTGATCGGAAACCCAGGGGGGAGCTAAGAGCCGTGGGGCAGGGCAAAGGCGGCCATGATCGGAGAATTGGGTGCCTTTGCCACCCTGGCCAGTGATAGCAGGAAGCAGGGGTGGAGCCAGCGATGGGAGCTGGGCACAGTCGAAGCTGGCAGTCCTGGGAGCTAGGGGTCCCTTGCCTGGGCCTAAAGCGGAGCCCGCGATCGCGGGGCCGCTGCAGCTGCGGGTCCCTGCTGCCTGGGCTGGATGCCTCAGCCAGAGGCGTCCTGCGGGGGCAGGGGCGGAGCCCGCACGATCACGGCACCGCTGCCACAGCGGGTCCCCGCTGCCCGGGCCAGATGCCTCGACCAGAGGCGTTAGGCCTGGGCAGGGGCAGAGCGGGAGATCGCAGGGAGCTGGGAGTCCCCTGCCCAGGCCTAATGCGTTAGGCCTGGGCAGGGGCGGAGCCTGCAACCGTGGGGAGCTGGGGGTGCCCTGCCCAGGCCTGACACCTCTGCTGGAGGCCTCAGGCCTGGGCAAGGGGCCGATCCGGTGATCGGCGATCGGAGGATGATGAGGGTCAACTCCTCTGGCCGAGGCATCAGGCCTGGGTGGGGGGCGGAGCTGGGGATTGGGGGGATATGACGGTCCCCTTGCCCAGGCCTGAAGCCTGGGTCAGAGGCGTCAGGCTTGGGTGGGGGGTGGAGCAAGCGATCAGAGGGAGATGGGGGTCCTGTGCCCAGGCATGATTCCTGGGCCAGAGGCATCAGGCGTGGGCGGGGGTCAGAGCCAGTGATCGGGGGGAGATGGGGGTCCCCTGTCCAAGCCTGACACCTCTGGCGGAGGCATCAGGCGTGGGCGGGGGTCAGAGCCAGTGATCGGGGGGAGATGGGGGTCCCCTGTCCAAGCCTGACACCTCTGGCGGAGGCATCAGGCCTGGGCAAGGGGCCAATCAGGCGATGGGAGGGTGATGGGGGTCGACGCCTCTGGCTGAGGCATTAGGCCTGGGCAAGGGCGGAGCCAGTGATGGGGGGAGAAGGGGGTCCCCTGCCCAGGCCTGAATCCTGGGCCAGAGGCATCAGGCCTGGGCCAGGGGCAGAGCCAGCAATCGGAGGGGGCTGGGGGCAGAACCAGTGATGGGGGGAAATGAGGGTCCCCTGCCCAGGCCTGACACCTCTGGCAGAGGCGTCAGGCCTGGGCAAGGGGCCGATCCTGCGATTGGAGGGTGATGGGGGTCAACACCTGAGGGCTCCCAGTATGTGAGAGGGGCCAGGCTGGGCTGAGGGACACTCCCCCCCCCCCGTGCACGAATTTCGTGCACCGGGCCCCTAGTCTTTCTATATAAAAGGTTAATATGCAAAGTGTTCCCTCGGGAGTTTGACCTGGAGACCAGGAGCTCGATCGCTCACTATGACGTGCGCAGACCACCAGGGGGTGGCACGGAATGAAGGAAGGCCGTGGCCGGCAGCTGGCAGCCAGGGAAGGAAGGCCCCAGCCAGCAGCTGGAAGGCCCTGATTGGCCCTGACTGCTGGCCAGGCCTAGGGACCCTACCCATGTGCAAATTTTGTGCACCAGGCCGCTAGTTAAAATATATTGGCGAGTGACTATTAACATCTATCCAGTTACACAAGCCTGACACCTGGGAATCATCCTAGGCTACTCACTTATTAGGTAGTCGTCACCACGTCCTAGAGATCCCACTTCTTTCACATCTCTTAAATTCAGCTCATCTTTATGGTTTCTAGGTCTACTGCTATCATAATCTATCATAACTGAAGTTCCCATTTCTCTCTTGGGTTAATAGTCTCTTAAGTGGTCTCCCTATACTGCAACCCCCATCTAATCTATCCTTTATAGTGCTACCACAATTTTCTTTCTAAAACAAAAATCTGAACGTTTTAATTAAACTCCTAATTGAAAACCCTCAAAGTGTCTTTCTCCCCCAGTAGCTTGCAGGACACAGCTGAAATGTCTTGGTTTAACATAAAAGGCCATTTAAAATTCCAATCCCGCCTACTTCTCCTACAACTCTCACCATGTACCCTTTGCTTCTGCCACATGGAATTTCTTTTTTTTTTTTTTAAAAAATATATTTTATTGATTTTTTACAGAGAGGAAGGGAGAGAGATAGAGAGTTAGAAACATCGATGAGAGAGAAACATCGATCAGCTGCCTCCTGCACATCTCCCACTGGGGATGTGCCCGCAACCCAGGTACATGCCCTTGACCGGAATCGAACCTGGGACCCTTCAGTCTGCAGGCCGACGCTCTATCCACTGAGCCAAACCAGTTTTGGCCACATGGAATTTCTTGAAGTACTTTTAACATACCCTGCTGTTTCAGTCTCCATGCCTTTACACTTGCTATCTGCTCTGAAATGCTCCTTCCTTCCTTCACTCATAGTTAACACCTAGTTCAAACATCAAAGCCTCCAGGAAGCTTGTCCTGACACCCTGATTCACAGGCTAAATTCCTATACGTGGGTAGTACCTTCTATAGCATATTACCGTCCAATACTGTAACTGTGGCTATATCTATTTCTCTGATCAGCAAGGTCCTTTCGGCCACAGAATATGTCTGATTTGATTTTGCAGAATCTTTTTTCCCCCTGTTTGTTAATTCTCACCTGAGGATATTTTTTCATTGATTTTTAGAAAGAGTGGAAGGGAGGGGGAGAGAAAGAGAGAGAAATGTTGATGTGAGAGACACATTGATTGGTTGCCTCCCGGCACGTGCCTGACCAGGGCTGGGGATTGAGCCTGCAACCCAATTATGTGCCTTTGACTGAAATCAAACCTGGGACTCTTCAGTCCACAGGCTGACGTTCTATTCACTGAGCCAAACCGGCTGGGGTGATTTTGCAGAATCTATTAGTGGTGTCTGGCACAGGAACCAAGCACTCAGAAAACATTTGTTGAGGGAGCTGTTTTAGACCTATTAACTGATGTGCTTGAAGAAAATATATATATATATGTTGTTATGTGAAAGGGGCAGCATGCACAATAAGATTTAATTCTTTTGTTGTTGTTGTTAATCCTCACCTGAGGGTACTTTTCCATTGATTTTTTGAGAGAGAAGAGGGATGGGGAGAGAGGGGGAGGGGAGGGGGGAGAGAGAGAGAGAGAGAGAGAGAGAGAGAGAGAGAGAGAGAGAGAGAGAGATGAGAGAGATACATCAATTGCTTCCCCCATGCACCCCAACCAGGGCTGGGGACTAAGCCTGCAACCAAGGTATGTGCCTTGGACTGGAATCGAACCCAGGACCCTTAAGTCTGTAGGCTGACACTCTATCCAGTGAGCCAAACCCGCTTGAGCAAGATCTAATTCTTGTTTTAAAAACATAAAGCTATTAAAAGGAAATGAGAATTATGGAGCTAAAGCCAGTTCAGGATTGGAGGCAGTGAGTGAGTAAGTCAATTGAGAATGGCCAAGGACAGAACCCTGAGAAACAGCAGGGGTTGAAGAGGAAGAGACAGCAGGGATATAGGAAGAGAACAAGGAAAAACAGAACCACTGAAAGCTGAGAACTATATGTTTAAAGCAGGAAAAAATTCATGTCAAATGCTACAGAGCCAGTGAAACCCCAGGAGAATACGGTTGAGAAGGTGAACATTTTAGGTTCTCTTTGTTTATATCACATTTGCCTAGATCAATACACAAGAAGCACAGGGGACAGCTTAGAATAATAATTTATGTTTTAGGTTTAAAATTGGTTATATTTAATCTTACAGCTGAGACAAAATAAAAATCTTTTAGATATTTTACACTACCTAAAACTATGATAAAGCATTTGTTAAGCCAAGAAGATGGAAAAATTAAAATATTTTAGTATCTTTTTTCTTTCCTTAATTACCTCTTATTCAAGTATCCATTATTATTTCTTAAAACACCTAACATGGATTAGAGGGGATGGGATTTTGTTTTTTTCAAGTTTACATTAGTAGTTTGGTAGCTTGAGTTAATATTCACTGTCTGACAATCTTTAAACATCACACTTTTTCATTTACCAATTCTAACAGAAGAAACTCTGCTAACACATCTTAATTTTAATTAAGTGCTTTCATGCAATTGTAATTTCTGATAAATAAGAAGGTACTTAAAAAACAAAAAAGGCGAAAGAAAACAATAAGGTACTTTATGGAAAACAAATCAAACAATAGTATTTAACAATAGTAAGTATAAAATAACAAGCATACCCCTGTATCTGTATCAGATTTTGATGAATTTAGACTTTCCTGAGAAGGTGATGGGGACACACGTCCTGAAAAACAACATAATTATAAAAAGGCATGTACATACACACGTACACATGCACGTACGCACGCGCGCGCACACACACACAATCAGAAATAATGACACAGAAACACCTAGTTAATGGTCATAGAATGTAACATTCTAGAAAACTACATGCGAAGCATTCACTCTTTGGGCACCACAATATTTGTTTTGATTATTTTTCCATAAAATCTTTATGAAATAGATGAACCATTTCCCCAATTTAATAAAGTACTGTTAAATTCTCATTATTCATAGTGAATACATTCTTGTCAATCATAACAAGCAATAAAATGAACAATTAAGGGGCAGAAAGGGTCTAGGCTGGGGTAAGTTTGAAGGGCCACTGAAAATAGTCATTTTGTTCCAGGCAGGGAAATAAAAGAAATATATAGGAAACATTTACTATATTGTCAACTCATTATCATCTTCAATTATGTATTATGTATTATAACATAAATTCATAATTGAGAGAATAGAAAGGAGGGCATATACACAGGGCTCCTAAAGTATACAGGGCCTTGCTTGCCAGTTTAGTGCATCTTCCTAGATATCAATGTTCTTCAAATTGCTGCTTCCACTATATTTTCCTATCTCCCATCCCTTAACTTCTTGTTTTCCAGCTTTGGGATGGGAAGGTGGTGTAGGGAGGGAGGGGTTTGTGGAGAAAATTTATTGCAGTTAAATAATTATAAGAAAAGAATCCCCAAAATTCAAAGCTCCTATCTATATCAACTTTATATACTTTCCTGATAACGTACCATGATATATAAATATTGTAATCATTGTGTACATACGCCATGTTCTGAGGTTTCTTTACCATTTAACTTTTTTTCACTTACCCTTTGATGAACTGACAAATCACATTTACTTTCTATGCTTCCTTAATCATTCTTTATTTACTGGATGTATATATTATTCTAATTCTCCTAGATAAATCAGAATTTCACTTTAACCTTGGATAAAAATGAAGATTGCTAAGGGAAACCAAATGACTTTGTTCTCATTAGTTGATGAAGTTACACCTGAAAGTCAAATGCTTCGTGGTAGCTTTTTTCACTGAGTTTAGATGTTTTTTTGTTTGTTTGTTTTCTTTTTCTTTTCTTTTTTTTTTTTTTGCTATTGACTTCTGTTTTACTTTTAGGTTTGTGGCTGAAAGTAGTGGTTGCTGCAAATGATTACCAGATAAACAGGCATTATTATGCCTAAAATGTGAAAATGCCAGGTGTCTTTGGATTTTTTAAAGCCCACAAATAAGTGAAAAATACCTTCAGTATTGTATTTCATTCGCATATTGTTGAAATAGTCAAAAGCATTTTTTAAAGCCCATATTCTCACTACATTGTCTTGTCCAGCTGAGGCAAGTAATCGGCCACAGTGAGAAAATTTCATGGTCCAAACAGCTCCCTATGAAAACAATGGAAGGTTTAAAGTTATTTTAAAAACTGAAACATTAAAAAATCATGCCAAATTAATACAATACATTAGGAACACCACTTAAATCCAACAGTCCAATGATGCTACAATACCACAAAGAGGGACTTCTCAAAGAAAGGCAAGATAACATAGTTATAGTTTGCCATAATGTAAACTAACAATTTCAAGATCCCAAATCATGTCCATATATTAATGGAAATGGGAGTTCTGCAGTGGCTGGAAATCTTCAATGTTGAGCACGAATCTTAGCTTTGGATCTCAGTTTCCTAGCTGACCATAAGGGGGAGTAGGTTAGGAGGAGGCAGGGCCTTTAGCAT
Organism: Myotis myotis; assembly: GCF_014108235.1. Taxonomy (NCBI): domain Eukaryota; kingdom Metazoa; phylum Chordata; class Mammalia; order Chiroptera; family Vespertilionidae; genus Myotis; species Myotis myotis. Next base: position 42,756,778 of record NW_023416346.1, read on the forward strand.
AGCACCAACTCCTAACTAAGGCTGAGAGAAGAATATGCCCACCTTAGCAGTGACCCTCATTGTATTGGGCATTTGAAGAAATGTTGGAATGGTGTGCTTTCTTCCTGTTTTTCTCCCAAGAAATAAGGTTTTGCAGTATATGGCTAGAATTTCCCAGCAGATAAAACAGTGTGTGTGTGTGTGTGTGTGTGTGTGGGAGAGAGAGAGAGAGAGAGAGAGAGAGAGAGAGAGAGAGAGAGAGAGAGAGAGAGTGTGTTTGTGTGTGCTGGGGGAGGGTTAAAGAATGTAAGCCCTTAAATTGGAAAGGCTAAAACCTACTACAACAAATACTGTTATAACTACTACTAGAGGCCCGGTGCATGGATTCATGCACTGGAGGTGTCCTTTGGCCTGGCCTGGGGGGTTCAGGTCAAAACTGGCTCTCCGTCATCCCCCAAGGGGTCCCTCCCATATTGCGAGAGGGTGCAGGCCAGGCTGAGGGACCCCACCAGTGAACGATCAGGGCTGGGGAGGGACTGTGGGAGGGCTCCAGAGCATGTCTGGCCCAACTCGCCCAGTCACGATAAGCCAGACCCCAGCAGCAAGCTAACCTACCAGTTAGAGCATCTGCCCTCTGGTGGTCAGTGTGCATCATAGCCACTGATGAAATGGTCAAATGGTCAGAGGGTCACTTAGCATATTAGGCTTTTATATATAGATAGATAGATTACAACACACATCTATGCATCTAAAAGATTATCCAAGTTAGAGGCAACAGCTCATTTACTGGAATAATACTCATTTCCACAAAATTCAAGTATGTTAAGAAATTTGTTATTTGGAGCTTACTCCTATGAGATTTTACTTAAAACTATAAATACAGTACAAGGAAATTCATCAGATTCCTTAAGGAAGTTTCTATAATCAACTTTCAAATATTTTATAACTAGATTATAAACACCAAAGTTTAAATTCCAATCTGGCTGCCATCTGATATATGTTTGTGGGTGCTTCCTTCCAGTTAGGCCAACTTTTATATTTAAAATCTAAATAGATCTGGAGATTATTATGCTAAGTGAAATGAGCCAGTTGGTGAAAGACAAATATATGATCTCATTTATACGTGGAATCTAATGAACCAAATAAACCGATGAACAAATCAGAAACAGAGGCATGGATACATGGAACAGACTGAGAGCTGTCAGAGGGGAGGAGGGAGGAGCCTTGATGAAAGAAGGTGAAGGGATTAGTCAAAGAACATAAATGCATAACCCATTGACACAGACAACATTGTGGTGATAGTCAGAGGGAAGGGGGGGTCAAGGTGGGCAAAGGGGTGGATGGAGACATCTGTAACAGGGTAAACAATAAAAACGAAGTAAAAAATCTAAATAGATAAATGCATTCCCTGATCAAGGACCCACAGTATCATTTACCTAGTTTTCATTTCATTACTTCCTTCTCTATATTCCTAGCATTTTCAGAGGCAATATAATTTGTATACTTTATATCTACTTTGGTACATTTTAACTCTGATAGAGAATTTGTATCGCTACCTCCATGTTTTAGCTGTCACACTACAAAATATATTGAGATTTAGAAATAGTTGTGTAAGTTATTCAAATATAATGGGGAACATTTTAAACATTTTTCAAAGTGATAGACTATCCTCTAATTTAACTGTTTTAAAGTTTGGTACTTTTATATAGCTTTCTTAATAATATAGGTCTAGTGTCTATTTAATTCAATAACTCACTTCTTTTTTTTTTAAATATATTTTATTGATTTTTTACAGAGAGGAAGGGTTAGAGATAGTTAGAAACTTCGATGAGAGAGAAACATCGATCAGCTGCCTCCTGCACATCTCCTACTGGGGATGTGCCCGAAACCCAGGTACATGCCCTTGACCGGAATCGAACCTGGGACCTTTCAGTCCGCAGGCCGATGCTCTATCCACTGATCCAAACCGGTTTCGGCAATAACTCACTTCTTGAAAAATAATTCAGAGATAGACTCTATTAAATTGTATTAATAGCATTTCACTCTTCTTGAGTAAAGATAGCAAATTACATAATAAAAATAGATCTGCTTTATAGATGCTCAAGTATTTCCATGAAAACAGAATCAATAATGAAAAATAAAAAAGTTGCTTACCATATGTTCACCACTAAGATCTTGTACCACTTTTATCTGATCAAAATCATAAGGTCCTTTGAAACCATGTGCTGCTTTGAATTTGACTGGTCTTGTGTATGGCATTCCTTCATCATCACTTGATGAAGGATCATCTTGATCAGTATGAAACACTAAATAGAAAAGTAACAGAAATCATCACTAGCTATGTAGATATAACTATTATATTTCATATCCACTGCTTACTGAGAAAATTCATTAAATGGAGAAGCTAAATCTGTCTATTACTAAATAGCATATTGCCTAAGAGCATACATGGAGTCTAGTGCCAGATTGCCTGGGTCCAAATCCAACTCTGTCAATTATTATCTGTATGACTTTAGGCAAGGTACCCAACTTTTCTGTGCTTCAGTATTCTCATCTATAAAACGGGGAGGCTAGTGGTACTTACCTCAAAGGGTTTTGATGAGGATTAAATGTGCTAATACAGGTGAAAGTGCTCAGAACAGTGTCTGGCACAGAATAAGTGTTTATTATACAAAACAAATGAGTACAATTATGAGAAGGGCATAGGAAATTAAGATCTGCACAAAATTAGAAAATTTACGTAAATTTGAGAATGTTTATAAAAACTAAATACTCTTACATAACTAATTTACAACTGATTCCTGAAATGTTGAAATGTTCTATTTCACTTACCTTCATCTCTAACACTTTTAACTTTATTTACAGCACGTTCACCATATTCCTCAGCAAGGTGCTTTGCTCTCTTCACTGATTTTCCTAGGAACTTCTTCAGTTGAGTCCTTACCAAAACAATAGCAAAAAACAAAAAACAAAAACAAAAACAAAAAGAAAAAAAACCCACCAAAATTATTTTTTATAAATTCAGCCAATTATAAAAATTTAATAATTCACTGATAATCTCATTAGCTGTGACTAGTAAAGCATATTATTTTGAAGGAACTCTTTTTTTTACATAAATAGGTCTTTGAGTTCCTAAATCCTTTGTTGTATAGAATACAGGGTGGGGCAAAAGTAGGTTTAAAGTTGTTCTTACGGAAAGCAATATAATAATCTACATACAATAGGTCCTCGGGTTACAATGGAGATCCGTTCCTACAGCGGAAGTAATGTGGTTTTCACCGTAAGTCAGAACCTACCTATATAAGCACCTATGTCACTCACATGGAGTACATACACAACAGTAATGAAGTGAAACCGTAAAAAAAATTTAAAGGAAAGATAACTATTATTTACCTTTACGTGTGGTAAATAAATAAAAAACATAAAGCACATATGTACATACGTCGAAATGATGGAACTTTAAAAAAAAATACTGTAAATGGGAAATGGTGATGTAACCACGAAACGGAAACAACCTACGAGTCCGATGTAACCTGAGGACTGCCTGTATATAAAAGCCTAAGCGACCAAATGACCAAACAACCGGTTGACCGGTTGCTATGACGTGCACTGACCACCAGGGGGCAGACGCTCAATGCAGGAGTTGCCTCCTGGTGGTCAGTGCACTCCCACAGCCAACCTCCCACAGTTGGCCAACCTCCCGCAGCCCCTCCCCACCATGGCCCCTCACCCCACCACCCTCTTGTGGCCCTGATCAGTCCCCATCGCCAGCCAGGCTGAGGGATCCCACCTGTGCACGAATTCATGCACCAGGCCTCTAGTAAATAAATAATACAAGAATAAACTTTGTGTTTCCTGTACTCACAAGTGTAAAACTACTTTTGCCCCACCCTGTTTATTCAAGTCAATATAGCTACAAAGGAAATATAGGCACTTCTCCCAATATACAATACTAGTGGCCCGGTGCACGAAATTTGTGCAGGGGGAGGGGGGGATGTCCCTCAACTTGGTCTGCACCCTCTCCAATCTGGGACCGCTCACAATCTGGGACTGCTGGCTCCTACCTGCTCACCTACCTGCCTGCCTGATCTCCCCTAAAAACTCTGCCTGTTGGCCTGCTCACCCCCAACTGCCCACCCCCCAACAGGCCTCATGGCCCCCAACTACTCCCCCTGCCGGTCTACTCGCCCCCAACTGCCCCCCTACTGGCCTGCTCACCCCCAACTGACCCTCCTGCCAGCCTGCTTGCCCAAAACTGCCCTCCCCCAGCCTGCTCACCCCCAACTGCCCCTGCTGCCAGGTTGATCACCCTCAACTGCCCCCCCAGCCTGCTCGCCCACAACTGCTTCCCTCACCGGCCTGATCCCCCCCAACTGCCCCCCACTGCCGGCCTGCTCGCCCCCAACTGCCCCATCTGCTGCTCTGTTCACCCCCAACTGGCCCCCCCTGCCGGCCTGTTCTCCCCCAACTTTCCTGCCCGATCCCCAGCCTGATCACCCCCAACTGCCCTACCTGCCTGGCTTAATCACCCCTAACTGCCTCTGCCTTGGCTCCGCTACCATGGCTTTGTCTGGAAGGATGTCCAGAAGGTCACCCAGTCTAATTAGCATATTAGCCTTTTATTAGTATAGATTGTATACTCTAAAGCAGGGGTGAGGAACCTTTTTTCTGCCAAGGACTATTTGGATATTTATGACATCATAGAGGGCCATACAAAATTATCAACTTAAAAATTAGCTTGCTATATTTGATCAAACATTTAATTAACTCACCCTTAATGCCTCAGCAGGGCCAGACCAAATGATTTTGGGGGCCTTGTATGGCCCTTGGGCTGGGGTTCCCCACCTCTGCTCTAAAGCAGAGGTTTTCAATGGTGAATTATAATAAGTTGGTGAATATGGGGGTGTTTAAAGCACAGACACATGTTCCCCATCTCCAGATAATCTGATTTGGAGGGTACAGGGTCAGGCCATGAATCTGCAATGAGAATTGCTCTGAGAAGATTGCCTTAGAGAGCCATCTTGAAAAACACACTTTACCCGAAAAAGAAACTAAAGATGTATTTACTTACAAAACAGAATACTTTGGTAGCTTAAGATGGCCTCTTGTCACTTCTCTTTCAGTTTGGGTATTTGCATACAATCCAGTTAGGCAGAGCTTTCCCAGTAAGGTATTCCCAAACAGTGTAATATAAGTATGCATTTCAAGCTTCCATAAATAGGACTTACTTACTGTTTTTTAATTATCTACATCTCAAATTTCATATATTAAGATTATAAAAAACAACAAAATAAAGCTCATAGTTACAACCAAACCACAATTTATAAATCTGGGGTTAATTTTTACCAATTCATGGGAGCTCATGATACTAAGGATAGAATTTTAAAAACTTGCTAAGCTATCTATACAAAGATGTTCACTACAGCATTGTTTAGAATAGGTGAAAAAGTAGAGTTAAACTGAATTCTCAACAGAGGAATGAATAAATAAGTGATTGTATATCCTTACAATGGAATGCAATAAAATAAATGAGGCAATCCTCAGTTCTTTAAATGTACTGAGCTTAGTCACCTCAGAGCCTTTGCATGTGTGGTTATTTCTGCCTAGAACACTCCTCCCCTAGCTAATTTTTACTCTTCTTTAAGTTTCAGATCAAATAGCTCTCTCTCAAAGAAGCTCTCCCTGATGCTTTAGAACAGGCTTTCCTATTATATAGTCCTACAGTACCCCTTACATTTCTTTTATAGCAATTACTATAGATTTATCTGTGTAATTACATGTTCACTGTCTGTTTCTCCTATTGAACCTGGAAGCCATATGAGGGCAGTGATTAAGATTGTCTTCTTTCTTAAAAAAAAATATATATTTTGATTGTTTTACAGAGAGGAAGGGAAAGGTTTAGAGAGTTAGAAACATAGATGAGAGAGAAACATTAATCAGCTGCCTCCTGCACACTCCCTACTAGGCATGCGCCCGCAACCAAGATACATGCCCTTGACCTGAATCGAACCTGGGACCCTTGAGTCCGCAGGCTGACGCTCTATCCACTGAGCCAAACCGGTTAGGGCAAGATTGTCTTCTTAACTGTGATATCTGCAGCACCAAACCCCCATATCTGGCTGATAGAAAGATTATAATATTATTTACTATTGGTATTTATATGAAAAGATGTCCATTATATACTATATTTTTAAAAAACAAAAAGCAAGTTCTTTTGACCCAGCAATCCCACTTCTGGGAATATATTCAAAGAATCCTGAAATACCAATCAAAAAAGAGTATATGTGCCCCTATGTTTACAGGAGCATTATTTAGAATAGCCAAGTGTGGAAATAGCCCAAGTGCCCATCAATAGATGAGTGGATAAAAAAAGCTATGGTACATTTACACAATAGAATACTACCCAGCTTAAAAAAAAAAGGAACTTTTACCTTTTACAACAGCATGAATGGACCTGGAGAGTATTATGCTAAGTGAAATAAGCCAGTCAGAAAAAGACAAATACCATATTATTTAATTAATATGTAGAATTTAATGAACAAAATAAACTAATGAACAAAATGGGGAAAAAAGCAGGTTGACAAACTATAGGGACAATATAATCCCACTTTAGTGAGAAAAATAATTCTATGGAGAATACACCTAATTATTAATATTGAGAATTTCAGGGGTGAGCATGAGATACTTTAATTTTCTATATTACAGATTTTTGTATTACTTTTGATAATCAGAAAACACACATAATAAATATTTTTATTGCTTTTAATACTCATCCAAGGATATGTTTCCTTTGATTTTTTTAGAGAAAGTAGAAGGAAGGGAAGGAAGGAAAGAGGGAGGGGGGGAGACACACACACACACACACACACACACACACACACACACACACACATCAATTGGTTGTCTCTTATACATGCCCCAACTGGAGCAGGGATCAAACCTGCAACCTACGTATGCGCCCTGACAGGGAATTGAATCCAAGACCCTTTGGTGCCCGTGCTGATGCCCTAACCACTTAGAAACACCGACCAGGGTGATGATAAATCATTTTTAAAATCATTATAGGGTCTATGGTCCTATAATTCTGAAGTCATATTTTCTGCATAACTATAGGTTTATTACTCCTTTAAGCAAGCAAACAGATAATTTAAACATTTTGGTGAGAACATCTCTAAAATATATACTTTTGTACCTTCTTCAATGGAATTTAATGATCCATACGCTTCTTTCCTTAATAAATAGACTCAGTTACCATCATTACTGTTCTTTAATATGTTTAGGGCTTTTTAAATGGTTTGCAAGTGGGCCATAATATTAGTTTCAAACCTTGAAGACAACAGGGCAGAGCACAGGGAAGCCAGACTCTGGACCAATCTCTTCTGAACATCAGTTTACTCTAGCATTCAGTGCAAATATTACCAGCTTGTATGAGTACAATAATATGAGAAAAAGTTGAAACACTGTCATACGAAATGTTTGTGTTATGTAAGAGTGCTTTTATTATTTTTCTGATTCCTCTCTTGTAACCAGAATATTATCTGACATCCTTATGTATTGAATTAAGGTTGTCATAATTTGGCGCTTCTATTTTGTTGTAAACTCAGATACCAGATTTTTAGAAATTATGTAAGAAGTATAATGGCTTTAAAAATGAGAGGTTTTTCTTTTAGAAAAATGATGAGCTTTAATGCATGTAATAAAAAATACCTTTCCTAGATATTTATTTATCTCCTGAATAATTCCTAATTCTCCAGTTCCTCATAGTTGTCATTGCTAGATAGCCATGGTCCAGATATCTGAAGGTATTATCATAGACCTGCATTGTGGGTACAAACTTTTTCCAAAAATTCTCACAGCTTTCTTTGCTACACTTTCCACATTAGGAAAAGATGAGATTCGAGTGGAGAATTTGCTTTGGGACTGAATTATTTTATATTTACATTTATTTTATATTTTAGACTGAATTACTGCCAATTATGTGACTTACGTATAATCAAGCAAAATCTATATGCCCACAATTGTGTTAGGTTTCTGTAGGGGAAACAAGAATGGCATGATCATAACCCTTTTGTAACATATGGTTTAGCTGTGTAATATCTATTTACCTTGTTGTTTTTTAAATCAGAAAACGGTTTAAGGTAATATAAAATAAAGGGCAAACATAAGTTATAGAGACTATAGTATCACTGAAATTGAGAAAAGGAAGCAATTTTCTACAAACTGAAGGAAGTTGGGAAAAATCTCATGTAGTTGGGTTTAGAAAGACAAAGAGGATTTGCACAGATAAAGAGAAAGGGAAAAGACAACTTCAAGGACAATCAAGTTCTATTAACACTTCTGGTATCTACTGTCAGAAAAATTAATATAGGCATGATGCAAAATTTATTGATCATTTACTACATATTGGATATTCTATGACCAACATAGCCTCAAATACCTCATAATCCATTGGCTGGCAGCAGGGAGTGGTGGTGGTAGATGGACTTATAAATTAGATAGAGCACAGATTTAAAACAGTATAGTAGTTCTCATATTTTTTTTAAAAAATAAAGCTTGAAATGAAGCAAAGGGATGTACTATAACTCACGTTTTCTGCTTTAACCTTCCACCATCAGTATCTGTTGGATGAGACTGTAGTTTATCTTCATCATCTGACTGTGCGGCATCATTACTACGAGGGGAAGAAGTAATTTTAAAAGAAGCCATTTCCCTAACATGTCTCAAAAATCTATATATACTTACTGTAGAATTAGCTAATCAGAGTAAAAATAAACTTTGTTAAAATGCTTTATATAAACTTAATTTAAATGATGACTGTGTGAATTTAAAGACTTGAAAGATCAAAGAAGAATCTTTAAGCAAGGTGCAATGTACAAAATGCAAATTAATGCAATTTAGGAACTTAAGAAAAACCCATGGCAAATAAGGCTTTCTGCTGGGCAAAACATGCTACCCAGAAATGACAAATTAACTTGTAAATATCTTCCTCCTCACTCACCAGGCACATCATGTATTGTACTTTAAAAGGCTTTGCTTTCACTGAAATGATTCTTTAGATCAGTAGTGGGGAACCTTTTATCTGTGCAGGGCCATTTGGATATTTATGACATTATTAGCAGGCCATATAAAATTATCCATTTAAAAATTAGCCTGCTATATATGGTCAAACATTTAATTAACTTACCCTTAATGCCTTTGCAGGCCAGATCAAATGATTCTGCAGGCCTTATATGGCCAGTAGGCCGTAAGTTCCCAACCCCCACCTTAGATTTACATATAACCCACAGTAAAGTCAATCACCATACTCTAAAGCCATTTTCTGACCCTCTAAAATCCTATCTAATAATAGACAAACAGGGTAATTGACCATACCTTCGCTATGCCTCCCATTGGTTAATCAGCACAATATGCAAATTAATCGCCAACAAAGATGGCAGTTAATTTGCATATGTAGGCTCCAAGCGGCTGAGTGAAGACTGAAGGTGAGCCAGAACCGCGAAGACAGAAGGCAGCTCTGGCTGGAGCTAAGGCCTGGGTCCCGGGAGCCGGAGGAAAACCGGTGCCGGCAGCCAGGAGAAGGGAAGGCCTATTGCACGAATCTCTTCGTGCAACAGGCCTCTAGTTTTATATATAAAATCTCTGATCCTTAAGCAAGGTTTCAGAAGAACAGCATGACTGTTTAGCTTCAATATGTTTTAATACTATCTTTAGTATAATATAAATAATTTTAAAAGAAGAGAAATCAAATATTACGGAATTGAAGATATATAATATTTTCTCCTAATAATTGTGCAGTCCTAAGAGAGAACAAAATTTAAGAATATATACATTAACTATTTAATTCCAAATTTAAAAAAGGCTGGCCCTAACCGGTTTGGCTCAGTGGATAGAGCGTCAGCCTGTGGATTCAAGGGTCCCAGGTTCGATTCAGGTCAAGGGCATGTACCTTGGTTGCGGGCACATCCCCAGTAGGGGGTGTGCAAGAGGCAGCTGATCAATGTTTCTCTCTCATCGATGTTTCTAACTCTCTATCCCTCTCCCTTCCTCTCTGTAAAAAATCAATAAAATATATATTTAAAAAAATAATAAAAAAATTAAAAAAGGCTGAATGAAACCAAATTAGGGACTATCATAGTTCATAAACAGAGAAATCTTCACCACTCTGAATGAAATACTACAAATAATAAATAACTTTAGATCATACCTTACATATTCCTTAGTCCTTCTCATGATGTGTAGAGTGAGAGGATTAATACCTGTTGGCAGTTTCTCTTCTGCAAGACTCAAAGGTATTTCTTCTCCAGTATCCAGGTTCTTAATCATTACACTGGCTAAAATTTCCTGAGGTAAAATATAACACCAAGAGAACTTATAATTTATGTATCTTTTTGAGTCTACAAAGTCCTCAAAATTTTAAGCTAAGAACTTTCTAAATACATTCAGTACTGTGTACAATAATTTTTAACATTTTTAGTGAGATACAATTCATACATTGTAAAATTCACTTATTTAAACCATACTTAATTATTAAATGATTTTGAGTATATTCAAAGAGTTGTGCAACCATTACCATTATCTAAGTTCAGAACATTTCTACTACCCCCAAAAGAAATCCTGCCGGGAGCCGGTCCATGCTTGCTGTTTCAAGGGACCTGGCATATATGGCATACTGTTCTTAATATGTTTGCTCACCTTCTTGGCACTATGTGTTTTAACCAAGGTCTCTGAGAAAGGTTGTTTCCCCAGGTAGGGATTTTCCCCTGAAGTTAGGGAGGGAATAAAACCTCTTAACTAAGTGCCAGGTGGGTAATTAATCACTTTAACTATGAACAATCATGCTTAAACTACATAATCTTTACTCCCTGGAATGGAGATAAGAAATGCCCTAACCTTTGTAATAGAGATTGATAGGATTGAATCAACTGGTATAAATACAGATGTAATAAGACAGCAAGAGACAGAACTAAGAAGACAGAACCAAAGAAGACAGAACCTACACACAGAACTAAGAAGACAGAACCGAAGAAGACAGAACCTACACACAGAACTAAGAAGACAGAACCTACACAGAACCTAGAGACAGAAGAACTTAACTGGAGAGAACATGGCAAAAGATCCTGGACAGAAACTGGCAACAGGACCTAGAGACAGAACCTAGCGAGAGAACATGGCAAAAGATCCTGGACTGAACCTGACTACAGAAATTGGCAAGAGAACCTGACTAGAACCTGGTGACTGAACCTGGCTGGAGAACCTGGACAGAACCTGGCTGGAGAACCTAGCAAGAGAACATGGACACAGAACCTGGCTGGAGATCCTAACCAGAACTTCGCTGGAGATCCAGACCAGAACTTGGCTGGAGATCCTGGCTGGAGATCCTGGCTAGGCTGCTGATCAACTGAACACTGTCTCTGTGTCCTTCCTTCTTCGCCGACTCCGTCTACGCCTTTGGGAACCCCTGGACCTGCTGGGGTTGGACCCCGGCAAAATCCCATATCCATTTGCTGTCATATCTTATTCCCCCTCTCTTTCCAATCCCTGGCAATCACTAATCTACTTTTTGTGTCTATGGATTTGCTTATGCTGGACATTTCAAATAAATTTAATCATACAGTATGTGGTCTTTTGTGACTGGCTTCTTTCACCTTAGCACTATGGTTTCAAGGTTCATCCATGCTATAACCATGTATCAGAACGTAATTCCTTTTAACTGCTGAAAAATAGTCCATGTGAATAGATATATCACATTTTATTTACCCATTCATCAGTGATGGGCGTTTATGAACTTTGGCTATTATGAACACTTGTGCATATTTTTTACGCAGACATGTGTTTTCATTTCTCTTTGGTGTATATATAGGAGTAAAATTTCTACATCGTGGTAACTTGATGTTTAATTTTTTGAAAAACTGCCAAACTATTTTCCAAAGTACAATAATTTTTTTAAAATGTTGTTTACAAGAAACAAAAAACTAAGATTTTGCTTTAAAACTTCATTCTGAATAAATTGGCCAATAGATATATAGTAAATTTTAGTGGTAAAAAGTATTGTGACTATCTACACTACATCATCTAACAAGCATGAAAACATATACATATCTATAATGTCAAGTTTTTTTAAGCCCACTTTCTATAAAATATAGGCCTTGCTTTCAATATATTTATTCCACCATAGATTGTATGAAAGGGCAAGTTTAAGTCAGAGTTGTAAACTTCAACATATTAAAAAAAACAAAACCCAAGGTGATCTTCATTTTCATTTTTTTCTTCTACATTATGACTTTTGGCCTAATAACAATAAATAAAAACTTTTAATCATAGTAAAATATAAATAATATACAATTTATCATTTAAACAATTTTTAATTGTATAGTTCAGGGGCATTAAGTATGTTCACATTGTGGTGCAACTATCATCACCATCCATCTCCAGAACTTTTTCACCTTCCCATTATGGTTTTTATATTTTATGTTTTTAAGAACAAAAAAAATATATAATTATACCTCATCAGTAAGCTCTCTCCCAGAGTTGGATCTAGGTCTCTGAGGGCCCATCACTTCACCTGCTATTGTCTGCCCATCAGGTGCTTTTCCATTTTCCTGAAATTATAATTTCATAAACAGAAAGTAGACTGAACCAATTTTTATAAATATTCAATTACTCATTACCACACACATTTCTAAAAAAATTCCGTAATTCAGATAATGGAGCCTACTGAAAACTTAAATGGAATACTCCATTTCAGCCCTTTATTACTCCCAGAATTCTGAAAAACATTAGGTACCCAAACTATTGCTGTCCATGCAATAATGTGTTAGTCTTGAAGCAAAGAAATGTTCTATTTGAACCTGACCCCAAAGTAGTTCTCTACTAGTAGAATGCTAGCACAAAGATTGCCATTGTTCAGGGCTAGATTTATAGATATCTTAATGCTTTATGTAAAGAGCCAGTTAATAAATATTTTAGGATTTTTTGCTTCACACATAGTACCTGTCACATATTCTTTTTCATAAACATCCTTGAAAAAGTAAAGACCATTCTTAACTTGGGGACCCTACAAAACAGGGCACTGCCAATCAATGCTCTAAGGCTATGAAAGGCTATATATTGTCTTATCTCCCAGTTTGCTAAACTTCCCCAATCACAGCTACCACATAAGTAAGCCTTGAGTGCCAGAATTTGGCTGTGGTAAAATTCATGTTATCAAGTCCCTTCCATTGCTTCATGTTACCAAGTCCTTTCCATTGCTTCCTATGTATGTATGTATATGTGTGTGTGTATATATATATTGTATGAAGTTTGTTTTCATGATTAGGAAAAAGAAATTATAAAAAATAAAAGTCCTCAATTTTATCCACTACAGTTCAGGTAAATGAAGATTGTAGTTGGTGTTTATTAATATCAATAATATTACAAATAGCAGCATGTGTCATTTTTTGAATGCCTGCTACATGGCCAGGTACTTGGTATACTTTATTCATGTCATCCTTGCAAGAAACCTTCAAGGAAGGTTTCCCTTCATTTTATCAATGGGGCATCTGAGACTCAGATGTTAAATAGCTTCCTGGAGTTACCCAACTACTTAGTAGCAGAGCTGGACAAGGGATGTAAGGAGTCCAGGTTTTGGGATAAGAAAATATCTGGCCTGGAGAAGAAAGTTTGATAATCCACAAGCCAGCAAGTTGAGGAAATCTGACAAAGCCTATATAAAATATAACATGAATTTACCAACCTGGGCAGTAACTATTTTATCTCCACTGGTAGCACTTGCCAAATCAAGAGAAGGCTGAGAATCCTTGACTGTACTCTCTGAAGCCATGCTCGTAGTTAGCATATGAGATGTAATATTGTCTTTGGGAACTGCAACAACAACAACAAAAATAATAATAAATACTTATATAGGACTTTATACATTAATTGAAAAGTGTTTTAACCTTTATTTGTCTGATTCTTATAACAATCCTGTGACAAAAGTGATTTTATTACTCTCATTTTATATATGGGGAAACTAGGATTCAAACAAGTTATTTAAATTCCTCAAGGCTATACAACTTATACATTAAGAGATCCAGTGCTCAATAAATTTAACTTAGAGATTAAAAAGTAAAAGAAAAAAAAAGGAGTGATCTAGGACTTGAATTCAAATCTTAACTCTCAAATACCATATTCTTTTCACCATATCACACTGGCTCTCCAATGATAACAGATTTGAAAGTTTGAAGTCTGCTGAAATGTTCAATTATAATAATGTAACTAATCACCAATATAAATGTTTTCACTTTTTAGTACTAAAATAATTTTTACAACTTGGTCATCCATGTAGTTTACATAACATAAACTAAAACAAAATAACAAATTTAAACAAGTTCAACTCAAAAATATCCTCACAAAAGTACTTATCTCTCAATAATACTTGCCATCCAGATCGGGTGTTTTAAGAGCCTCAAACTCCAATTCACTTTTCTTTTTTCTTGGTGGTGGAGCAGGTCGAGATGGAGGTGGTGGTCTAGGAGGTGGGAAATTAGTTGGAGGGGGTGGGCGTGCTGGGACAGGCTTTTTTGTACTAGCCACTATGTCAGGTTCTGGGGTAAGCTGTCTTGGGGGTTTGGCAGGAGCCAATTCTTCCACAGTAGCAAAATCTTTAGCAGATGAGGAGCTTGAGGATGCAGATTCTAGAACATCACTTGCTTTGATTTCCACTGCTTCCTTGTTCAATACTTCTGTTTCAGTTTCAATCACATTAAGCTGCTTAGTTGAACTTATTTCAGTTAACTTAGTGGTTTCATCTACTGGCTTCTCACAGGTGTCATTGGAAGAAAAACATTTTTTGGGTTCTAATTCAGTTTCTTCAGATGTATTCTGACTCTCTGCCCTTTTGGGATATTCCTGTAGAACTTGACCTGTGGCTAAAAGTCCAGGTATATTGTTAAGATCTGTTCCAGCCACGAGAGGACTGGCAGTATCCTGATCAGACTGTCCTTTTCCTTTGGAAGCCAAAGAGTCATCGTCAAGCTGAAGTACTTTCTGAGTCTCCTCAATAATACTTTCAATAATCTGATGAAAGGTTAAAAAGCAATTTTTAAAAATGAAGCCATTTACAAGAACACAGTAACAGCTACTCATTTATATAGTACTTACTATGTGTCAGACAATGCTTACTATCATCATATACAAATGAGGGAGCTAAGGTAGAGAAGAACCAAATGTTTTGTTCTAGGTCACAAAGCTTGTAAGTGATGAAGCTGGCACAAAACTAGGGAATTTGGTTCAAGAATCTGCACTCTTAACCATTATAATAGGGAATCTGGGCTAGTACATGTAATCACAAAAGCTAAATCAACATTGTATAATAAAGTTCAAACATAAATTTACATTTAGACTCTTCATGTCATAGTTCATTTACATATTTATTCCAAGTTAGTTGTAGTAACAGCCTGCTTATTTGAGCCTAGTTAACAAAATCAAGAGAAGCAAAACCACCTAGTACAAGAATTCAAATTGTTTAGCTCAAGCCTATGACAGGAAAAGCCAGTAGATACAAGGATATTAATGTTCTTAAACAGAATACACCTAATACCCTAATATTTAGAGGGATGCCAGGACCATGAAATAAATTCAAACAGCCTTGGCTGATATGGTTCAGTTGGTTTAGCATCATCCCATGCATTGAGAGGTCACTGGTTCGATTCCCAGTCAGGCCACATACCAGGTCAGGGTGCATACAGGAGGCAACCAATTGATATTTCTCCCTCACATTGATGTCTCACTCTCTCCCTCACTCTCTCTCTCCCTCTCCCTCCCTCCCTCTCTCTAAAATCAATAAAAATATTTTAAAAAAGAGTTCAAACAGCCAACTCACTATGCCTTTCCCCCACTTTGTTTCTTTTTTAAAAAACATATTTTTATTGATTTCAGAGAGGAAGGGAGAAAAACATCAGTGATGAGAGAAAATCATTGATCAGCTGCCTACTGCATACCCCTACTGGGGATTGAGCCCTGGCATGTGCCCTGACCAGGAATCGAACCATGACCTCCTGGTTCACAGGTCGACTTTCAACCACTGAGCCACACCAGCTGGGCATCCCCCTTTATTTCTTTTCTATAGCTAAAAAGTACAGATAGTCTTTCTATGCATTCTACTAACATTTGGAAGAAAATATATTTTCTACCCAGTCCTGTAATTATTGACATTAAATCTCCCAGCCCACTTATCTATCCACCATGCCCAATCATGGATGGCTTTGGCTTTCTCAATTCCTCGGCTCCAGAAAGCTAACAGAACATGGAACATGCTAACCTGAACTGTATGCTATTGCTATTGAACAATATTCCTGGTTTCTCAGCATCTCCCTTTTTTTCTCAACCTTCAAATGTTTAATACTAGACATCAATCACTTTTACCAGAGAACTATTAACTAGAGTCCACCTAATTTGACAATTAGGTGGTTACTGAGCACTGAGTGACTCAATCTTAACAGAATCTGGATTCCTGTGGGTTTAAGAATGAATAAGAAGTGAAGACATAGAGACAGGCCTGCATAGGCTACAGTTTCAAAAACTTGGCTATAAATGGAAGAGGATGCAAGAAAGTGATCCAGCATTTTTATAAACTGACGGGAAGGATCCAAGGGAAAGAATGGAAACAAAGTTCTGGAGAAGAAAAGAAAGAAGGTTTACTGTGCATTAGATCTAGCACACACATTCTCTATTTAATCATCAAATAAGCTTTGTGAGGCATAGTATCTCCTTTCTACAAAAGCAGGTATCTGAGGTAAAGGCATTAAGGCCCTGGGCGGTTTGGCTCAGTAGATAGAGCATCAGCCTGCGGACTGAAAAGTCCCAGGTTCGATTCCAGTCAAGGGCATGTACCTTGGTTGCGGGCACATCCCCAGTAGGAGGTGTGCAGGAGGCAGCTGATTGATGTTCCTAACTCTCTATTCTCCCTTCCTCTATGTAAAAAATCAATAAAATATATTTTTTAAAAAAAGAATTTTGCTCAAGGTTCTACAGCTAGTAAGCTACAAAGTCAAAACTGAAATCCAGGTTTTTCACAAAAAATCCACGATTCTTTATATCATACTACTATGGACAGGAAAATAAACTAAATTCTCAACAATGACATGAAAAAGAGGTTAAAGATGAAAACAAGCTGACAGGTAAGGGAAGTATGGGATGATGAAAAGGAGTGAATTCAGGTTTCTTAGTCTCTAAAGCAGGGGTCCTCAAACTTTTTAAACAGGGGGCCAGTTCACTGTCCCTCAGACCGTTGGAGGGCTGGACTATAGTTTTAAAAAAAAACTATGAACAAATTCCTATGCACACTGCACATATCTTATTTTGAAGTAAAAAAACAAAACAGGAACAAATACAATATTTGTATTTGCATGTGGCCCGCAGGCTGTAGTTTGAGGACCCCTGCTCTAAAGTCTACATGCAGTAAGAAACAAGGTCATCTGCTGAAAGTGAGTGGGATATTACTGGGCACAGTGAGAATGAGGTGAATGTAAATATTTGAAATAATCACTGTGCATAATGGAAAGACCCATGCTATTAGAGGGGTCCAAATGAGGTTGAAAATCATAAGACATTCCTAATCTGTTATCTGAGAACAATCTCTCCCTTCTCTGAACTCCCATCATTCTGTTTATTAGAGTATGAGCTATAATATAAATACAAGGTAGTATATGGGCTAGCTCTGTACAAATACTTACTCCACACTGGATAATTAGTTTTTGGGAAGCAAGGCCCATGCTTTCTAACTCTCCATATGCCCCCATAATACCATTTTATAGTGTCAACCTTGTATTTTTCCTCTGTGTTTTAGAAGGTAGCAAACAGGAAAAGAGTAAGAGAATGGTGAGAATCAAAACTAAGATGGAGATCATGATGCTAAAGCAACTGCTTCTTCACATTACCTCTCTGCTTCAAAGAACTAATTGCTTTCCCAGTAATTATAAAATAAAACCCAGATGTTTCAGTATGACATAAGGCATTCCCATAATCTGGCCTTACCTGTGGTCTCCAGACTTGTCCTCAAACATTTTGCACATTCATCATCTCTGTGCCTTTCTTTGGTTATTCCTTTCCTCTCCTATCTCTGCCTGCCCAAATCTTACCCATTCATCAACATATTTGCCAGTGTTATCTCCGATAAGGGTTTAATCTCCAACATTTACAGGGAACTCATACAGCTTAACAAAAGGAAGATAAACAACCCAATTAAAAAATGGGCAATGGACCTAAATAGATACTTTTCAAAAGAGGACATAAGGAAGGCCAAGAGACATATGAAAACATGCTCAAAGTCACTAATCAACCCGAGAGATACAAATCAAAACGACAATGAAACAGCCTAAGTGCCCATCAGCAGATGAGTGGATTAAAAAACTGTGGTACATCTATACAATGGAATAATGCTGCGGTAAAAAAGAAGGAATTCTCACCATTTGCAACAGCATGGATGGAACTGGAGAGCATTATACTAAGTAAAATAAGCCAGTCGGAGAAAGATAAATATCACATGATCTCACTCATTTATGGAATATAATAAACAACATAAACTGATGAACAAAAACAGATCCAGATCCAGAGAAGCATAGATCAGATGCTCAAAACTTAGAGGGAAGGTAGGGGAGGATGAGGGTAAGGGGGAGAGATCAACCAAAGGACTTATATGCAAGCATATAGGCCTAACCAATGGACACAGACAACAGGGGGGTGAGGGCATGAGTGGGGAGGATGGGGGGTAATGTGGGGATAAAGACACATATATAATAACTTAATAAAAAATTTAAAAAAAGAAACAAGCCCTAACCGGTTTGGGTCAGTGGATAGAGCGTCAGCCTTCAGACTCAAGGGTCCCAGGTTCGATTCCAGTCAAGGGCATGTACCTTGGTTGCAGGCACATCCCCAGTGGGGGGTGTGCGGAGGGCAGCTGATCAGTGTTTCTCTCTCATCGATGTTTCTAACTCTCTATACCTCTCCCTTCCTCTCTGTAAAAAATCAATAAAATTTTTTTTTTTTTTTAAAAAGAAAGAAACAAAAAAAACCCGAAAATGAGGTACCATCTCACACCTGTCAGAATGACTATCATCAACAAATCAACAAATGACAAGTGCTGGAGGGGATGTGGACAAAAAGGAACCCTCATGCACTGATGGTGGGAATGCAGACTGGTGCAGCTACTGTGGAGAACAGTATGGAGTTTCCTCAAAAAACTAAAAATGGAGCTCCCATTTGACCCAGTGATTTTACTTCTAGGAATACATCCCAAGACACTAGAAACACCAATCAGAAAGGATATATGCACCCCTATGTTCATAGCAGCACAATTTACAATAGCTTAAGATTTGGAAGCAGCCTAAGTGCCCATCAGCAGATGAGTGGATTAAAAAACTGTGGTATATCTACACAATGGAATACAATGCTGCTGTAAAAAGGAAGGGACTCTTACCATTTGCAATAGGATGGAGCTGGAGAGCATTATGCTAAGTGAAATAAGTCAGTCAGAGAAAGATAAATATCACATGATCTCACTCATTTGTGGAATATAATGAACAACATAAACTGATGAACAAAACCAGATCCACACACAGAACCTACACAGAACCTAGAGACAGAAGAACTTCGCTGGAGAGAACATGGCAAAAGATCCTGGACAGAAACTGGCCACAGAACCTAGAGACAGAACCTAGCGAGAGAACCTGGCTGAAGAACCTAGAGACAGAACCTGGCTACAGAACCTGGATAGAACATGGCAAGAGAACCTGACTAGAACCTGGTGACTGAACCTGGCTGGAGAACCTGGACAGAACCTGGCTGGAGAACCTAGCGAGAGAACCTGGCTACAGAACCTGGCTGGAGAACCTACAGAACCTGGCAATAGAACCAGGCAAGAGAACCCAACCATGCTGATCAACTGAACGCTGCCTCTGTGTCGTTCCTTCTTAGCCGACTCCGTCCACACCTTTGGGGACCCCTGTACCTGCTGGGGTTGGACCCCAGCAAGGGCGATATCTTTCTTTCTTTTTAAAATTTAATTTAATTTTTTCCATCACCATTTATGATGATATCTTTCATATCATGAGTGTTCCATGAAAATATGATGATATTAGTGATTCAAGGAAGTTCTGTTTGATGAGTTTTTCTGTCTCTATATTTAGGTCAAAATAAATAATAATTGACATTTTCTAGAGATAAAAAACAAACAAACAAACAAAAAAAACAGATCCAGAGACAGAGAAGCATCGATCAGACCGTCAAACCTCAGAGGGAAGGTAGGGGAGGGAGGGGTAAGGGGGAGAGATCAACCGAAGGACTTGTATGCATGCATATAAGCATAACACATGGACACAGTCACCAGGGGGGTGAGGGCATTAGCGGGGTGGAGGGGTGGGGGAGCAAAGGGGGGCATAAGGACACATATGTAATACCTTAATCAATAAAGAAAAAAAGAACCCAGCTCAGATGCTACTTCCTCCCTGAAGTCTTCCTCATTCCTATCCCCAAGCAGTCTCCTTTTGTGTTCTTATAATAGTTTCTAAGTTTACTTGAACACTTATTATATTACATTCAGTTTTGTGTTTATTCAGTTTCCTCTACTAAAATGTAAGCTACTGAGAGCATGGATTGTGTTCTGGTCTAGGGCAGTGACGGCGAACCTATGACACGCGTGTCAGAGTTGACACGCGAACTCATTTTTTTGGTTGATTTTTCTTTGTTAAATGGCATTTAAATATATAAAATAAATATCAAAAATATAAGTCTTTGTTTTACTATGGTTACAAATATCAAAAAATTTCTATATGTGACACGGCACCAGAGTTAAGTTAGGGTTTTTCAAAATGTTGACACGCTGAGCTCAAAAGGTTCGCCATCACTGATCTAGGGTATATCCCACAGCCTTTATTATTAATGTATGATACTTAATTCAACTGAAAAAGCTGGAACTTAAAAAGTGATACCTAGTCTTAAGCCTCACTCTCTGTCCCATGGTGTTACTCACTTTTTCAGCTTCTATAATCTACTTAAAAAATCACTATTTTTCTTATACTAACTATAGTTACCCATCTGTAATTTACCCTAAGAAAAAAATTCTCTTTTAAAGGTGATCTCCTGGTTCGTGGGTCAACACCCAACCACTGTGCCACACTGGCCAGGCAAGAAAAAAATTATTAAAAGGGGGAAAGAAAAGCTCTAGTGGAAAAAGTAGAAACATTTCAAGCTTTCAACAATAAAAACAGGCTAGACACATGTGAAAGACATTGGCCTGATGGAAACAGATAATATGTCAAATGAAAACTGAGTATTGAAATATGATGAAAATCTAAAAAATGGTGAAAGACGAAGGTAGAACACAAAATTCTATCTATACTACAATTAGGAAAAAGAATATGCAAATAGGTGAGAACCAGAAGGAAATGCTGAAAATCAAGATTGCTGTTTGTTACAGTGAATAATTTCAGATTTTTAAAAAAAGGTACCACTTGAGGATATGTTATTATTGATTTGAGAGAGAGGGAGGAATGGAGAGAAACAACAACGTGAGAGAGAAACATTGATAGGTTGCCTCCTGTATGTACCCCAGTTGGGAAGCAAACTCACAATCTAGGTACATGCCCAAATTAAACCGCAAACTTTTGGTGTATAGGACGATGCTCCAACCACTGAACCACCTGGCCAGGGGGGTGGCACCATTCATTTTTTATGTTGATACATAGTACCACAATTTCTCCCCAAAAGAAAAAAAGTCCTTTTAAAAGAAATAGTATGATCAATATTTAAATATGCAGTCCATTAGATTTTTAAATTCCATAAAGGTAGAACAATGGATCTCCATTGGGGGTGAGTTTGCTTGACACCCTCCCTAGACATTTGGTGATGTCCGGAGATATTTTTGGTTGTCATGATGGGGTGGGGGAATCTATTGGTATATAATGGTGGGAGCCAGGGAGGCTGCTAAATATCCTACAATGCACAGAACAGTCTCCCCTTCCTTCTACAAAAGAATCAGCCAGCCCCAAATGTCAATAATGTCATTGCTGAAAAACTATAGGGTAGAGAATGTGTCATCTTATTGGTTTCTGGAAACCTACTGGCTAGAACAGTGCCTAGGGTGCAGAAAACACTCAACATATATGAATGAACACACACCATCCTTTCTCCTTGGACTTTATTCTGATACTGTGAACTACCCCACTGTCAAGTTTTTTATTTTGTGCTCAGTCTCATCTAATAAACCAAATTCTGAAGCTTCATAGGATCAATTCTTTATAATGTATCAAAGGCACTATGAGTAATGACTTCTTATAACTTCCAACTTCTAAAGACATCAAAATTTGCTACACTTAGTTTTTAATACCTTTAACACTTGGTAGTTACCCGAAGAGTAGTTATAACTCATTTTAATAAAAATACAAGCATAAAAATAAAGACACATTATAAAATATTTTTCTAAGTACTGTTTCAAAACAGAGGGGAAGGAGGCTGGGGGGAGGCTGAAGAAGGTAAAGGGAGTCAAATATATGGTGATTGAAGGAGGCTAAACTTTGGGTGATGAACACAGTGTATTATAGAATTATACACTTGAAATTTACATATCTTATTAACCATGTCATTCCAATAAATTTAGTAACACAAATATGGTTTCAAGAATAAATTACCAATTATGAAATGACTTCTAAAAAGCCTGATGATCTTCAAACACAAATTCAACAGATTCAAGGAACATTTCTGAACATCCACCATGTACAGACCACTATACTATACTTAATATAGAAAATTTTCTATTTTAAATATACCATGTAAAAAAATAAAAATAAAATAGTCTGGCTGTTGTGGCTCAGTGGTTGAGCATCAACCTATGAATCAGGAGGTATGGTTAGATTCCTGGTCAGGGCACTGCTTGAGTTGTGGGCTCCATCCCCAGTAGGGGGTGTACAGGAGGCAGCAGATCAATTATTCTCATCATTGATGTTTCTATCTCTCTCTCCCTCTCCCTTTATCTCTGAAATAAAAAAAAATATTAAAAAAAATAAAATCAATAAATACACCATGTAAACAACTACTAAACTAATATTGACATAATATCTTACCACATCTTGTTTCAATTCTTGTACAGGGGACTCATTTCCAACTTTGTGTGCAGTGTTCTCTGTTTCCTATTTTAAAACAAGAGAAACAGAGACCAAATGATAACATCCTTTCTTTAAAACTCTATTTAAAATGGGTACAAATTAGAAAATACAGCATTAATAAATCAAACACCCAGCCCAGCTGGTGTGGCTCAGTGGATGATCATCGACCTATGAATCAGGAGATCAGGGTTCAATTCCTGGTCAGGGCACATGCCTGGGTTATGGACTTGATTCCCCAGTAGGAGGCTTGCAGGAGGCAGCCAATCACTGATGTTTCTATCTCTTTTTCCTTCTCCCTCTCCCTTCTTCTCTAAAATCAATAAAAGTATATTTAAAAAACAAATAAATAAAAGGCCCATAAAGGGCTCAAATGTTTGTATACTGATAGATGCCCAGAGGTTTTATGCCAACCGGGACAATATGGTTTGTATAAGAAGGTTATCAATCAGCAATTTTTAATTTTTCAACTGCAATAGAACATTTTCCTTTAAAAGTGCCTTTTTAACCTTAATAAACTGTGCAGCAGGGATGGGAAACGTCCGGCCTGCATACCATATAAGGCTGGCAAAATCATTTGGTCTGGCCCTGCCAAGCCATTGGGGGTGAGTTAATTAAATGTCTGACCAAATACAGTAGGCTAACTTTTAAGTTGATAATTTTGTATGGCCTGCAAATGATGTTATAAACATCCAAATGGCCCTTGGAAGAAAATAGGTTTCCCATCCCTGCTATACAGGAAGATAAGAACTACTAAGTACCTTCATAGCCTAAAAAGATTAAGGATTTAAGCAAAAATAACAAAGTATTGCTGCATAAATATGCATAAATATAAAAGTATATAATGCAGAAAACCACATTCAGACAATTGTTTTCTTAAAAACTCTATATTCTTTAGAAAAAAAGGAAGCAAAACTTAACCAGAAATTAAATGAAGTCCTAGAACAATAGGTGAACAAAATTAAACCCACCAAAAATACATATATATCTACGTATACATTCATATACACATACGTACATATATATATATATTTGGGAGGTTAGAGAAGGTAGAAATAGATACTGCATTTTTCTAGGAAAAATTTTGGGTGAAATAAGATAATCATGCATTTGTAAAACATAACACCATATTTTTCTCCATCTTAAGTTATCTTTATATTTATAGAATACAGCAATTTGAACACTACTACTAATACTGAGAGGAAAAAAAAAACCTCTTCATAATTCTTGGTGCACACCACAGACTTGTTAAAGAAGGCATTTTTTTTGTCAGATAAGTGACTTAAGACACACAAGAATGTATGTAAGTATTAAGGTAGCACTTCTACAAAGTATCCAGATGCTATCACAATAGGCTCCATGATATAGTTACTCCAGAGATTATTAGATTCTACTAATTTTAAGTGTTAGATAAAATTCAAAGTCTACCACAGCCCAAGAGGGCCTAACATGACATTGCCCCTGCCTTCATCTTTGACATCTTCTACATTTTCACCCTCCCTCTCCCACCAATACCCCACGATTACACTTGATGGCTCTCTACCGTCCTTAGAGTCATAGCTCCAGTGTTATTACATCAGAACAGCCTTCCCTTACTACCCTAAAATAGCCTCACCCCCTCAACTTTCAATCACATTATCCTATTTTCTTTTTCTTCTTTGAACTATCATAATCTGAAACTACCTTGTTTACTTATTTTTTTCTCTTCCCTACCCCACTAGAATGTCAGCTCCTTGTTTGTTCTGTCTACCACTACTTAACCAGCACCCTAAAACAATGCCTGGCAAAAGTAATCACTTGTTGAATGAATGTTGAATAATGCATGTTCTGACTTTTCTTCAATTAATACACATATCTTAAGTTTATATATCCTTTAATCAAATACTGACATTAAACTTATTACAAACACCTATAATCAAAAGCAATTAAAGGTGGGGGAAGAGTTAACTGGAAAAAGGTGGTCAAAAGGTACAAACTTCTAGTTAGAACAGTGATTCTCAACCTTGGCTGCATATTAGAATCACCTGGGAATCTTTTTAAAATTCTGATTTCTGGGCCTCATCCTCCGGAAATTCTGTTTCTTTGTTATGAGGTGGGGCCACAACATTAGTAACAAAGAAACAGAATGTCCGGAGATGAGGCCCAGAAATCAGGATTTTAAAAAGATTCCCAGGTGATTCTAATGTGCAGCCAAGGTTGACAACCACTGAGCTAGAAGATAAATAGGTACTAGGGATGTAACGTACAACACAATGGCTATAGCTAACACTACAGTTTAATATACAGGAAAGTTGTTGAGAGTAAAGAGTTCTCATTACAAGGAAATTTTTCCCCATTTTTTCTTTCTTTTTATTGTATCCATGTGAGAAGGTAGATGTTAGCTAAACCTATTGTGATAATCATTTCCTAATATATGTAAATCAAACCATCATGCTGTACTATTTAAACTTATACAGTGATGTGTTTCAGTTATATCACAATAAAACTTGGAAAAAAGAAACAAAAGCACAGTTAATGCATGTTAGAGAAACACCTTCAACTGCATTACAAATTAAGTATAAGTATCCAATTCTCCTCCAATAACTGTTCATGAGTAAGAAAATCAGAGGCATTGTACAACCTATATCCATGGATAGTTTCCCTAAATTAACCTAAGCAAAATTACACACTAAAAACTCTTGTACCTCATTTTAATTTGTTTGAATTAATTATAAAGATCACAGATTACTATTGTTACACTGACCAAAACTGCCAAGCAGTGATTAGACTTCTGTTTTATTTGGCTTTAATAAAACTCTCCTGGACTTTGAACTTTTGAAAGCTATCAACTCCTATAAGTTAAACTGCTATTAAGTCATAAGTTTATAAGTTTAAAGGAGTGATATGGCACCTACCAGAAGATACAATCTCTAGAGAAGTAAAATAGAAAGATTTCTTAGTAAAACCTCATTTAGTATATCTACATTTAGTATAGCTATCCTATATAATAAGAGGCTAATATGCAAATAGACCAAACTACAGAATGACTGATTGCTATGATGAGCACTGACCACCAGGGTGCAGACGCTCAAGGCAGGAGCTGCCCCCTGGTGTTCAGTGCGCTCCCACAGGGGGAGCGCTGCTCAGCCAGAAGCAGGGCTCACGGCTGGCGAGCACAGTGGCAGTGGTGGCAGAGCTAAGGAACAGGGAGCCTGGCGCTGGCGAGCACAGTGGCAGTGGCGGCAGAGCTAAGGAACAGGGAGCCTGGCGCTGGCGAGCACAGTGGCAGTGGCGGCAGAGCTAAGGAACAGGGAGCCTGGCTTCTGGCTGGTGAGCTAATTGGCAGTGGTGGGAGCCTCTCCCGCCTCTGCAGCAGCACAAAGGACCCCTTGGGGGATGTCCGACTGCTGGCTTACGGGAGTGGGCCTAAGCCGGCAGTCGGACATCCCCCAAGGAGTCCCGGACTGAGGGCACAGGCC
This sequence comes from Myotis myotis, assembly GCF_014108235.1. NCBI lineage: Eukaryota > Metazoa > Chordata > Mammalia > Chiroptera > Vespertilionidae > Myotis > Myotis myotis. Next base: position 42,783,347 of record NW_023416346.1, read on the forward strand.
GGGCTGAGACCCCCTGCCCCCAGTACACGAATGTTGTGCAGCGGGCCTCTAGTATCTATATAGATATGCATAGATACATATATATCTAACATACACAGTGGGACCTTGACTTACGAGTGTCCCGACTAACGAGTTTTTCAAGATCCGAGCCGTCTCTCGGCCGATTTTTTGCTTTGAGTTGCGAGCTAAAATTTGGGTTACGAGCCAGCTTCAGATACCCCACCGCTAGTTGGCGCAGCGAACATCACAGTGAATACCACAACATCAGCCCAGCATCACATGTCTCACTCGTTCACAACTGATTTGACATACGAGTAATCTGAGTTACGAGCTTTGTCACGGAGAGAATTAAACTCGTAAGTCAAGGCCCCACTGTATTTCATATATAATTCTCTCCCAGTGCTAAGATCCAGGTCCTTTCCCTAGCACCTCAATCAGGCTTTGGGGATAAAGCAATGGAAGCCAAGCATATGCTTGCAGACAACTAATACCAACTTTGCTAGACTTGAGACAGTCTTCATATATTACCCCTTCTGGATTTGGACTGCCCCATTACTGAAGCACAGTACCTACTAAATCCCAGCTTCCCATCATCAAGCCATTTCTCTAACCCCTATATATCACAACCTCAGAAACACACTTCCTTTAAAAAGTGTGGTAGATCATTCAATTGCTAGCAATTCACACCACCTCTCTTTGTGTGGGATATCAGAGCTCTGCTTGTATGCTCCTTACATTATTGAGTTATAAAACTTGAGCTTTTAAATTTTAACAAGCATATCCAATAAAAGACTAACTCAGTTTCACAAATCGTTTGTACAAAAGTGATCTACACTAAAACAAACAACAGGAAACAATTCTTAAATAGCTGTCATAGTCATCCATTCAATACTATCAACACTGTCTCTTTGTTGCTCTTATGTGTTGACATTCTAACTGCCTCTTAACAACTCTCTCTCTGCACTTAGTCTCTTTCCTCCAAATATTCTTCCACCCTTCTACCATGAATCTTTTGTTAATTCCTCAGCAAAAAACATTGGCGAGCCCTGGCTGGTGTGTTCAGTGGTTAGGGCATCTGCCCATGCACCGCAGGCTTGTGGGTTCGATTCCAAGTCAAAGGCACCTACCTGAGTTGCGGGTTCAACCCCCAGGCCCTGGTCAGGGTGGGTGTGAGAGGCAACCAATCGATGGATGTCTCTCTCCTCCCACCTCCCTTCTAATCTCTCTAAAAATCAATAGAAAAATATCCTTGGGTGAGGATTAACAACAACAAAACAAAGAAACAAAATAACAAACAAGAAAACCTTGGAGAGCACAACTGTAAGACATGTAAAAATTGATGTCTTAAATGTCTTTTGAAAGATCACATTTAAGGCTCATTAAGTCTGGCCCCAATTTTCTTTTTCAGCATTCTATAACTGAAATATTTACATGGGTCACACAGTCTTTTAATGCTCCCAGCAAATTCTGTCTTTGCACATTCATTAGTTCATACTATTGGCTAACATACAACGCTTTCTCAAATTTTCTCTATCATCTATGCAAATCTCTCTCAATTTTCAAAGCCCAGCACAAGTTTTACCTCCTTCCTAAAACTCTTCTCTGCTATTCCAGGTAACAGTGCTGTGACGGTCACTCTGTCTCTCCCTTCCTCTTCCAAACTCCATGTAGCACTTTGGGTCTATTCTATTTTACAAACATCAATACTTCATATGTCATCTCTTCACATACATGTTCTTCTGTAAGATTATAAAATAATAAAATATCGATACTATATCAAATTTTTCTTGGTTTGCTTAAGCCAGTGATGGCGAACCTTTTGAGCTCGGCGTGTCAGCATTTTGAAAAACCCTAACTTAACTCTGGTGCTGTGTCACATATAGAAATTTTTTGATATTTGCAACCATAGTAAAACACTTATATTTTTGATATTTATTTTATATATTTAAATGCCATTTAACAAAGAAAAATCAACCAAAAAAATGAGTTCGTGTGTCACCTCTCACACGCGTGTCATAGGTTCGCCATCACTGGCTTAAGCTATCAATCAATATGCCATGTATACATAATATGTACTCAATAGTCTTGAGTACATCCATGCCATAGAATACTACTTTACAGTAAAAGAGAACAAACCATTGATACATGCAACAACTTGGATAGATTTCAATCCTTTCAGCCAATCTCAAAAGGTCACACATGCCGGGCCATGTGGAGCAGTCAGTGGTTGAGCATTAACCCAGTAACCAGGAAGTTACTGGTTTGATTCCCAGTTAGGGCACATGTCTGGGTTGTAGGCTTGATCCTGGATGGGGGAGCATGCAGGAAGCAGGTGATTGATGATGTTTCTCTCAATGTTTCTCTCTCTCTCCCCACTTCCCCTCTCAAAAAAAAAAAATCAATACATAGAAATATATTTTAAAAAGTCACACACTATATGATTCCATTTACAGGACATTCTCAAATGACAAAATTATAGAGATGGAAAACAGATTAGTGGCTGCCTAGTGTCATGGATGATGTGGGGGAGGTGACAGGTGTGACTTTATAAAGGGATAGCACAGGGAGATCTTTGTGGTGATGAAGCTGATCTACATCTGAAGTATGGTGGTGGTTACACACATATACACATGTAATAAACTGACATAGAACTACATACTCACACTGTCCAATTCCTGGCTTTGATATTGAGCTCTAAATAAAATATAAGCACTGGGGAAATGGGTTAAGGATACACAGGATTTTCTCTGTACTGTCTTTGCAGTTTCCTGCGACTCTACAATTATTTCAAAATGAAAAGTAAAAAATAACAATATCCAACTTCATATTTAGCTACTAAATATGTACATTGTCTATCTAATTTTACTGAAGTTAAGGACAATCTATAATTACTGAGATAAAGTAAATTCCCAAAACCTATTTCACCTAAAAATATCTCAGAGCTAAGTGGCTTTTAAAACCTAACTATAATAATAAAAGCATAATATGCTAATTAGACTGGACAGCCTTCCAGACAAAGCTGGGGCTGTGAGGGCCTAGCCCCTTGCACAAATTTTGTGCACCGGGCCTCTAGTAAGCATAATAAAGAGCAATGATCTCTGGATATGGGGATTGAGAACATGAGTGATGGGAGGGGAGTTATATTTTCAATTATCTACTTTTGCACCAAGTAAATTTTAACCATGTCTGTATACTACTTTATTATTTTTATTAAATAGAATATAAAAGGATTTTTATAAAATATAAGGAATAAAGAATTATGATATAACCTTTCTTAAGAACTCAATTTAAGAAAAAGAACATTGTTACTATTAGTTTTCAAGTCTCTTGTATATCCTTTTTCATTTCCATTACATTTGTTGCCTCTTAGAGATGACCAATATCCTAAACTTTGTGTTTATCATTCTCCTGCTATTCTTTATAGTTTGATTATGCTTGCAATTCTAAATAATATATTATTTAATTTTGCATGCTTTTAAACTGAATATAAATGGACTCTTACTGCATATATTTTTCTGTGAATTGTTTCCACCCCACCGCCCACTTAACACTATGGTACTGAAATTCATCCATGTTATTGTATATAACTAATTCATATCCATTGCTATAGAATATTCTATATAAATATACCACAATTTATCAAAGAGACCAATATCCAATGTGTATAAAAAGAAGAAAAGAAGGTAGGGATACTGGAAGTGGAAAAAATAAAGCATGTCTGAGATTATAGATACTTATGTCTAGACATACACAACACACACAAACATATACAAACAAACACATACAGTATATATCCCATTTGATATAAAATATCAAAATCAAAGAATATCTATTTGGTGATATTCCTGTACTTAAAATGACTCTAAGTGATATGTCTTTATACCAAACTTTTTGCTTAAATATAAGGCTGGGATTGATTTTTACGTATGGTAATGATGATAATATAGGTGCCCATAAGAAGTATACAAGTGTTTTGGTTACTCCACATTTTTGCCATGCAAGTATTACTTTTGCAGTTAAAACACACACACACACATAAATACAAGTATTTTATAGTGTTTTATTCTAATAAGTATAAACCAAATAAAATTAGAACTCTAAAAAAAATTATAGTCCTTCCATATAGTACAATATATAATTAGTTATTTTACTATCTAATCACAAATACAATATTACTTAGCAAAAAATATAAACAGAAAGCAAAAGCAAGAAAATGAAGAATTACATAAAAGAGAAAAATGAATGGAAAGTGTACATTATTTGTAGAAACATAACTTTCAGAAAGCACAACTTACCTCTAATGTTGAAATTCCAACCTTTTCTGAAGACCTGTTCAGAAATAAAAGCAAGGTGGCATTGAATAGTGCAGGTGAGAAGGAAATTACTTCTCTACACAAAAAAGTCTACATTTTAAAAAACATGTATTTATTCTGTGACTGAAAAAAGTCCCTGTGCATATAGAAAAATGTAGTAAACACATAAAGAGAAGAAAATTAAACTGACCCATAATCTTACCACATAGAGATGTATTTTTTTTGTCTTCCCAGATATATACAGGGCGGGGGCAAATGTAGGTTTACAGTTGTTCATATGCAAATTTCATGCATCGGGCCTCTAGTATGACAATAATAAAAGCATAATATGCTAATTAGACCAGAGAGCCAAACGATCTTCCGGATGTCCTTCTAGATGTCGCCGCGGCAGCGGGGGCCAAGGCAGAGGCAGTTAGGAGCGATCAGGCAGGCGAGCAGTTAGGAGTGATCAGGCAGGCAAATTGGTTAGGGGCGATCAGGCAAGCAGGTAGAGTGGTTAGGGGTGATGAGGCAGGCACCCAAGCAGTTAGGGGTGATCAAGCAGGCAGAGTGGTTATGGGCGATGAGGCAGGCAGGTGAGCAGTTAGGGGCATCAGGCAGGCAGGCAGAGTGGTTAGGGGCAATCAGGCAGCCAGACAGAGGCAGTTAGGGGTGATTAGGCAGGCAGGCGAGAAGTTAGGGGCAATCAGGCAGGCAGGCAGAGGGGTTAGGGGTGGTCAGGTAGGCAGGTAGCATGGTTAGGGGCAATCAGGTAGGCAGGCAGGTGAGTGGTTAGGAGCCAGCAGTCCCAGATTGTGAGAGGAATGTCCGACTGCCGGGGGATCGGGCCTAAACCGGCAGTTGGACATCCCCAGAAGGGTCCTGGATTGCGAGAGGGTGCAGGCTGGGCTGAGGGACTCCCCCTGCTCCGTGCACGAATTTTGTGCACTGGGCCTCTAGTAATTAATAAATACTAATGCAAGAATAAACTCTGTTTCATGTACGCACAATTGTAAACCTACTTTCGCTCCACAATATATCTCTGATAATAAAAGAGTACTATGCTAATTAGACCAGACGTCATTCTGGATGTCCTTCTGGACTAAGTTGGGGCTGGAGGGAAGTCCGGGTCCCGGGTGCCAGAGGGAAGCCGGTGCCAGCAGCCGGGGGAAGGAAGGCCTACTCTTGCACAAATTTCATGCATCGGGCCTCTAGTATGACAATAATAAGCATTTCTGTAAACAAAATTTTGTACTCTTCCATGATAAATTTCTTTAAGATAAATTACACTTGAGGTAGAACTGCAGGCCAAAGGTTCAGCATTTTGAGACTTTCAGATTACCCTCTGAACAGTTGTACCAATTTACACTCCTACGTTTCTGAGTGCATGTTTCTTAGTATCCCTGCTAAAAATGAGTTTTTTAAAATTTCACAAATTTGATAGACAAAAGTATATCTCATTGTTGTCTTGATTTGTAGTGTGTATGAAGTTTTTTACACATTAGACCTGTACAGTGCTTCTGAAGAGAGTAGACCAGTTTTGTTCCCAGCTCATTTTACTACTGTATCAATACTCTATTCTTAAACAGACTATTCCAGGAATAAAAATTTTTAAAAGTAAATTTTCACACACCCCTGCCACATTTTTCTTCAAAGAGAAACAGTTTGATATCCACTACAAAGCATACCCTTATAGCTATTTAGTATATTTTAGGGTTATGCAATAAGGAACACTTTTAAATGAGTAATATTACTATGCCATTCCTAATTTTCTTTTGTTAAAATGCAATGATCACAAATGATACAACTTTATGTTGAATGGCACCTTCAAGATCATCTAACCATACAGCTTCTGCTTACAGTTAAAAACTGAGGTGCTAAGAGATTGACTAGCCCCAAAGTCACATATTTAGGGGCAGAACAAAGAAAAGCATTGAGTCCTACTACCATGCTCTTCACATGCCACACTGAGTAATCCATGTTTAGCAGAGGAATCCTTGACCTTTAATCAAAACATAAGTGTGATAAAAATTACTTTTGCCATTTAACAGAAAATCAACCCCTATATTCAACGAACATTTATGGAATACCTACTGTGTACCATGGACTGGAGATATGAAAGTGAATAAGACACAATTCTAGTTTAGGGGGGTTTAAGGCTTGTTTTACAAGGGTAGCTGTATAAAATGGTGCCTGCCCATTTAATTGCTGTGCCTGGACAATATAATTTAATATCAACAAAGGACAATTTCCAAAAATGATAATTATTATATCCCTAGTTACTTGGCTTCTCTGGAAAACCTATACTACTATGTAACAAAATCATGTTTATCCAGATGATTAGGACCAAGTACTCAGATTTTTAAAAAAATCCACACAAAGGATAGCTACAATAATACAAGTACAATGAAAACCACAAAAATAAGAAAAACAGAAATCTTGAAGGGGGCTCACATTTCCACGTGGCACATATTCTAAATGCCAATCAGGGGGAAAAAAATCACCTGCTAAGATTTTTAAAAACTTAAGCCCCATGTGAAGTAGAGAAGGGAAGAAAAAAATTCTGCCTTATCCATATCCCTTATTTTGAAAAATCTGACCAGATTTTTAGATGTCTGTCTAAAGAAACAAAAACAAATAAACAGAATAGGGAGCCACATTTATCTTCTGTATGTAACTGGTTCCATAAAGAGCACTTTCTGGCTGTTGATTCATAGGATCTAAGTTATGGGCCAATTGTTGACACACATAGAAATATTCTAGATTGCTTCTGGTGGGGCTTTACATATGGCAGTGTACAAACTACAAAGAGTAATTTATTACAGTCAAACCTCAGTTCTCAAACATCCCCCATCTCGAACAATTCGCCTCTCAACCTGACAACTCTTTTATGCTGATACTTGTATGATCATTCCCATGTCTCTTGGGCGACAAAGGAGAGTCTGAGTCAGTTTACCACTAAATCTCACGCTGTTAACATCCCAGGAAAGTATGCTGTGAATATTTTCGTGTTTTTATGCTTCTGTTGCTGCTTATTATGAAATTTTAATTTTTTACTGTACATTTTTTATTGAATTTTCATTTACATTTCATGTCCTTTTTGTTTTTAAAGTGTTTATTTATAGATTAAACAGTATATTAGACATGTACTGTATATAAAAAAGGCTAGCCCTAGCTGGATTGGCTCAGTGGATAGAGTGTTGGCTTATGGACCGAAGGGTCCTGGGTTCGATTCTGGTCAAGGGCACATGCCTGGGTTATGGGCTTGAGCCCCAGGAGGGGGTGTGCAGGAGGCAGATGATCAATGATTCTCTCATCATTGATGTTTCTATCTCTTTCTCCCTCTCACTTCCTCTCTGAAATAAATTAAATATTTTTTAAAAGGCTAAAACAAGGAATCATTTGGGGGGGGGTCTAGAACGGATTAATTCAATTCAGATTACTTCTAATGGTAAATAATGATTTGGTTCTTGAACAGCCTTCCAGAATGAATTAAGTTTGAGAACCGAGGTTCCACTGTACTTCCTTTTGAGAGACAAGGGGACATAGTGAAAAGAGTATGGATTTTTGAGCAGGTGAACCTGTTGAATATTGTTTCTACCATTTACCCTATGTGAGATCTTGACCAAATTAATTTCTCCAGGCCTCAGTCTCCTCCTCTGTAAAAGGGAGTAAAACCACCTACTTCACAGGAATACTACAAGGGTTGAGAGAATACATGGGGCACACATAATAGTAGTTTCTTCAGCAGCTTTGAATTGCTCCATTGAAAATCAAATGATGAACTTCACTAAGTTTCTCCAAGGCACTTTGGCAGTCTGTCAGTAGTGGGGAGCCTGAGGTCAATTTCTGGAACACAGAAAAGATACCCGAAAGCCTGTCAAGCTCCAGCCCACTTAACAGAGAAAACGAAAAACAAAACAAAACACAAAAACCAACCAAACAAAACAGATTATATTGAACTGATGATTAATATGGGATCCTGCTTGCATTTGATGAGGTCATTAAACAAAAAACTAATTACAAAAGACACTCATGTTCAAAATATATTTTAAATGTTACTGAATGATTAAGCACTTGTTAGGTAGGTAAAACACTTCAGACTATTATACTTTTTCCAGTCTAAATAAGCCTAAAATTGTCTCTAACACGGTAGTCTGTAAGAGCAGAATTCTGTTATGAGGTATTTTTGATCCATTTATAGAGCATTAGCATCTAGTAAAAAGTAAAAGCATGTTTATAACATTAAAGGTTGGCTAAAATGATTTGTATCATGTGCAAAGATGAGAAAAGAACAATTCACTTCACAGTAAGAAACAGTAAATCGTTATTTAGTATTCCCACAGGAAGCATTCCTAATAGGGCCCTTGTATAAAGCAAGGTTTGAAAAACTGTGCTAAGACTTGACTTGCTTTAGCTTTAGTCCTCATAACTTTCCTATGAGATAGTTATATTACCTTCACTATTTTACACAATGAAAAACTGAGGCATAGGTCAGATTAAGTAATTTAAATTGTACTGCTAGTAAATATTAGGACCAGAATTTGACCTTAGGCAGCCTGACTCTAGGGCCCACTCTCTCAAATGCCTTGCAATATTGCTTCCTTTCTAGGTATTAAAAGATGGTGGTTATAAAAATATTCTAAGTGCTGCTATGAATGAGCACTAAAGTAAAGGCAATTAGTGCTGCTTGGGTTGGACTAAACTAATTAAGTCAAAGGCTCTGAATCTTGATCTGCCTTTAACAACTACAATTAATGCCTAATTGATTTGGCACTACTAGGGAATAGAACACTAAAATGTTCCATAAATAAAATTTCCAGAAATGAAACTTCTCTTTGAGTGCCAAACTTCTTAAAGTATTTTAAATTCCAAATTTCAATAACAGCTAAGCCTTGCTGTTCAGTAATTTTTTCCTTGAAATTACTTTCTTAAACAAAGGATATACAATTGACCCTTTCTTATTGACCCAGAGTAGTTATCATGCTCAAATACAACACTATATTTTAATATTCTAATGACCTCCAGGGACCCTAAGGTGTAGAGGACTTAATTGTCTTCAGACTACAGGACCCTAGGCTACTAAGCTTGGAATGTCTGTGTTTTGCATCTTCTTCCTCTATTTGTACTCACTTCTTACAACTGGCCATGCACCCACTTTTAAGCTTTACACGCCCCTCCATTTCTAATTTTTGCTTCTGATCTGCACTGAGCTAGGAAACCAGGTTTTTATAAATGGAATTGCGAAGGAGACTAGACTGTGGGTGGTGAACACACAATAGAACATATAGATAATGTACTATAGAAGTGTATACTTGAAACCTATTTAATTAACCAATGTAACCCCGATAAAGTCAATAAAATATTTTAAAATAAAGAAATAAATATATTTCCTTTTTAAGAAAACAAAAATAAAAATGGAATTGCATGGTAAAGAATCCAGAGATTCTGAGTGAGGGTTTCCCCATGAGAAATTTTGTACATTATTTTATTGTGGACTTTATGGCACTTTTTTTTTATTTTTCAGAGGATGGTTTAAGTGATTACTTCTTTTTTCCCCCAATTTTAAAGGACTCAGTTTATTAACGGACCAGATTACAAAAATAACCATGGTAGATACCTTAGTTCACTCTTCTAATAAGCCTATTGATCTGGTCCCCCTGTTACCAGCATCTCCACCTTCTAGAAAACGGGTGGTCTTTTTCTTCATCCTACCTCGTGGAGAAGACAACTTGAAGGGCCACAGGAAGTTGTTTACTTCTTTGAAGCGCTTTCCAACAGTATAGATCTCATGAATCAGATCTCCCATGCAGATGATTTCATATTTACCAAGAGATTGAGCAATCAGAGTTATCTGTCAGGGCAATTTGTTTTTTGTTGACTTTGCCATAACCACACTTGTAGATCAATTCATTTATTGACTTCAGGTTTGGGTAACCCCATGCAATGTGTGCCTCCACATCCTCAGCTTGTTAACTGAAGCCTTGTTGAGCTTAACAAAGGTGCCTCTGAAGATCTGGAGAAGGCAAAGAAGCTGCAGCATCTTCCAGATCTTTGGGCTCACACCATTGATACTTCTAATCCTGATGACAAATGCTAATTTGGGTTCAGCAGGTACAAAGAAGTGGCCAGCTTCTCTTGTCACCCGAGCCATTCAAATCTCCTTTCTGTACATCTGCTTGTATTCCTTGTGAGAGTGCTTAGCTTTTTCATAGATGAGCTTCCTTCTTGCCTTTTAAAGCATCTTTTGGGCAAACTTCTTTCTCAGGTGCTTGATCTTCAGCTCTGTGAAATTCATTCACTTTTTCTTGAGGGTTTCTGGCACAGCAGGAACTTTCTTCTTCTCTTCTGCACCCTCAATGGCTCCAGCCAGAAAACAGCTTAAGTGATTATTTATTTCCAATTGTATCAGAGGATCATTATTACCAAAGTAGCTGCCAAATAAGTTGAGCTGCCATAAATCTTAAGCATCCCTACACAATCATTCAACTCCTCTTTGTAACTCAGTTTCTAACTTCAAAGTAGTGATAATAACATTATTCAGACTGCTGCCTAAAGAAAACTACATTTATATACTGCATAACTATGTTTTCATCAATGTTCTTAATATAGGATGATGGTCCTATCTATAGATATAAAGAGCCAGGGGCTGTCAGATCCGAAACAACCGAATGGATGACCGAACTGGCTAAGTGGGGCGACAAGGCTGCAGGGGGGTTAATGAGGAATGACCAAATGACTGAAGAGCAGGCTGTGTGGGGAGACCAGGCTGAAGGGGGGGGAGGGCAGTGAGGGGCAACCAAACAGCAGGCTGTGTGGGGTGACCAGGCCAGCAGGGGGGGGCAGTGAGGGGTGACCAGGCTGGTGGGGGGGCAGATGGGGGCAACCAGGTTGGCAGGGGGGCAGATGGGGGCAACCAGGCTGGCAGAGGAGGGCAGTTGTGGGCGACCAGGCTGTCAGGGGGCAGTTGGGGGCGACTATGCTGGCAGGGGGGACAGTGAGGGGCAACTAGGCTGGTGGGGGGGCAGTTGAGGGCAACCAGGCCGGCAAGGGGGGCCGTTAGGGGCAATCAGGTTGGCAGGCAGTGACAGTAAGGGGTGATCAGGCTGGCAGGGGGTCCAGTTAGGGGCGATCAGGCAGGCAGGCAGGTGAGCAGTTAGGAGCCAGTGGTCCTGGATTGTGAGAGGGATGTCCAACTGCCGGTTTAGGCCCGATCCCCCTAGGGGTCCGGATTGGAGAGGGTGCAGGCTGGGCTGAGGGGATCCGCCCTCCTCCCCCAGGCACAAATTTCATGCACCGGCCACTAGTAAGATTATAACAGAGCTGAAAATTTCCTATCATAAAGACCTACCTAGCACAGTGCATTACTCACATTTGTGGTGATGCTAGTGTAAACAAACCTACTACACTGCCAGTCATATAAAAGCAGAGCAGATACAATTATGTACAGTACATAATCCTTGATAATGAGAATGACTACATTACTGATTTATGTTAGTTACTATACTATAATTTTATCATTGTTTTAGAGTGTACTCTTTCTACTTGCAAAAAACCGTTTGCTGCAAAACAGTATGCCTTATTATGCTGGCATCAGCCTCTTACATCTTGTGTTTATTACCGCATCTCTTGATTGCTTCATTTTCTCTTCTGTTTGATTTAGTCTCACGTTGTTTTGTACAATGACATGCTGCATAGGCTTGTAGCCTAGGAGCAATAGGCTATACCACCTAGATTTGTATAAGTGTATTCTATGATGTTCCCACAATAATACAGTTGCCTGACAATGCATTTCTCAGAACATATCCTTTAGGTAAGTGGGGCATGACTATATTCATGTTCAAGTTTGGGGACAGAAGATATAGGAGACCAGAGGTCAAGAAAATTAAGTTCTATTTGTGGCTTTCCCAACCAAGTAGCTAGCTGCAAGACCTGTAGGCAAGGCTCTTTACAGTTCCTGTAATTTTAGAAAATTTAATTTTAAGACCCTTGATTAGTTTGGGAGTAAAGATGTAATTTATACCATAATTAATGACCTAAATTTTATACCCTCCAATTTCCCCTAAAAATATGGACATAATCTAACACACACACACACACACACACACACACACACTCATAAATGTCCAATGATGCTTTGATACATCTAGTTAACTAGAAGACTATTCCTTCAAAATATTCTGTAGATACTAAATTGAACAAATTAAACTCTTCCTTTTTACATGTTAAGGTGAGTAATTTTCCCATGAAAAAGTCCAAATGCCTAATTAAAATAACTTTTAGTACATCCCACACAAGTGAGAAATCTAAGTACTGGTGGTATTCCTTACTATAAATTAGGGGTGGGGAACCTTTTTTCTGCTAAGGGCCATTTGGATATTTATAACATCATTCGCAGTCCATACAAAGTTATCAACTTAAAAATTAGCTTGCTATATATTTGGTCAAACATTTAATTAACTCTCCCCTAATGGCTTGGCAGCCAGACCAAATGATTTCATGGGTCTTATATGGCCCAGGGGCTGGATGTACTCCACTGTGCTTTAAATAAAACCTAACAAACCAAAATAACTTCAAATGTTCATTTTTCCATTTCAAAATTTTCAACATATAGAATATTTTCAGAACTAATATTTTGACACATTTGAATATCTGAGAAACATAAAGTTTAATTTAAACAATAAATGTGCTTCTTAGAAAGTTTAACGTTTACTTATTTATCTATTTAAATCTTTATTGTTGAAAGTATTACATAGGTTCCCCCTCCCCAGGCCCTCACCGCCCCATTGTTTGTGTCCATGGGTTATGCATATATGCATATAAGTTCATTGGTTGATCTCTTCCTACCCACCCTCCCCTCCCTTCCCTCTTCCTACCCACCCTCCCCTCCCTTCCCTCGGAGGTTCAATAGTCTGTTCATGCTTCTGTGATTCTGGGTCTATTTTTGATCATCAGTTTATTTGGCTCATTAGATTCCACATATGAGTGATATCATTTGATACTTATCTTTCTCTGACTGGCTTATTTTGCTCAGCATAATACTCTCCAGGCCCATCCATGCTATTGAAAAAGGTAAGAGTTCCTTAAAGGGCTAATCCTCCACCCTGGCAGGTGTGGTTCAGTTGGTTGGAGCATCATCCAGTACACTGAAAGGTTATGGCTTCTATTCCCAGTCAGGACACATGCTCAAGTTCGGGTTTGATCCCCGGTCTGGGCCATATTGGGAGCAAGCAATTGATGTTTCACTCTCACCCTTTCTTGTTCCCTTCTTTTAAAAAAATCTTTATTGTTGAGATTATTACAGATGTCCCTTTTTTTCCTCCCATAGCTCCCCTCCACCCCAGGCCCTTGCCACCCTATTGTCTGTGTCCATAGGTACTGCATACCTACATGTAAGATCTTTTTCTAATCTCTTCCCGCACCCCCACACCCCCTTCCCTCTGAGAATTGTCAGTCTGTTCCATTTCCATGCCCGATTCTACTCCATTTACCAGTTTATTCTGTTCATCAGATTATTTATTCATTTGATTTTTAGATTCACTTGATAGCTATGTATTTGCTGTTACTTTGTTGTTCATAAGTTTTATCTATACCTTTTTCTTCTTCCTCTTCTTAAAGAATATCCTTCAGCATTTCATATAATACTGGTTTGGTGGTAATGAACTCCTTTAGCTTTTTCTTGTCTGTGAAGCTCTTTATCTGACCTTCACTTCTAAATGATAGCTTTGCTGGGTAGAGTAATCTTGGTTATAGGTTCTTGCTATTCATCACTTTAAATATTTCTTGCCACTCCCTTCTGGCCTGCATAGTTTCTGTTGAGAAACCAGCTGACAGTTGTATGGTACTCCCTTGTAGTAACTTTTTTTCTTGCTGCGTTTAAGATCCTCTGTCTTTTGCGCTTGGCATTTTAATTATGATGTGTCTTGGTGTGGTCCTCTTTGGATTCCTCTTGTTTGGGGTTCTATGCGCTTCCTGGACTTGTAAGTCTATTTCTTTCACCAGATAGGGGAAGTTTTCTGTCATTATTTCTTTTTCTTTTTTTTTTCAGTTTTCAATATTTTTTTTTCTTTTTTTTTTTAAATATATTTTTTATTGATTAAGAAATTACATGTGTCCTTATCCCCATGTTACCCCCCCCCCCCCCCGCTCATGCCCTCACCACCCCCCGTTGTCCGTGTCCATTGGTTAGGCCTATATGCTTGCATATAAGTCCTTTGGTTGATCTTTCCCCCTTACCCCCACCCTCCCCTACCTTCCCTCCAAGGCCCGACAGTCCAATCAATGCCTCTCCGTCTCTGGATCGGTCCTTGTTCATCAGTTTATGTTGTTCATTATATTCCACAAATGAGGGAGATCATGTGGTATTTATCCGCTCTCCAGTTCCATCCATGCTGTGGCAAATGGTAAGAATTCCTTTTTCTTCTTCCTCTTCTTAAAGAATACATTTCAGCATTTCATATAATGCTGGTTTGGTGGTGATGAACTCCTTTAGCTTTTTCTTATCTGTGAAGCTCTTTATCGGACCTTCTATTCTGAATGATAGCTTTGCTGGATAAAGTAATCTTGGTTGTAGGTTCTTGCTATTCATCACTTTGAATATTTCTTGCCACTCTCTTCTGGCCTGCATGGTTTCTGTTGAGAAATCAGCTGACAGTTGTATGGGTACTCCCTTGTAGGTAACTAATTTTCTTTCTCTTGCTGCTTTTAGGATTCTCTCTTTGTCTTTTGCTCTTGGCATTTTAATTATGATGTGTCTTGGTGTGGTCCTCTTTGGGTTCCTTTTGTTTGGGGTTCTCTGCGCTTCCTGGACTTGTAAGTCTATTTCTTTCATCAGGTAGGGGAAGTTCTCTGTCATTATTTCTTCAAATAGGTTTTCAATATCTTGCCCTCTCTCATCTTCTGGCACCCCTATAATTCTGATGTTGGTACGTTTGAAGCTGTCCCAGAGGCTCCTTACACTATCTTCGTATTTACGGATTATTTTTTCATTTTGCTTTTCCAGTTGGGTGTTTTTTGCTTCTTCGCGTTTCGAATCTTTGACTGGATTCTTGCGCTCCTCTGGTCTGCTGTTGGGTGTCTGTATAATATTCTTTATTTCAGTCAGTGTATGCTTAATTTCTAGTTGGTTCTTTATCACAACATCAAGGGTCTCATTAGATTTCTTGAGGATCTCACTACATTTATCGGCGGTCACACCAGTCTTTTCGAGGGCCTTACTAAGTTTATCGGCAGCTTCTAGACAGTTCTTGAGAGACCTTAAAAGTGTGGTTTTGAGCTCTATATCTTCAATTTCTGACATTTGCGTCCTGTTTCTTTGTCTCCGCATTTTTGTATCTTTTCTTGGTGCACCCCCTAGTGATCTTTGTGGGCAGTCTTGTTGTAGTTAAGCCTTGATTGTCAGCAATACCAGCGGTGATTTGACCTCCAGGCTAACTGGCTATGAGAGTCAGCTGTGTCTGCAGTGGGAGAGCTTCTGTGCTGGATCTCTAGGGCAGTGCTAATCTACCATTTGCCTGAGGCTATCTGGCAAATGGCTCTGTGCAGGCCTTGGGCAGGGCGGGTCCCTGGGGATCTGAGTATTTCACTTCAGCACTGCGCCTCCTCTGAGTCTGGGTATGATATTCTCTTTCCTCCTAGTTGTAGAATTTCCACTCAGCCAGCCTTCCTGTGGTTCTGGATGATGTCCGTTCTGTCCTTTAGTTATATCTCTGAAGTGGTTGTTCGAGGCAGCAATCTCCGGCGTTAACCTATGCCGCCATCTTGGTTTCTCCTGTATATTATTCTTTATTTCAGTCAGTGTATGCTTAATTTCTAGTTGGTCCTTTTTCATATCCTCGAGGGTCTCACTAGATTTATCAAGGGTCTCACTAAATTTATCGGCAGTTTCCATAAAATTCTTGAAAAACCTTATAAACGTGGTTTTGAACTCTATATCCAGTAGTTTGCTTTCCTCCATTTCTGTCATTTGTGACCTCTTTGTCTCCACATTTTTTATGCTTCCCTGTGTTGGTAGAGTGGTTTTGTGTGCTAGGTGTCCTGTAGGGCCCAGTGGCTCAGCCTCCCCTGTTACCTGAGGTGGACACTCTTGGAGCACCCCCTTGTGGGCTTTGTGCACAGTCTTGTTGTAGTTATGCCTTGATTGTTGTAGGATCACTGGGAGGAATTGACCTCCAGGCCAATTGGCAGTGAGAATCAGCTGTGTCTGCAGTGGGAGAACTGTGCTGAAGACACCCTTCTGGGGCAAGACTTGCTTCAGTGGGGCTTTGGTGCTCACTGAGTCTGCCCCCTGGGCGTGTCCCTTATGGATCTGAGGAGTTGTAATCCGGATGGTCCCACTCTGACCACTGGGTACACTGGCTCTTGGAGGTTACCCAGCAGGAGCTATGTAGAGAACTGCAGATTCCTCTTCCTTTTCTGGAGTTTGGAGGTGCCCTGATGAGGCCCAGCTGTGAAGCAATGCAAACTGCTGTGGGGCCTTGGGCCTTCTCTTGGAAGTGCTGGGTCTGTGGCCCAGCTGCAGTTTGTTAGGTAATTTTCAGGTTGCAAAGGGCCAGGGCATTCATATGCAAGAACCTCTGCCGCAGCCTGGGTGGGGCGGGGTCTCAGGGAATCAAAGGGCAGAGCAAGGAACTATGGTGGATTCTCAGCCCTGCCCTAAGGGGCCGCACGCGTCTCAGTGTCCTGATAATTTAATTGCTGCAAGCACCTCTGAGGGAAAGCCGCCCTCGAGTTCCGAGTTCTGCCCGCTGCCAGACAGTCCAGTTTCTCCCCGTATGAGTCCTGGGTCCCCAGAGACTTCCCAGAACCGGAGTTCAGAGCAGTCGGGAGCTTGTGACTCCCTCCCGATTCAAAAAGACAGCCACGTCCTCAGGTACCAGCCCATTTCCGCGCACTCTCGAGCCTCCGTACCTTTGCACTTTACTTCCGCAGCTCCTGACCCTCAATGTGCTTTTCTCTTTCCTTCTAGTTGTAGAATTTCCACTCCGCCAGCCTTCCTGTAAGTTCTGGATGATGTCCATTTTGTCTTTTTATTGTGTTTTGAAATTGTTGTAGGAGGCAGTAATTTCGGTGTTTCCCTATGCCGCCATCTTAGTTTCTCTCTCCTCTGTCATTATTTCTTCAAATAGGACTTCAATATCTTGCTCTCTCTCTTCTTCTGGCACCCACATAATTCAGATGTTGGTATGCTTGAAGTTGTCCCAGAGGCTCCTTACACTATCTTCATATTTTTGGATTCTTTTTGCTCTTCTGGTTGGGTGTTTTTTGTTTCTTCGTATTTCAAATCATTGACTTGATTCTTGGGATCTTCTAGTCTACTGTTGAATCCCTGTATATTATTATTCATTTCAGTCAGTGTATGCTTAATTTCTGACTGGTCCTTTTCCATTTTTTTTTTTTGGCATTCCCACTAAGATCCTTGAAGGTCTCTCACTAAGTTCCTCAGAGGTTTCTAAAAGATTCTTGAGTAACCTTATAACTGTGATTTTTGAACTCTGTATCCAGTAGTTTGCTTTCTTCCATTTCTGTCATTTGTGACTTGTTTCTTTGTCTCCGCATATTGACTGCTTCCCTGTGTTTGTTTCTATGTATTGGGTAGCTGCAAAGTCTCATTGAGTTGATAGAGTGGCCTTGTGTAATAGGTGTCCAATAGGGCCCAGTGGCTCAGCCTCCCCAATTACCTGAGGTGGACACTCTTGGTGCACCCCTTTGTGGGCTATGTGCACAGTCTTGTTGTAGATAAGCCTTGATTACTGTTGGTGTCACTGGGAGGAATTGACCTCCAGGCCAATTGCCTGTGGGGACCAGCTGCAACTACAGTGGGAGAGCTGTTGTGCAGGAGACACCCTTATGGGGCAGGACTTGCTTCAGTGGGGCTTTGGTGCTCATTGAGTTTGCCCCTTGAGTGTTTTGCTTATGGATGTGAAGAGTTGTACTCTGTTATGGTCTCACACTGACCACTGGATATACTGGCTCTTGGATCTCCAAGGAGGTACAAAGTCAGCCACTGCCTGGGGCCACCCATTAGGAGCTACAGAAAGATCTGCAGATTCCTCCTCTTTGTATTGGGTTTGGAAGTACCCAGACGAGGCCCGCTGTGAAGCAAGGTAGGCTGGTGATGGTGCCGGCCTTGGGCCTTTTATTGATAGCTTTGGGGCTCCCTGACCCAGCTATGGCTTGTTTGACTGGTTTTAGGCTGAGAAAGGACAGGCCATTCATATGCAAAAGCCATTGTGCACAGCTTGGGTGGGGTTGTAAATTGGGTGGGGCAGGGTCTCAGGGAATCTCCAGGGTGGAGCGAACAGAAATGTCTGCCAGTCAGCCCTGCACCGGGAAGGTCCCAGCACGGGAACAATGATAGCTGGAAGCATTTCCGTCTGGAAGAAAGCCACCCCTGCATTCCTGCCCCGATGCCAGACAGTCCAGTTTCTCCCTGTATCTGTCTGGGTCCCCCAGAGCCTCACCTGGCACTAGAGCTCAGAGCAAGCGGGAACCTGTAAATTTAGTTCATGGTGCCGGCCTTTTAAGAGGAGCAGCTGGGTCTCTAGCAGCCTGTGCGTCACTCAGTCCCAATCTGCAATTGTTTTTACAGTTTGTAGTTCTTACTGCCAGTAGGGACTTCTTTCCACAGCTCTGGAACCCCGGGCTGGGGGTCTGGAGTGGGGCTGAGACTCCTTGCTCCTCCAGGTGGCCTCTGCAGAGGTGATCTCCCTTTTTGCACACCCGGGTGCCAGACCAGCCCATTCAGCGCCTCTGCACCTCCTACCAGTCTCAATGCGCTTTCTTCTTTACTTCTCTAGTTGTAGTACCTCCACTCAACCAGCTTTCTCGTGGTTCTGGATGATAGTTGTTCTGTATTTTAGTTGTAATTTTGATGTGGTTGTGAGAGGCAGCAAGTACAGGTGTTTACTTATGCTGCCATCTTGGTTCCTCTCATTCCCTTCTTCTCTCTCTCAAATCAATGAAAGTATGCCCTCAGGTAAGGATTAAAAAAATGGCAAGGCTTCCTTGATTACCTAATAGTATATAAGTTTTTTTCTACATATCAATACTGATTAAAAACGCAGTAAATCTTTGATTTTTCAGCATAGTCTAAGAAATTGAAGACAATGTCTATCAATGGTACTATTAAATTTAAACATGAAAAACAAGAGATTTCTGAAACAGTTTCAAAATAAAGTCTACTTTAAGCCCTGGCCAGGTAGTTCAGCTGGTTAGAGTGTAGTCCTGATATGCCAAGGTTGTGGATTCCATCTCCGGTCAGGGCACATACAAAAATCAAACATGAATGCATAAAGAAATGCAATAACAAACCAATGCTTCTCGCTCTCTCTTTCTCTCTAATCAATAAATAAAAATTTATAAAGTGTGTTTTAAACAAATATTGTTTTTTTAAAAAAACAAACCACCGCCCTAACTGGTTTGGCTCAGTGGATAAAGCATTGGCCTGCGGACTGAAAGGTCCCAGGTTCGATTCCGGTCAAGGGCATGTACCTTGGTTGTGGGCACATCCCTGGTGGGAGGTGTGCAGGAGGCAGCTGATCGATGTTTCTAATTCTCTATCCCTCTCCCCTCCTCTCTGTGGAAAATCAATATATTAAAAAAACAAAACAAAACAAAAAAACAAACCACCACATGGCTTATAAATAAATACTAAAATAATTTTTAGTGTCGTTTCCACACAGGTTTTGAATATAAAAACAATTTTCAGATTAGTACTTCAGCAGCTTTCAATACAGATAGAATATTTCAATTCATTATATCCTGTTTTTATAAGAAAATTATTTTCACACACTCACTATGTTGAGTTTATAGTAAGAAAACTCATGTTTGAATATAAAATAATGTGACAGAGGCTTTCTCCAGTCCCTATTTATTTAGCATTTTAAATTATACTTTTCCTTCTGCAGCTAGGGTATTTGTGTTCCATACCAAGGCATTTTAATATTTGCATAATATTCATTATTTTAAAATTTCTACATAGCTTCAAAACGTTGCTTTGGTGATTTTGAAGGATGGTATAGGGATCAATTTTCTTCTATAAACTCTGACCTGATCCAGTGATGACCTTCAGATACCTGAGGCAAAATTTCATCAGAATAATAAGGGCATTACTCACAAAGGCAGGGGCTTAGTCACTGGGATTTGGATATGATGACAATAACTGCAACTTACCCAAAAGTTGCCCACCAAGGTTCCATAGGAAGCAAAATGTCAAATCTTTTATAAACTTACATAATACTACAATCGATACAGTTTCAGTGAAAAGTACAAATATGCCAGGTACACAACATTTTATTAACACTCTTAGATAGTTTGACTTTGGAATTTCCTAAACTTGACACTCTAATAAGGTAATATTGAGAACAGTATTCATTTATTTTTTGGAAACAAAACCAATCCAACAGAAATTGCAAAGCAGTAGGCTATTTTTAAGAAATTTGAATGCAGCATAACTGTGGGTTTTTTGTCACAGGTGTTAGACGTGAGCATGCTACCTATTGATGTTACCTAGCATTAAAGATATCCAGTAATTCTTTTCAAAATCCTAAAAGGATTTTAAAAAATCAGTCAGCAGGAAAGAATATTTTTAGTGTGGAAGGAAACATAAAAATCATTTAGATCAACTATCTCATTTCACATGTGAAGAAAATGAGGCCAAGAAAGGCTAAATTAATCCATTCATTTAACATTTACCTATTGCTTACCATGTACCAGCACAGTGGTTGTAGGCTGTATGTAAAGTAGTGAACAAAGCAGACATGATCTCTGACCTCCTAGAACTTATGTTAACATCAAAGGCAGAGATAGGACTAGGACCCAAGTCTCTTTGATGATTCAATAACCCATGTAGCCTGTTGATTTACTCTAATAATTCTAATATCTCTTTATGGTTTCACATAGATAGATAACCAGTCAAGTGAAACCGGCCATTTATTAAAGCCCTGAATATCTAAGCGTACCACCACAAATTTCCCAGGGAAGGCTTTAAGGTTCTAGAGACTGAAAGGGCAACTTGACATCCATCTGGAAGCAGAAGGGTTATAAATTTAGCTACATAGTAAAACAACATGAATTGGAATCAGGAAATTGGATTTTTAGTCTTGAATCTGCCCATAACAATATATATGACCATAAAAATATTTTGGGGTGGTTTTCCCAACTTTTAATTATGGCTATTCCAAACATATACAAAAATAGTAGAATAATATTATGAACCCACATGTACAACATACTGACCATGCTCAATAATAGTCAATATCAATACCTCGCCCTTCACTTCTCTGCCAGATTATTTTGAAACAAATCCCAAGAAATTATTTTATTTTTACCCATAAAATTTCAGTGTGTATCTAAAAATATTTCCCTTTAAGATTTAATCACAGTACATCAAATTTAACAAGTCCTTATTATACAGAGTCAACATTTTCCCGATTGTTTAACTTTTTTTTTTTTACAGTTGGTTCATCTCAATCAATATCCAAATAAGGTCCACACCAGTTGATATGTCTCTTTCAGTCCACAGGTTCCCCTTGATCTTTTATTTCTTACAGTTCATGTGTTGAGGAACTAGGATGTTTATCCTGAAGAAGATTTTTAGGGTAATGAAACCATTCTGTATGATACTATAATGATGGCTACATGTCATTATATATTTGTCCGAACCCATGCACACCACCAAGAGTGAACCCTAAGGTAAACTATGGACTTTGGGTGACTCTGATATATCAGCATAGGTTCATCACATGTAACAAATGTACCATTCTGGTGGGGGATGTCAATAATGGGGGAGGCTATGCATGTGTGAGGGGGAGGGGGTGTACAAGAAATCTCTGTACCTTCCTTTCAATTTTTTTGTGAACCTAAAACTCTAAAAATAGTCTTAAACAAACAAACAAACACACACACACACATTAGGTTGTTCATCCTTTAGAATTTCTCATGGTCTGAAATTTGTTGACTGCATCTCCATGGTGACATGCCATAAGAAATATTTTAAATGAAAACATACAGAAGAAATTAGAGGGATGAAATGGACACATATCCAAGAAAAAACGGCAAAAAACCTATCAGAACAGTATCAGGAAGACTGGTCTCAGAATGTGCTAGGATTTTAAAAAACGACTAGAGAAAATCTTTAATTTATATTCAGAACAAGAAAAAGAAAGTGTAGATCTGCTTATATGTGAATAAATAGTATAATGTAAAATGTTGCTTCACTTCTTTTTCTTCCAATTAAAGATTACTGATAGTCAAACCATACAGGAAAAACCAAAGTGTAAGAATGAGGAAACTGAATCCCAAAGCATTCAAGGAGATAAAAGTACCTCCCTAATCTACAAGAGCTCAGTTCTCCTGTGCCAGACAAATTATATCCCAGCATACTCTGGGAATTTACAGAGCTCAATCCCTATGTAAAACCTTTGAAGAATCAGAGAGAATGGAAGAGGACAATAAGAAAAACACTCTAATAATCAACACTGGAAAGCAGGTAGATGCTACAAACTATAAACAGATTTGCATGGTGTCAATTCTAAGCAAAATTCTTTTTAAAAAAACACATGTTTTTATTGATTTTCTTAGAGAGAGAGGGAGAGGGAGAGAAAGAAACATGGATGAGAGAGAAACATTGATCAGCTGCCTCCTGTATGCACTCCAACTGGTTCACAGGGTGACACTCAACCACCCAGCCACACTGGCCAGGCAACCCTTTCCAATTTTAAACTCAAATCTTCATCACTTAAGTGCTATAGCTTTAGGGTAATCAGGACTAAAAATTATGGTGCAAGTCTATTTTTATAAAGACCACTGAATTTCTGGGGTTTTAAAGAGCCAGATCCTATCTCTAGTTTCTCACCTTTAAGCTATAGATACTCTGCCCTTTTGGGCTTGGTGTTTCTTTACCTCTTACCTGAGGTTATCTGAAAACAAACACACACACACACACACACACACTCTGTAAGCCTTCTGAGAATAGGGAGGAAGGAGTGGGAGGCTAAACCTAACATTTAACATCTGGTTCATAGTCAACAACTAGGAACTCAAAGACCTACCTCCTAAAGTATACAAATAAAATTGAGTGATCTCACACTTAACATTTCCATCTCCTGACTTCTCATTATACTGGTTGAAAAGAATATAACAAAACAATTGGACAGCACACAGAAAAATGAACTAACAAGGTCTTCTTTATTTTTCTGTTAGTAAGAAGAGTAATTTTTTTAAGGCTCTGAGGAAGAAAGGTGGCTGGCTCTGAAGAAGCTTCTTGTCAGGCTGCAAAATTCTTGACAGACTCCAAAAGCGGTAAAAAGGGGGGGATATGGAAGGAGGGAATACAGAGTGAGTCAGCTAGAATAAATCTGGTGACTTGGGAAACATTTTTCTTATAGGAAGGTGACTACAAAGAGCTTAACAGAGAATTACCCTGTTGCCTGATTTTGTTTGTAACCCCTTCTTTTTACCTTTGTCATCAGGAAAATATAAAAGTAACATGAGCTTAAGCAGCACCTCAAGGAACTGAACCAAGCACAGCAAAGAACAGCTTGCCTATACAAAGAAGGTGCTGAGATTCTAAGGCTCTTGAGGTGAAAAGGATATGAGCAGATAAGGCCTTAGCCAGTCATTAAAGTAAGCAGATAATTAAAGGGTTTTGCTTTCTAAAGACCAGCAAGCTAAAATAGCAAGATCTAGTGTCAAACTAAAACCAACACAAAAATGTTAAATCTAAATTAGGAATCAGAAGGGTTTTGGTGCTCAGAAAACACTGACATGAAGATTTTCCCCTTACTTAGGCCAGGCAGATAAACAAAACAAAACAAAACCCCACGTAGAACAAAAAATAAAAACAGTTCAAGTTTGGACAACAAGATACTACTTTATTTTATTTTTCCATTGATTTTTAGAGACAGTAGAATGGATAGGGATAGACAGAGAGAAATATCGATGCGAGAGACACATTGACTGGTTGCCTCCTGCACGCCAGGGCTGGGGGAACCTGCAAGCAAGGTACGTGTCCTTGATGAGAATCGAACCTGGGAACCTTCAGTCTGCGGGCGGACACTCTATCCAAACCGCCTAGGGCAGTGGTCAGCAAACTCATTAGTCAACAGAGCCAAATATCAACAGTACAACGATTGAAATTTCTTTTGAGAGCCAAATTTTTTAAACTTAAACTATATAGGTAGGTACACTGTTATTAACTTAATTAGGGTACTCCTAAGGCTCAGGAAGAGCCACACTCAAGGGGCCAAAGAGCCGCATGTGGCTCGCGAGCCGCAGTTTGCTGGACACGGGCTAGGGTGACACTATTTAATTTTAAAAACCTTGCTCTAAGTACATAGTTCTTAAAATTGGAACGGAAATGCATATACTAATTTTATTAATTAGTTAGAATCTCAAGTTTTCTAGACTATATGCTAAGTGAAGAACCCCCCACCCCCATAGAACGTGGGGAGTTAAGCAGCACCTACAATCTAATAACAGTACGCAAAGAAATTAGATCTAAGAGAAAATCATCTGCTGGCCTTTCAAACTCAAATCATTTGTGACAGTACAGCACCCATTCTCATAGCCACATTTAAGCTGGGATTCTACCAACAGTGACAA
Organism: Myotis myotis; assembly: GCF_014108235.1. NCBI lineage: Eukaryota > Metazoa > Chordata > Mammalia > Chiroptera > Vespertilionidae > Myotis > Myotis myotis. The sequence continues at coordinate 42,808,243 of NW_023416346.1, forward strand.
TCTCAACTGAACCTGAAAAGTCTAGGAAGAGCAGGAAAAATAAGTGCTAGGAAGTCATAAATGAGTCTTATTTTCATAGAACAACCTAAAATGGCATGTTTTAACTGGGCAATCAAAAAAAATAGGAATCATGCCCTGGCTAGGTTGCTCAGTTGGTTGGAGTGTCGTCCCAATGTGTCAGGGTTGTGTATTTGATTCTGGGTCAGGACACATACAGGAATCAACCAATGAATGCATAGATAGGTGGAACAATAAATTGATGTTTCTTGGGTGGCGAGGGAGAGGTCAATGGGGGAAAAAGGAGACTCATGTAATACTTTAAACAATAAATAATTTAAATTAAAAAATCGATGTTTCTCTCCCTCAAAAAAATCATTAAAAATAAATATAAATAAAAATAAATAAATAAATAAATAAATAAAAGGAATCTGCCTGGCCGGTGTGCTCAGTGGTGGAGCATTTACCTATGAACCAGGCACATGCCCGGGTTTCGGGCTCGGTGAGGGTGTGCAGGAGGCAGCCAATCAATGATTCTCTCTCATCATGTTTCTAGTTCTCTCTCCCTCTCCTTTCCGCTCTAAAATCAATAAAAAAAAAAAAAACTAAAAAATTTAGGAATCACTCAAATTTCCCTAAATATATGGCAATACTGGTTTAGTAACAAGATTAACATAAAGCCAAGGATACAGTTATGGCAATCACCTCAATAGGGAATTAGGTCAAGATGTCACATACCTTTATCATAATTTGAGATGATTTTAAGTTTTAAATACTATGAAAGCCAAGAAGTAAAATGTACCTAAAACACCTAGTAACTATTTTATAGATGATATTAATAGAAATAGATGGTGAGGAAATTTGGCATAATAGCTCTATGTTTTTAGTAAGTAGATATTGTGGCAATATTTTTAAACAATCTTTAATGAAATCAAAGGAAATTTTATGATGAAATATAAATCGAGTCACATATAAAGTAATTACAAACTTAAAGTGGACCTTTAAGCAACTATATCTTATCTAAAATGACAACCCAATTTTTCAAAACTGATTTTCGTAATTCATGCAGTTTTATGCCAAATTCTGAGAAAACAGCTTGATAATCTATTTACTGAAAAAATAACAGAAAAATATATCACCTCCCTGGGCCTACTCGAGAATTCTAAACTAAAAACATTCTACTATGTACGTTTACAACCATTAGAAAAACACCCCTATTAAAATGGTTACTCCACCCTGGCTGATGTGGCTGTTGCTTGAGTGGCACCAAGAGGTTGCTGGTTCCATTCCTGGTCAGGGCACATGCCAGAACTGTGGGCTTGATCCCCAGTAGGGGGTGTGCAGGAGGCAGCCAATAGATGTCTCCTCTCTCCCTCTCCCTCCCTTCCTCTCTCTCTCAAATTTATAAAAACATATTTTTAAAAAACAGTAACTCCAAGGTAGGGCACCTATATCACAATGTCCCAATTTGCCAACATGGGGTAGAAAAGAGTCACATCTATACTAATAATCTAAACTAATAAAAGGGTAATATGCAAATTGGTCATGACGCCCTCACAGTCACAACCAGATATGCTAATTAGTCACAACCAATATGCAAACTGACCATCACTCCAATACACAAGATGGCCACCACAAGATGGACGGCAGGGGAGGGCAGTTGTGGGTGATCAGGCCAGCAGGGGATGGCAGTTGGGGGGTACCAGTCCTGCAGGGGAGGGCAGTTGGGGGGGACCAGGCTTGCAGGGGAGGGCAGTTGGGGGCAATCAGGACAGCAGGGGAGGGCAGTTGGGGGCGACCGGGCTGGCAGGGGAGGGCAGTTGGGGGCGATTGGGCCGGCAAGGGAGCAGTTAGGTGTCGATCAGGCTGGCAGGGGAGTGGTTAGGGCAGCCGTGGGAAAACTATGGCCCGTTTGAAATGAATAAAACTATTGAAATAAAAGACCGTACCCTTTTATGTAATGATGTTTACTTTGAATTTATTAGTTCACACAAACACTCCATCCATGCTTTTGTTCCGGCCCTCCGGTCCAGTTTAAGACTCATTGTGGCCCTCGAGTCAAAAAGTTTGCCCACGGGTTAGGGGGTGATCAGGCTGGCAGGCAGCAGCGGTTAGGGGCAATCAGGCAGGCGAGTGGTTGGGAGACAGCAGTCCCGGATTGTGAGAGGGACGTCCGACTGCCCGTTTAGGCCCAATCCCAGATTGGAGAGGGTGCAGGCTGGGCTGAAGGATGCCCCCCCCCCCCAGTGTATGAATTTTTTGCACCGAGCCTCTAGTCCAGGGGTCCTCAAACTTTTTAAACAGGGGGCCAGTTCACTGTCCCTCAGACTGTTGGAGGGCCGGACTACAGTCTAAAAAAAAACTTTGAACACATTCCTATGCACACTGCACATATCTTATTTTGAAGTAAAAAAACCAAAACGGGAACAAATACAGTATTTGTATTTGCATGTGGCCTGCGGGCTGTAGTTTGAGGACCCCTGCTCTAGTCTATTAATAATTTAAAGTAATTCTAACAGCCCTAGCTCGTTTGGCTCAGTGGATAGAGTGTAGGCCTGTGGACTGAAGGGTCCGGAGTTTGATTCTGGTCCAGGATACATGCCTGGGTTGCTGGCTCAATCCCCGGTGGGGGGTGTGTGGGAGGCAGCTGATCAATGATTCTCTCTCATCATTGATGTTTCTATCCCTCCCTCTCCCTTCCTCTCTGAGGCCAGTAAAAATATATTTAAAAATAAAAATAACAATAAATAAAATTTAAAAATTCTAATAAAAATTGCAACAGAAACAGACAACTCAATATAGGATTGTCTTTAGAAGTCAGTAGTAATACAATCATACTAAATCACACTGTCATTTACTTTTAAAAGTAAACAATCAAGTTGTTGAGTTAAAAGCCAATATTACAAAAGCTAATGCGCCAATATGACTTTGTAAGTTATGTAAAACATCCAATGCTGTACTAATTTTTAAAAGTGAATGCTAATAACTTTATATAGGCTACCCTATGTAGAATTTAGAGCTCTAAAGAACCTGTCAATAGCCAGTTAGCCTGGAGGTCAAATCACCCCCGGTATTGCCGACAACAATCAAGGCTTAACTACAACAAGACTGCGCACATAGACCACTAGGGGGTGCACCAAGAAAACATAAAAAATGCGGAGACAAAGAAACAGGACAAAACTGTCAATGGAGGATATTGAGTTCAGAACTACACTTTTAAGGTCTCTTAGGAACTGTCTAGAAGCCGCCGATAAATGTAGTGAGATCCTCAAGAAATCTAATGAGACCCTCGATGTTATGATAAAGAACCAACTAGAAATTAAGCATACACTGACTGAAATAACGAATACTATACAGACTCCCAACAGCAGACCAGAGGAGCGCAAGAATCAAGGCAAAGATTTGAAATGCGAAGAAGCAAAAAACACCCAACCGGAAAAGCAAAATGAAAAAAGAATCCGAAAATACGAAGATAGTGTAAGGAGCCTCTGGGACAGCTTCAAGCGTACCAACATCAGAATTATAGGGGTGCCAGAAGATGAGAGAGACCAAGATATTGAAAACCTATTTGAAGAAATAATGACAGAAAACTTCCCCCACCTGGTGAAAGAAATAGACTTACAGGTCCAGGAAGCGCAGAGAACCCCAAACAAAAGGAATCCAAAGAGGACCACACCAAGACACATCATAATTAAAATGCCAAGAGCAAAAGACAAAGAGAGACTCTTAAGAGCAGCAAGAGAAAGAAACTCAGTTACCTACAAGGGAGTACCCATACGACTGTCAGCTGATTTCTCAACAGAAACTTTGCAGGCCAGAAGGGAAATATTCAAAGTGATGAATAGCAAGAACCTACAACCAAGATTACTTTATCCAGCAAAGCTATCATTCAGAACTGAAGGTCAGATAAAGAGCTTCACAGATAAGGAAAAGCTAAAGGAGTTCATCACCACCAAACCAGTATTATATGAAATGCTGAAAGGTATCCTTTAAGAAGAGGAAGAAGAAAAAAAAGGTAAAGATACAAATTATGAACAACAAACATGCATCTATCAACAAGTGAATCTAAGAATCAATAATAATAATCAATAAATAATCTGGTGATCATAATAGAATCAGGGACATAGAAAGGGAATGGACTGACTATTCTTGGGGGGGAAAGGGGTGTGGGAGATGCAGGAAGAGACTGGACAAAAATCGTGCACCTATGGATGAGGACAGTGGGTCGGGAGTGAGGGCGGAGGGTGGGGCGGGAACTGGGAGGAGGGGATTTATGGGGGGGAAAAAAGAGGAACAAATGTAATAATCTGAACAATAAAGACTTAATTAAAAAAAAAAAAGAACCTGTCAAACCCATTTCTTAAAACATTTAAATACGTCAATTCTTTACTTTTCTTATTCCAAGTTTACTGCTCAGCATGAAAGATGGGCAAAGAAATAAAAATCAAACCAAATCATTTATTTTGTTTCTTAAATTAAAAATATTTTACTGTTATCTGGTGCAAGGTTTGATGGGAAAGGTAGTTTTAAACTAATGACTGAATTGAGGTTTTGGTATAATTGGTTGCTTTTAATTATTTATGTTTTTCATCAATATCATGAATAATAGAAAATTGTAATATTTCAGTGAGATTTAATATTAAGCACTTTACTGTATAAATTCTATTTACGTGCTTTATGTATTTGAATTTCTACTTCTGCATTCTTTAATAAAATATGTATTAAATATTTGATGATATATTTTTAAATGTTTTTTATTTCAGAGAGAGAAACACTGATGAGAGAGAAGCATTGATCAGCTGCGTCCTGCACACCCCCCCCCCCCCACTGAGGATTGAGACTGCAACCTGGGCATGGGCCTTGATGGGGAATCGAACCAGAGACCTCTGTTGAGTGGAAGACACTCAACTGAGCCACACTGGCCAGGCAGATTTGATAAATATTTTAGAAAAAATCTAAAATTACCTAGAATGCTTATATACATAAAACATTCTGTAGGCCAAATTTATTGTTTATTATAAAAAAGATTATTTAATCTTATTTACATGTTAAAGAGTAATTACTGATATAATTTTTCTAATTGCCTACCTAGTAAAAGTGCATCTTCCCTATTAATCTGACAGCCAATAGACGTTTGATTAGGTGGAAAATATTAATAACTACCACATGCATTCATTGTGACTGTTAGAAAATACTTTTGAGGGGAAGAAAAAAGAAAAACATTGTATTTCCAATTAGTGGCTTGTAGCCAAAATATGATTCAGAATTATACCAAAAAAACCAAAAAACTTCCCCCCAAAATTGAAACACCAAATACTGTGGCCTAAGTAAACAACTGACAACAATCTATAAAACAAGTACAGAAAAAAAATCTGCGGTCAAGGCTTTTTGATGAGGCACAGAAGCCCAAATCAGCAGTGGCTTACCTCTTGATGGGTTTTCCCTTAGGGACAAAGAACATACCTTTAAAATGCAGTTAGCAGTGTCTGGGATTCCAGCTCTTTCAGTAGCAAGGTTATTTTCTGACCTAGCTACCATAACATAATGAATTCTATCAAAGCTTAGAAAGAAGAGCGTAAGAATATTGCTTTCATTATTTTAAACAGTAAATTATATATTCCTAAATGGCAGAACAGTTAGCCTCATCATTCCAATAATTCATATGTAAAATACAGCATCATAAATGTTTAGTTTACAAAAGGAAAGTAAGAAAGAACCTAATGTTTATATCTCCATTTAAAACCATAATTAGTGAAGTTCTACTTTTGCTGGCTATTCCTTATCCATTTTGAGCTAACTTTTCTTATTTGTAAAATTAGGATAATTGTTCTACCTATGTCACAAAAATTGTCCTTCAGAACAGAACTACAGGATGATCAGAAGAGGTAATGTGAGTAAAAGTACTTGGGAAACTAAACATCAACTTTAGTTGACAGTATGGCATTATCATTCTTTACATGTAACAACATGTAGAACTATAATTATCTTTCTTACTGTGAACACATTTATCACTGGGAAAAAAAGTTGGTAACAAGGAATTGATATGACTGCAGGATAACTGGCGACACCTCCCAAGGTTTCACTGTTTTTGTTTTTTTTTTAAATTAAATTTATTGGGTGAAATTGGTTAATGCAAGGCTTAACTGTTAACATTTAATATTTGCTGAGTACAGGATGTCTCCAAGTTACAAAGGTCCCATAAATATAAATCCAAACTACTGTCCTTGCCTCAGCCCCTCCCCATTTCTTCTCTCTTCACTTTGATAGGAACTGGTGTGTGTGTGTAAGAGAGAGAACCAGGAAGTTCCAAAGTAGAAGCATGAAGAGTAGTGAACGCCACAGAGCAGGGATGGGAATGTTTGGCCTGTGAGCTGTATAAGGCCCATGAAATCATTTGCCCCTGCCAAGCTATTAGGGGTGAGTTAATTAAATGTTTGACCAAATATAGCAGGCTAATTTTAAGTTGATACTTTTGTATGGCCTAAGAATGATGTTATAAATATTCAAATGGCCCTTGCCAGAAAAAGGGTTCCCCACCCCTGCCATAGAGTCTGCTTGCCTACGCACCATTCCTATCACGACTTAAATCTTTATTCTGCCACTGAAACCCTTTATCACTATTACACATCAACTGTGGACATCTTTATGCTGGGAAATAAGGAAAAGGTTAAAAGTCAACAGTTAAGAGCTATGTCCTGGGACAAACAGGGATAGTAAAGTTCACTTATAGAAAAAAAGACTGATCTCAGTCATTAGCCTTAATCTCTAAAGCCAATCCAATAAAGATAAAACACCAATTCCAAATATTGACAAACCTACTCACTTTCACTCAACAAAGGTGCTAGTTTTATCAATTCATTCTGCTTACCTATCTTCCACTAACCCAGGGGTCCTCAAACTACGGCCCGTGGGCCACATGCAAATACAAATATTGTATTTGTTCCCGTTTTGGTTTTTTACTTCAAAATAAGATATGTGCAGTGTGCATAGGAATTTGTTCATAGTTTTTTTTTAGACTATAGTCCGGCCCTCCAACGGTCTGAGGGACAGTGAACTGGCCCCCTGTTTAAAAAGTTTGAGGACCCCTGCACTAACCCAATAACCTACCCCTTCCTGTGATGCTAACCAATCCCACTTACTAATGCATGCACTATATCCAATTTAATGGATCTTTCCCTTACTCTCCCAAAGACCCACACATTATATTTATTTATTGATTGGTTGATTTAAAAAAATGTTTTTATTGATTTCAGAGAGAGGAAGGGCGAGAGATAGAAACATCAATGATGAGAAAGAATCATTGATCAGCTGCCTCCTACACGCCCCCTACTGGAGATGGAGCTTGCATCTAGCATGTGTCCTAACCAGGAATTGAACTGTTACCTCTGGGTTCATAGATTGACGTTCAACCATTGGGCAACACTGGCCGGGCCTACCCATTATATTCAATCGAGGGGTGGGGAACATCCAGACCGCAGACAGTATTAGGCTTGTGAAATCATTTAGTCTGGCCCTCCCAAGGCATTAGGAATGAGTTCATTAAATGTTTGATCAAATATAGCAGGCTAATTTTTAAGTTGATAATTTTGTATGGCCTGTGAATGTTATAAATACCCAAATGGCCTTGGCAGAAAAAAGGTTCCCTGCTCCTGATTTAAACCATCACTGTTACTTCTCAGATGTAAGGGACAATAAGTTATGTTAGAAAAAATCTCTGTACTAATGACATTGATTAAATAGGAAGGAGAAAGCTGGAGGTGAATGGGGTGGAAATGGGGCTGGGGAAAATGTTCAAACCATCTGCCATATCAATTTGATATGGGTAGATAAGCATATTTTAAAATAGAGTTTTTTAAAACACATCCAAATTGTTAATGCTACTGCTAATAACCAGAAAGATGATTCCTTCAGTCTTTCAATTTAAATAAAAAACTTTCAGGAACAAATTTAAAAGAGGACTATGGATATTAAGTCATCCATGGCTAGTCTTTCCAATTCAAAAGCAATGACAGAAAGAGCACTCCCACCCCTTCTCTTTGCCTACTTAGTAAACAGGATGTCTACTTCTGAGAAAGTGAGTTTGAATAAAGCTCTACATTCTATTTATTGGTTCTTGAGAAAGCTTGACCTGTGTTTCATAAAAATGTCCGTGGTTCAATGTGTTGGTACTGGAATAATCTATTACGATTAGTAGTGGTCAAGTAGGTCTTATACAGGAATGGCTTGCACTGTTACAGGATGCCTATTGGAAAAATATTGTTAAAGTTTTCTGTTAGAAGGTACCAAAAATTTTATGCTTCACTCTTGGCCTTTCTTTTCTTAAAACAGTTTATCGCCTCCTTCCCCCCCCCCCGCCCCACCTCCGCTTCCTCTTTAAAATTTTAAGGATTAGGGCCCTGTGGAAAAAGTAAAACTTTTTCTGCTTTTAAGACTATTTGTGCAATTAAAATAAAGTTCTCATTGGGGCATTATCAGAATTTAACCACTGTCTTGAATAGGATACACTGGTCTTACAATGAAACTATTCAAATCACAATTTCAATACAAATCCAAGGCAGGAATTTAATTTAATCATTTATGAAATTACAAGCTTACCACATACTCTTCTAATTCAGAAATATAAACACTTTTTGAAAAGCACACACAATGTCTTAAGACTAAAATTCTGATTAAAAAAATTACTTATTGTTATGTAAGAATATGGATAATGAAATCTACTAAATTATTAACAGATTAACCACCTCCAATTCAGTTAAACCAAGAGATTAACTGTGCATATTTACAAGTTATTGCTACAACATATAATATTAGCAAGCATGAGCACCCAAAACAAGCACTAACACAAACACTGATATATAAACTAATATATATCTTATTTCTTCAATAGCCTTAGTTTTAAGAAGACAACTAAATACTTATAATTTAAAACTAATTTAATTATATGAATTCTGAAGTTTTGATAAAATATGTATTTGTTAATTAAATAGAAAGACTTATAATAAAGACCTATATAACTATTCAGTCTTTTTCTTTTCCTGTTTATTCAAAGGCTACAAAAGAAAGATAACCTTTCCTCTTCAATTTCTAAACAGTTTTCCCAAATTCAAATGAATAAATCTAAAGGCCAAACATTCTTTCTATAACCTACAGAAATAATTTTTGTTAGAAACCATATTACTTATTAGGTGGTTGTTGATGAATCAAGGTGCTTTTAAGTCACTTCAGGTAGTTAGTGATGATCTGGAGTCTAAATCACATCTGCACATGTATTTCTTAAATGGTCTCTCTTTGATCTTTAAATTTATTCTTGTTGATATTACAAAGGGGCAGCCATTGAATCCAAGTGATGCAATGCATTCAATCTTCAAGACAACGACTAACAATGGAACTGAGAAAATTAGTATGAGGAAATTGTTGCCTAAATGTGTCGTTGTTAAATTCTGTATGTTTAAAATGTTTGGAGACAAAAAGGGTTTGTGGACCTAAAACCAACTGACCCTGATGGAATGCCAAACTGTAAATTGCCAGACAGCTGTAGCTGGTAATAAAATGCTAAGACCTGAAGAGCTGTAGCAGAACCTGATTATATGGTAATCCTAATATCTGAGAGAAGGCAAAAGATCTAGAAGAATAACTGATAGGCTGGTAGCTATAGTAACCAAGATAAATTTGTATACTGACTGGGGAAAAACATTAGGGTTGCCATCAGGTATGAGGCCCTCATTATGCCTTACGTGCTTTTTCCTCAAATTTGAATCATGAAATGACAGACTAACACAAAGACTGTTCAATTTGAAATAAGAAAATGAATAGGGCTCTGCTCTGAAGAGTAAGGAAAGCACCCAATTAAAGGTTTAGCTGGTTAACAGAATAACATCCAACATCTAGAGGGGAACAGACCTTATGAAAGTTGGTAGAAATTAGCTTAGCTCTGGGTAGAAAATAGAAATGTAAGTTAATTATCAATTCCAGTTAAACATCAGAAAGACATCATAAAGTACCTGCAGTTTTTATTACTTTAAATTTTGTTTGAAGTATTTCATTGGGCTATTAATTATTAATCTCTTATAGAAAGGTTTATTTAATTCACTGTGTAGCTACATATCTAAAATAGTACTAAATGGTGTTATTTGCCATATTTCAGTTATCAATGCCCCAGGGAGCAGCCTTATAACCTGCTCTCTACACAGTCTGTAGGGCTACCTTCACCACCTTCACCTCCATCCATCACCACCACCCTTAAGATCACCCACTTCCTCCACCCATACTAACCCAGGAAGTAATTAGAATTGCAGGCAGAGTATGAGGAAACAAACAGCCTCATCAAGGGGCTTCCCTGGCAAATTCACCTGACTTTGTCAAAGTTAAAACAATGGACTGAAGAGAACACACAGTTTTGTGTAATGTATATGTTACAAAATAAGTCTCAAATACCAACAGCTGGAAATTATTTTCTGTTCTGTAGGATCACTACTGAACTGTAGATATCCTAAATCTATCTAGGTTTTTAACATTTTAAATATCAAATTTTATCTACCCCACTTTATGCAGTAGATTATCACAAGAACAGAATAAAGTTTTCAGTTTATAGAAGTTTGTACAGATTCAAAGTTAGCCCCCAAACTACAATACTACTACCATTGTCCTGTCTCTATCAGTGGCCAATTGACAATTGGAGACCACTAAATTAGAACTTGAATTTACTAATTAACATGTAGGTTTTCTCACTTCAATATGATGTTACCTGGGTGTGATAAAACAGCATTTACAAATATATTCCTATCAATCCACATAGCCAACAGCAATAAAATATAATCTATGATTAAATATCAACTCATGAACAGCCATTTTTTTAGGAATCTTTCCACAAATAACCCTTATCCACAAATATTTTTTATTAAAACTTGTATCAATTTTCAACTCAGAGAGAAATGTTTATGATGCCCAAGTAAAGTGAGAAGCTGTTTTCATCAAAGGAAGCTGTGCAACTTTTTGTTTTTTAGGATAAATTCTTCAGGACAGTTTGATCTCAGTTCTTATGGTTTGAAAATCAAGATTTCACTATTACTCTAATCTACAAAGATAGACTGCAGTTGACACTAACTAGATTGCTAAAAATAAAACAAAATAAGTAACCACCACTGTTCCTAGATCAGCTATTCTGTAATCTTTGTTCATCCTGGAGAAAATTAGTAGGCAAAATTCAAGATCCTAGAACAATGTCTTCTGACAGCAAGATATGAAAAAACATAATCCAGTAGATGAGAGTAAATCATCTCAAGAGCCCTGCTAATAGGGTAAATGCCAAAAACCTACAGCAGGGATACTCAGCAAGCAATACTTTCCCTCCTTCCACAGACAAGGCAACATGGAATAAATGAGCAACCAGGAGACTGGAGTTCTAGTTCCCAGTCCGCCACTAATCAGCAATGTGTCACTTCCCTTCTCTGAGCCTAGATTTCTTCCAGTTAAATGGGAGGCCTGGATTAAATGATCTCCCAGTCTCCCTACTCTAAAAATGTTACCATTCTATCATTCCTTCCAACACCTCAAAATATTTTGGTTGCCATGAAAAAAGAATTTTAAATAAAGAATGCTCAAAATGTCACATTTATTTTTATAACATGTTCTCAGTGCCAGCCTTTAGTATGCATATGTATAATCCACAAATTAGCAGGAACATTCATCTCATATAGAATTTACCCAGTAAATCTTTAATTTGAAATCTACAGGTTTTGCATCATATCCAAATAGCATCAAGTTTGTTCACTTAAAAACTAAAATAAAATCATAGAAAGATTTCCTAAGAACAAAAGTTTATCAATAAAAGCACACTATTAAACCTCAATATGACAGACTTTTACAGTTGGGAGGGTTCTCAGAATCTCCTCAATTTAAAGATGAGGAAATGAAATGACTCATAGTCCAGGGCTTTTTTTCTATACCACACTTCCTCCTCTCCTTCCTGCTTTATCAAGACAGAATGGTAGCAGAAAAAACAATACTAGACTGAAACTAATCGAAACTAATCTGGATTATAGTCCTAACTCTGTTACTGATTTGCTGTGGCACCTTGGACAAGTCACTTTCCCTCTCTGAGCTTTGGTTTTCATAACATTTTATATGGGGTTTAACTAGATGTCCCTTCTAGCTGTAGCACACCATGATCTTATAAAATTCCTATCTGAAAAAAAAACACACAAAATACACATTCCTGAAAGAGAAAGTGGGAACCGCTAGTCAAGAGAACTGAAAAGTTTGGGCTGCTGGTTTTAAACAGATGCATCAGTTCAATTCAGCAAGTAGGTCCTAAAGCATTTTACTTCAGACACACACACACACACACACACACACACACACACACACACACACACACACACACACACAGTGTGAGGCTGCTATGATGCATTGGAAAAAATATACTAAAGTAGGAGTCTGGAGAATTGGTTTTAAATTCCAGCTCTGTCACAAGTGTTGCCTCCTAGGCCAATTCATTAACTTCTTTGAGCCTAAGGTTCCTCATATATAAAAATGGAGATAAGGCAGAAACCGGTTTGGCTCAGTGGATAGAGCGTCGGCCTGCGGACTGAAAGGTCCCAGGTTCGATTCCGGTCAAGGGCATGTACCTGGGTTGCGGGCACATCCCCAGTAGGAGATGTGCAGGAGGCAGCTGATCGATGTTTCTCTCTCATCGATGTTTCTAGCTCTCTATCTCTCTCCCTTCCTCTCTGTAAAAAAATCAATAAAATATATTAAAAAAAAAATGGAGATAAGAATAAGAAAACCTGACCTAAAGTATCAACCAAAATAAAGCATTATAAATGTGGTATATATTGCAAAGCTGATCAAGTGGAGATGATCTGCCACTGTGGAAAAGTAGGCTGCACTGGAATAAAAAGTCTCCCTATAAAAAACTGGACTGATTTTTAACTTATTAAATTTGCTTTCAAAGTGTAGAATAAAGCTGAAAATACCACTGGAGGGGAATAGAAAAAAAAAAACAGTATTAGGAAATGGATTATGTATTTGGATTCCACTAATTAACAAAAATGAAATAACTCTCAACTGCCCACTCAGTTTACTACAAATTTGGTGAAATGGTCTGTGTACTCTAGAACATACAATAGCAAGAAGCATATATTTTTTATTTTTTAAAATCCTCACCTGAGGATATGTTTTTCTTGAATTAGAGAGGAAGGGAGAGGTAGAAACGTCAATGTGAGAGAGAAACATTGATAGGTTGCCTTGCATATGCACACCAGGACAGGGGATTGAACCCCCAACCTGGTAGGTGCCCTGACCAGGAATCGAACCCCTGACCTTTCGGTGTACAGGGCAATGCTCAAACAACAAGCCACACTGGCCAGGGTGCAAGAAACATTTTTTCAAGTGCCCAAACTCAGTCTGTTAACCTCTTAGTTTGTATGTTGTGCTACTTTGGTTCACATCAAAGGACAGAAGATATTCTGATGACCAGGTATCTAGTGACCTCATCTGTTTTCACAGATCAAGATTTCTCACTGAATTTCTAGGTCTCCTCACAGTACCTTATGCAAATGACAAAACTTGTCACAAAGGATAGAGGATATGTTAATTATGCCAACCTTTGCTATCCTGGCAGTACTGTTAGTTCTTTTCAGATGCAGTTCTCCAGGTGAGTCTAATTCTCTTCCAAATCCCCTATTACAGGATGAAGCCATGAAATTGAGACTGACATAGTAGTTTTATCCATAGGGCTCAACAGGCTAAACATTTGGGCAGGTTAGAGTTAAAATTAGAACACTGGGTCCCAAGAGAGAAGTTTTTACTTTTCACCTAGTATCAAAGGATCAAAGAGCTTGAGAAGCTATATTGTCCCATGAGGGAAGAAATGACTCTATCAATTCTATCAAAATGACTCATCAGTTTAGACAAGTTAAATAGCTCCAAGTTTTGCATACTTCCTCCCAAAGTAAGCACTGTATGATGTTAATTTTGCTAATTCCAAGAAAGGAAGGAGAAGGGAATAAACATTTGAGTTCTTTCTCTGTGCCAGGTGCTAGACTTGGCAGTTTACACAGCTGCTGATATGACTGTCCTTCGAAATTAAATGTTTTATTCATTAGAAAAGAACCACTATTCACACAGTTCTAAATTGATTACAATCCTATACATCAATTGTTATTTCCCTCCCCACTCCACACATACATAAGTACTAAAGAATTAGGTTTCATTTAAACTGAACTGAAAGTTCATTACTTTGAGGGGGAAACCACAAAAATAAAATTTAATTTCAAGGGGACCCAATGTATTTGGAAATCCAAATGTATTTTCTATCCTCTATCATTTAGCTATGAACTTGTTTCAGATACTGAATTTGAAGGAGATTCAGTGAAATCTCAAGATTGGCCATTCCTACCCCCCAAATCCCCTCGTAGTGATATGAAGAAGGTATGAAGAAGGTTGTTGGAAACACACACATCAGGATTTATCTATGTACATTCTTTGACTTTATTGCTGTAATTTTTTTGGTAATACATTATATATTAGGTTTTAAAACGACTTCTAGAATGTAAGGATAACTTTGCTTGCATCAAACAAGGTCTTCCTTCCAAGGAGTAAGCTTGAAAATTGATGGCAGTTGACTATATTAGTGCCTTACATTAACATACCAATTTTACTAATTCTCAAGTTCTTACACCATGAACATATATATTTTACTGCCTCTAGTCCCACACGAGTCCATAGAAGAGTTTGGCAAAATCTCTATAAATATTATTCCAACTTGGAATAGTGGAGGAGTGGGTAAATAAAAGTCCTAGTCAAGGGAAGCATTCCAACTACTGTACTTCCTACTCAGAATCTCCCATATTAATCACCACTAAAACATCTTGCAGAATTAGATAAAAAGCACAAAGCTGTGGGTCTCCTTTCAACCACCAGATTACTCAGCATTTGTTTGTATCTCTGTAGTAGGTTGTATACATTTATGTGCGGCTACCTTTTAAGACTGCATTCTCCCTAATGGTAAAGGACCTTCAATTTCCTTTGCCTCACGGTAAGGTGGCATTTTAATAAAACACTGTTGATCTAGAGTACATCAGCTAGAGGACTTTCCTAAGTAAACACCCAACCCTTTTCGCCACTCCTTTTCTTTTTGTGCAAGGAAAAGAGGATGGTAAATCAGGCGAGTTACGGCTACCTCTAAAATAGGTAAGTTAGCGGCAAAAGAAAGAAAAAAAAAAGGGAAATGTAATTTCTTCTGTTATTGATCCTTTAATCTATGGAAATCCAAGGCCAGACGGATGTTTCAAAGGTAAGCTCTGAACCTCACAAAAACAAATCGCCGGCTTTCCGGCTTTCAGGCACGTGAGCTGTCCCACCTCGCAGAAAGCTGGGCAAGACGAAAAAGGGGTTCTCTTGGAGCCCCTGAGGCCTCTCACCAGGGAAAGGGGTTTGCCCGAGGTGGGCGATCCCCCATCCTAGACTCACTGAAGTGCTGGGGACAGGAGCAGCGGTGGCGGACACAGCGGGACCAGCGAGGGGTGAAGGGGGACGGCACAGGGGAAGCCGGGTGACCGTGACGCCCGGCTCCTGGGCCATAGCTACTTACCCTACAGGGTAGCCACCCCCTAGGTGCACATCTTCTGGGGCATCAAAGAATTCTTCGGTGTCGCTTTCCGACGCCATTTATAGGACACACCCGCGGGTGAGGGGGCCGACGCCGCCTAGGAGGGTGACTCTCGTCTCCTCGTCTTCCTCCACCTCGGCAAGACCGTGGGAGGTGAGTCCCGCGCGAGGATGAGTGAAAGGACGTTCTTAAGTGAGGAACCGGTTAGGAGCAGGGGGGCGCCGTCAGAAGCGGGGCTGCGGGAATGACCGGCAAAGCGGCCGTCTGAAGAGATGAGACAGCGTTGGGTCCAAGGACTGTTGCAGCCGCCGCTCCCCGCAATAGGTGTATAACCAGAGCAAGAGGCGGTGTCTCTCGGCAAAGGGGGAGGGCGGGCGCGCGGACTACAGCCGCTCCGGTTTCTCCCGCAGCAGCAATTACAGCAGCTGTGAGAGCTAGTTGTCCGCAAAATACGGACGCGCACCTACCCTCGCGAGATTTCGGGCGGGGGCCGGTAACGCGTGGGCGGGGCGAAGAGGGGGCGGGGGCGGTTCCAGAGGGGCAGTGCTCGGATTTCTTCGGCCCCAGAAGCCTATCAAAACGGCGCAAGCGCGTTGAGGGCGTTCAGTGAGGGCCGGAAGTAGCCTAGAAGGGTGGGGCAGAGCTCCAAAGGGAGGAGTCTAGAACCTGCGCAGGAGCGGCATGGTACCCCGGCTTTGAGGGAGCGCTCCCCGACGTAGGTGGTGGTTCGGAGAACCTTTTACCCACTAACTCTACAGCTCCTGAGTGAGGCATTTTCAGAGGGGTGATTTTTTTTTTTCTTAAGAGGAAATAGGAAACGTTGGCATTGTGGTTTGCATTTGCATTTACATCGTCTTAATTTATCCAAACCCTGAATAGCCCACCCTAGGGCATAGGCAGGTCCACCGCCTCTAGCGTTACTAGAATGGCGTGCCCTATTTACTTACAATATCTCTAATTGAGATCCCTAGATATGGTCCTATGGACCACAGGGTGGGGTCCATTAGAAATGTGGGGAGTGTACCAGTTCCTTGGAGTAATGATGGATTTGTTGTTGGAGCTGAGCCAGTTATGGCCTCCGGTAATTTTTTTCTCTATAAATATCTGTTGCTGCCCACACCTAATGTGAAGGAAATTCTTATATACTGTCCAAGATGTGCATCAGTCAAATGGTAAATGCTATATACTGAGCAGATATCCTTGCAAGGCTAAGAGCAAGTAACTATATTCTGATTCTCGACTTCCCAATATCAAGTGATGAAAATAAGTACTTTATAAAAGACTAATGTGTTCTTTCTTAAAAAACAGATCATTGACAATCAAAGTGATTGCATTAACTTTCTATATGATCGTGAAGTACATTTATTTTTATTTTTTCCATTGGCATGGCAGGAGAGCTCTCTGAGCTGTTTGGGCAGCCTCAAGTATTGCTAAGGATGGCTGCAGAAAAGATTGGCTTAGGACAGGGGCATGGCCACAGAACGGCCCAAATAGGACTGTAGATTCCCCCTTGTAAAGCAACCAGGAAAAGATCTGGCATTGTCTGGCAGACTTGTGTAAAACCAAATGCCAGGTATTGTGTACTGTAAGACGCCAGGGAGTTCAGGGAAAACACTGCATATTTAAATATGGTAATATTTCTTGCAGCAAACCATACAATTATTCATACTGGGTAAATAAATACCAGTAAATAGCCTCATTCAGTTTAGGTCAGATACTGCCAAATAAGTGTAGGTTAGATCAATTTGACTGTCAAATAAGTTACTAAAAAAATACAAAATAAAAATTTTTGGTTTCCAGAGCTTTTTGTATTTCAGAATTGTAGGAAAGGGATTTCTAAACCATTGTAAGGAAATGACTTTGGTCACACTCCAGTAATTGTTAGTTTTTAAACAGGTTAATTTCCCAGGTACAAGAATGTATCTTAAAGTACTAACTTATTATTTTGTTGCTCACTAGAAAAGATGATTTTTTCTTATGAATTATGGAGAGAGATAAATAAATAACCTACCTGAATTTACTATCTTCCTAGTTATCTAGTATGAAATTTATATTTGCTTTAAACTTTAAAGTTTGTTCTCATGTACTGTTCTAGGTGCTGAGGACAATTCAACAATGAAGAAGACAACTTAATTCTTGTCTCCAGGAGCTCACAATCTAGGAATGAAGACAAACCTGGAGTCCTAATCTGGTGCTTTTTTCACTATACCATAACACCTCTCTTGGACCTCTTAAGGTACCTTAAACATTGTACTTAGAAAAAAGTCAAAACAATAGGAATAATAAGCTGATAATATTTTTAGAGCTATTAAAGTTGTTTATTAAATTTTTTTTAGTGGTATGAGAAAGTGAATTTTTCTGGGAACGTTAAAACCTATACGTACCACCTATCATCCTTTTTTTAAAAAAATTAAATTTATTGGGATAACAGTGGTTAATAACATGATTATCATCTTTTTTAAAGGTCTGAAAAGATGTGTTTGTTTTGCTTGCGAAATCTGTTCTTGAGTGTTTAAAGCAGAAGGTATTAGGTTTAGTCCAAGGCAGTGGTTTTGAAACTTTTCTCCGTTTTAGAAATGAAACCCTTTAGTCAAACCTATTTCATGCAAAAGTCCATATGTCATAAAAATAAAAACTTCTCTAGTTGAAGCAGTGATAGTTCAGATCACTGCCTGCTTGGCCATCTCTAAGCCTCCATAGACTACTCCCAAGGCTTTATTAATAAAAAAGAAAGTGAAAACTATTGGTCCAAAGAAGGGGTTGGCAAATTATGGAACGCTGGACAAATCTTTAGTGCTGTCTGTTTTTATAAAGTTTTATTGGAACACAGCAAGGCCTTTTTGTTTATGTGTGCCTCACGAAGCCTAAAATAATTTCTCTCTAGCTCTTTACAGAAGAATGTTGCCAACCCTTGACCCGTAGGATAGTATTTTCTAGGGTACCCCAGAACTGAAAGTACTCATTATTTGAATCAGTTTCAAAACAGAATCATACTTACAGATAATAATGAGGATAATGCCTTTTCCTACCTGGCTAGTTCACAATGATTTAAAAAACTACACAGGTCTAAGACTAAGGTGGGTTTGAGGAAACTTTGTATACTTCCTTATCTGCATAGCATAAACTCTCCTTAGGAGTTCCAAAAGCTGGAGTATGGAACAACTTTGTGGTGTGTTTGCTCTCTCCTATTGGAAAGAATACAAACTGGCAGTATCCTTGCGGCCAGTTTTGTTCCAACGCATGGGTAATCACTCAGAACATCACTGACAACACTGTAATGCATGTGGGCTTTTAATGTATGGGGTTAGGTGATCTGAGATACAATATTGACATGAAAAGATTTAATACTGAAATCTCTGTGAGAGTTTTTATAGATTTTGAAGTATCATAATTAATGAAAAAATCATTTTGAAACTGGCCAAAATTTGCCAGAGCCCAGAAAAATGTCTACAATCATCAACCATCAAAACGATTTGAAAGGTCAGCTATGTTACGGATTATGATAGTAAATCATTTCTGTTTGGCTTTGGAATCTTCACATCTTTTTCAAATGAACCTCACCTTCTTAATGATGGTTTGTTTATGTTAATATTGAAATGAAATTTTAATTTCTGAGCACACAAGAACTGAAAGTTAGAGAAAGATAGTCTACATATGTGTTAAGGGACACAGAAAGGCCACCCTGGAATTTTAAATGTGTTACTCTTGTGTGATGGAATATTAAGTAGCCATATATTACTGTTCAGGACTCTGGAAGAAAGCCAACTGGAATTATCTTAAACAATTAAAAAGGGAATTTATTCACTTGCATAATCAAATACACACTGATATAACATTTGCCTGTTCCTTTTGTGATTAAAATATTAGAGAACAATTTGAGAATGAGGTAAATTTTACATTTGTTTATGTGCAATTTTGTTAGTCAGGAACACTAAGTGAAAGCAGAAAATTACACCCAGCTGAATTAAGTCATTTAGGAATACACAAAATACGCACGCCCCTCCCCACGTCTATATATCAAACATCTAGCTACCTCAGTTCTTTCCCTCTGATTTCAGATAACCTTTCTTCCATCGCTTTGCAATAACTCACAAGCATAACCCACTCTGATACCCATTTCTACAAGCAACTTTCAGGGTTTTTTTCAAAATAGAGTGCTGTATCTATTGTAGCCTTTATATATTGCTTAACCATTTAACATGCGTAAGACACTGCTACCATTTTTATTAGGTTTATATCTTTGTGTGTGTGTGTGTGTGTCACAGTTTTTAGATGTACTATTAGTCCCATTTCCCCATAAACCCAGTGAGTTTTTATTTTATTTTATTTTTTAATCCTGACCTGAGGATATTTTTCCATTGGTTTTTAGAGAGATTGGAAGAGAAAGGGAAAGACAGAGAGAATCATTGATGTGAGAGAAACACATTGATTGGTTGCCTCCGGCATGAGCCCCATGAGGGCCCAGGCCGATGCTCTATCTACTGAGCCAAACTGGCTAGGGCCCAGTGGGTTTTATTGAGCAAATCAGTGCAGTGATATTTTTTTGTTTTTGTTTTTTAATTAAATCTTTATTGTTCAGATTATTACAGTTGTTTCCTTTTTTTCTCCCCATAGCTCCCCTCCACCTGGTTCCCACCCCACCCTCTGCCCTTAACCCCCACTGTCCTCATCCATAGGTATACGATCTTTTTCCAGTCTCTTCCCGCACCCCCCACACCCCTTTTCCCCCGAGAATTGTCAGTCCACTCCCTTTCTATGCCACTGATTCTATTATATTCGCCAGTTTATTCTGTTCATTAGATTATTTATTCACTTAATTTTTAGATTCACTTGTTGATATGTATTTGTTGTTCATAATTTTTATCTTTACCTTTTTCTTCTTCCTCTTCTTAAAGGATACCTTTCAGCATTTCATATAATACTGGTTTGGTAGTGATAAACTCCTTTAGCTTTTTCTTATCTGTGAAGCTCTTTATCTGACCTTCATTTCTGAATGATAGCTTTGCTGGGTAAAGTAATCTTGGTTGTAAGTTCTTGCTATTCATCACTTTGAATATTTCTTGCCACTCCCTTCTGGCCTGCATAGTTTCTGTTGAGAAATCAGCGGACAGTCATATGGGTATTCCCTTGTAGGTAACTGACTGTCTTTCTCTTGCTGCTTTTAAGATTCTCTCTTTGTCTTTTGCCCTTGGCATATTAATTATGATGTGTCTTGGTGTGGTCCTCTTTGGATTCCTTTTGTTTGGGGTTCTCTGCGCTTCCTGGACTTGTAAGTCTATTTCTTTCACCAGGTAGGGAAAGTATTCTGTCATTATTTCTTCAAATAGATTTTCAATATCTTGCTCTCTCTCTTCTTCTGGCACCCCCATAATTCAGATGTTGGTACGCTTGAAGCTGTCCCAGAGGCTCCTTACACTATCTTCATATTTTTGGATTCTTTTTTCTTTCTGTTTTCCCGGTTGGGTGTTTTTTGCTTCTTCGTATTTCAAATCTTTGACTTGATTCTTGCGATCCTCTAGTCTGCTGTTGGGTCTCTATATATTATTCTTTTTTTTTTTACTATATTTTATTAATTTTTTTGTTTTTTACAGAGAGGAAGGGCGAGGGATAGAGAGTTAAAAACATTGATGAGAGAGAAACATCGATCAGCTGCCTCCTGCACACCCCCTACTGGGGATGTGCCCGCAACCAAGGTACATGCACTTGACCAGAATCAAACCTGGGACCTTTCAGTCCGCAGGCCAACGCTCTATCCACTGAGCCAAACTGGTTACGACTATATTATTCTTTATTAGTTGGTCCTTTTTCATATCCTCGAAGGTCTCACTAGATTTATCAAGGGTCTCACTAAATTTATCAGCGGTTTCTAGAAAATTCTTGAAAAACCTTATAACCGTGGTTTTGAACTCTATATCCAGTAGTTTGTGTTCCTCCATTTCTGTCATTTGTGACCTGCTTTTTTGTCTCCGCATTTTTTATGCTTCCCTGTGTTGATAGAGTGGCTTTCTGTGCTAGGTGTCCTATAGGGCCCAGTGACTCAGCCTCCCCAATTACCTGAGGTGGACACTCTTGGTGCACCCCTTTGTGGGCAGTGTGCACAGTCTTGTTGTAGTTAAGCCTTGATTGTTGTTGGTATCACTTGGAGGAATTGACCTCCAGGCCAATAGGCTGTGAGAATCAGATGTGTCTATGGTGGGAGAACTTCTGTGCTGGAGATACCTTATGGGGCAAGACTTGCTTCAGTGGGGCTTTGGTGCTTACTGAGTCTGCCCCCTGAGTTTGTCCCTTATGGATCTGAGGAGTTGTAATCTGGATGGTCCCACTCTGACCACTGGGTACACTGGCTCTGGGATCTAAGGAGGTGCTAATTTAGCCTCTTCCTGAGGCTACGCAGCAGGAGCTATGGAGAGATCTGCAGATTCCTCTTCTTTATTTGGGATTTGGAGGTGCCCAGATGAGGCCTAGCTGTGTAGCAATGGAAGCTGCTGTGGGGCCTTGGGCCTTCTTTTGGATGTTCTGGGTCTCTCTGACCCAGCTGCAGTTTGTTAGGTAATTTTAGATTGCAAAGGGCCAGGCCATTCATATGCAAAAACCTCTGTGCACAGCTTGGGTGGGGTGTGGTCTCAGGGAATCAACAGGGTGGAGCAAACAGCTATGGCTGATCCTCAGCCCCACCCTAAGAGGCCCTGGGTCTCAGTGTCCTGCGGTAATCGCTGCAAGCACCTCTGAGAGAAAGCCGCCCTCGAGCTCTGCCCGCTGCCAGACAGTCCAGTTTCTCCCCTTATGAGTCTGGGTCACCAGAAACTCACCCGGAACTGGAGTTCAGAGCAGTCAGGAGCTTGAGACTCCCTCCCGATTGAAAAAGACAACCGCCTCCTCAGGTGCCAGCCCTATTCGCGTGCACCTCCGTACCTCTGCACTTTACTTCTGCACCTTCTTTGAGTCTCAGTGTGCTTTTCTCTTTCCTTCTAGTTGTAGAATTTCCACTCAGCCAGCCTTCCTGTAGTTCTGGATGATGTCCGTTTTGTCTTTTAGTTGTATTTTTTAGGTGGTTGTGCGAGGCCGCAATTTCAGGTGTTTACCTATGCTGCCATCTTGGTTTCTCCCTAGTGCAGTGATTTTTAAGAAAGCATATTTTGCCTTATAGTAGCACTAACTATATAGTCTAATGCTGAATCTAGGGTACAAGATATATCAGTACTCTCTCCTCCTTTTTATTTATTGGTTGATTTTAGAGAGGAAGGAAAAGAGAAACATTGATTTGTTGTTCCACTTTATGTATTCATTGGTTGATTCTTGTATTTTCCCTGAACTGGGTTTGAACCCACAACCTTAGCATATCAGGACAACACTCTAACCAACTGATCTACCTGGCTAATGCCAATACTCTCTCTTCTTGTCCACCTCTTATTTTTGCTTATCTCTGCTTCTTTTTGTACTTTGGCTTCAATTTTCCTATCCCAGACAGCTTCTTTCTTGTAGTCAGCAAAGATGGCAATAAGCAACTTTATTTTATAATATCTTAATAAATCTCAGCCCCAAAGGATGTGAGACTTTCTCTCAGTGTTCATATATTAAATCTCAGGGACGATTAATGTTGATTGTTTTTAGGCAATCCCTCTAGCTGAGAGCATAGGGAACGCTTATTGTCAGGCCTGAGTCAGCTAATTTCCTGCCACACACCATTTGGAGAGATACTACTGTGATTGTCTTCCTCACTAGGACCACATGGAGCATGTAATGGATTTTTTTTCCCCTAAGAAAGAGTTACTAGCAGACAAGACCAATGTGCTAACCGCAAGTTATTAAGGGTTCAGTCTCTATATTCATTGACATGACAAGAACTAATGATATGTTAAATGAAAAGTTATAAAATACTGCATATGGAATAATCCCATTAATATAAATTTATTTATGTACATGTGTATATAAACATAGAGAATGGATAAATGTTTACAAATCATTGATGGTGATTGTCTTTAGTTGCTGATTAAAATAATAGTAAGAGATTTGTACCTTTATATAATGATTGAATTTTCTACAGGGAATATGTATTACTTTCTAAGAAGGGAAAAATAGTAAAAGGAAATGTCTAACCAATTGCATATAAGGTAGACTTACATAAAATTAAGACCTGAGATTGGTTCCCAATATAGTGCATGACTATGAATCCTGGTCCTATTGCTTAACTTCTGGAACTTAACTTAGCTTCTTAGATTCTGGAACATAGTTTAGCTTCTGAAACAGTTTAGTAAGTGCCACTATGAAGCTAACCTTGAAAAAAATACCCACAAAGCAAATCTTGCAATGTAATTAGTCTACCAAATAAGAAGTCATATTTTCGGCACTGTAGGCCTAATACACAAAGAGAATCCTATATAATAAAAGCCTAATATGCAAATTGTCCCCTCCACCGGGAATTCTAGATGGGGGTGGTGGTGGTGCGGCCGGCCAACGGCGGTGAAGGGAGGCCCCAGCCAGCAAACAGCAGCCACTAGGGACCCTATGTATTGCACGCACTGGGCTCTAGTCCTATCTAATAATAGACAAACATGGTAATTGACCGTACCTTTGCTACACATCCCATTGGCTAATCAGGGCGATGTGCATATTAACCGCCAACAAAAGATGGAGGCTAATTTGCATACTGCAGGCAAGGCGGGACAGTGCCATCCCGCCTGCCCTGCTGCCATCTGGGCCTGCTATCTGCGACCCGGGGTGGCGGGCATCCGTGTGCGACCCGACCCGGGGCGCCTGGGTGGTTCAGCGGCGATCGGCCAACCCACCCGGCCTCCATCGGGGCATCCCATGTGCGACCCGACCCGGGGTGGTTGGGCAGGGCAGCAGCGATCCGCAGGCCTGCCCGGGTGTCCCGTGTGCAACCCGACTTGGGGTGGCCAGGTGGGGCAGCAGTGATCTACCAGCTCTCCCGGGCGTCCCGTGAGCGACCCGACCCGGGGCGGCACCCCAACCCCCAGATCGACCCTGCCGTGTGCGCGACCCGGGTAGGCAGGGCAGGCACCGAGGGATCGGGCCTGCCATCTGCCACCTGGGGAGTGGGCCTAAGCCAGCAGGTGGTTATCTCCTGAGGGGACCCAGACTGTGAGAGGGCACAAGTGGGGCTGAGGGACACCCCTCCAACCCCCCTCCCCCGCCAGTGCACAAATTTTTGTGCTCCGGGCCTCTAGTCCTATCTAATAAAAGAGAAACATGGTAATTAGCCCTTCCTCCACTACCCTTCCCATTGGCTAATCAGGGTGATATGCAAATTAACTGCAAGCCAAGATGGCGGCTAGCAGCCAGGCAGCTTGAAACGAACATGAGGCTTGCTTGCTTCAGTGACAGAGGACTCCAACGTTCCCCGCCTGCTGCTGCCGGCCTCTGAGCTTGCAGTTTGAAACATTGTTACAAATATAGAAGCTAAACAAAACCCCAGAAACCTGTTTCAGCCAGCCGGGATCTCAGAGCTGCAGTTGAAACAGTGTTTCGATTATAGAACCCAAACAAACCAGATACCTGCTTTCAGCAGCGGAGGCCTAAGAGCTGGAGCCAAGCCTCAGAGCTAAAGCTGGCCCAGAATAAAAAAAAAAGAAAGAAAAAAAGACAAAAAGGAGCAGTTGGGAGCTTCAGTCACCCGCCAGCCTGAAAACAGCCCTCAGCCCCTCACCCAGACTGGCCAGGCACTCCAGTGGGGACCCCCACCCTGATCCAGGACACCCTTCAGGGCAAACCAACCGGCCCCCACCCGTGCACCAGGCCTCTATCCTATATAGTAAAAGGGTAATATGCCACCCATACTGGGATCAGCGGAGCCACGAGGCCTCCAGGCACCAGGATCAGTGTGACAGGGGTCAGCGCCCAAACCCCCTGATCGCCCTGCGGCTCTGTGTGTGACAGCAGGCGGGGCCACAACCTCCCTATCTGCGCTGCTCTGTTCGTGACAGGGGAAGGCACCCCAACCCCCTGATTGGCCCTGTTCTGCGCCTGATAGGGGGGAGCTCCCCAACTCCCTGATCGCTCTGTGGCTCTGTGTATGACAGGGTGCGGCGCCCCAACACCCTGATCGGCCCTGCTCTGTGTGTGACAGGGTGCGGCGCCCCAACTCCCCCCCCCCCCAACGGGCCCTGCTCTGTGTGTGACGGGGTAGAGCCATAACCTCCCCATCGGCCCTGCCCTGAGTGTGACAGGGTGTGGCGCCCCAACCCCCTGATCCACCCTGCTCTGTGTGTGACAGGGGGCGGTGCCCCAACTCCCATATCGGCCCTACTCTGTGAGTGACAGGGGGGAGCTCCTCAACCCCCTGATCGGACCTGCTCTGTGCGTGTCAGGGGGGAGCTCCCCAACCCCCTGATCTGCCCTGCTCTGTGCGTGACAGGGGGGAGCTCCCCAACCCCCTGATCGACCCTGCTCTGTGCATGACAGGGTACAGTGTCCCAACCCCCCTGATGGGCCCTGCTTTGTGGGTGACAGGGGCAGCGCCCCAACCCCCTGATTGGCCCTGCTCTGTGCGTGACAAGGGGTGGCGCAGTAACCTCCCCATTGACCCTGCCTTGATTGTGACAGGGGGCGGTGCCCCAACACCCCAATCGGCCCTACCCTGAGCGTGACTGAGGGTGGCATTGCAACCTCCCGATCTGCCCTGCTCTGTGCATGACAGGGGGTGGTGCCCCAACTCCCCAATCGGCTCTGCTCTGAGCCCGACCAGGGGCTGCACCTAGGGATTGGGCCTGCCCTCTGCCACCCGGGAGCAGGCCTAAGCCAGCAGGTCGTTATCTCCTGAGGGGTCCCAGACTGTGAGAGGGGCACAGGCCAGGCTGAGGGACCCCTCCCTCCCCCCCGAGTGCACAAATTTTTGTGCACCGGGCCTCTAGTCTATATATAAAAGCCTAAGTGACTGGGCAGTCCACTGGTAGCTATGATGCACACTGAACACCAGCGGGCAGACACTCAATGCAATAGCGGAAACCACAGGCATGGAAACATGGAATAGACTGATGAATCTTAGAGGGAAGAGGGGAGGGAAAAGGGTGGGAAGAGATTAACCAAAGATCTTGTATGCAAACTAGAGTCCTGGTGCACAGTGCTCGGCCTGGGCTGTGGGGAATCGGGTGGAAACTGGCTCTCCGACATCCCCTGAGGAGTCCTGGATTGCTGGATTGTGAGAGGACACAGGCCAGGCCGAGGGACCCCACTGGTGCACGGGGGCCTCTAGTGGTAATAATAATTTCCAAAGCATCTGTGAAATTATGAACTGGTATGGAGGTTCTAGAAAGAACGTAATATTAGAGGTTCACTTCTAACAATATGGACTAAGCATAATTTTGTTTTTCAAAACAATAAGCAGTAATATATATGGCCTGATCTAAAGAGAGAAAAACTAAGACATATGAACTTTATGATTCAAAAAATCACTCCAGTTCAAAAACTGAAGAAGAGGTTGCTTAAACTTAATCTAATGGCAAACATTTATATAGAAATGTCAATCATCAGACTAAAGTGCACGTGCACACACACTCAACAGCAACAACTAGAATTTCATAGACTCTTACAATTGAAAGGGACTTTAAACTGTTTGAAGCTTTGGATACTTAAGGCTTTGGAGCAGCGGTTCTCAACCTGTGGGTCGCGATCCCTTTGGGGGTCGAATGACCCTTTCACAGGGGTCGCCTAAGACCATCAGAAAACACATATATAATTACATATTGTTTTTGTGATTAATCACTATGCTTTAATTATGTTCACTTTGCAACAATGAAATTGGGGGTCACCACAACATGAGGGACGGTATTAAAGGGTCGCGGCATTAGGAAGGTTGAGAACCACTGCTTTAGAGGGAGAACTCATTTTTCAATTAGCTTTTTTTAAAGCCCGAGTGATGTAAGATTTCAATAAAAGTTTGCTGCTAAGATGATTGCTTTATTGAATGGATCACTAGTAATTCCTTTAAATATTGATATCTGCTGTTTGTGGAAACAGTGTAAATTCTACTTAAGTGTAAAAGAAGGCAACCTCAGATCAGCAGTAAATTATTCAATTTAGATAACATTATTTTGTTCTAGTAATCAAATTTGCCAAAGTTATTGCATCTACCCATTTAACAAGTTAAATTAAAAAATATATATATTTTGTAGTAAAGAAAATGGTCACTAGTCCCAGCCTTTATTTGATGTGTGAATTTGTTTTACAAACTTTCCTAAGTGGTCACTCAGAGATATGGAGCTTACTATTTACCCAGTCCATTTTTTTATAATTGTTAAATTTACTCATTGTATTTAGCCCAAATCTTAATTTCTATCCACTGGTTATAATTCTGGCTACTAAGACCATACAAAACCTTTAATCTACTTCAAGGGTTTTTATCAGTCCTCTTTTTGTTTTTGTTTTTTATTTAGGGAATATACACTGATGTGTTTATATTGAATGTGTTCAGAGACAAAGATAAATGATAATTTCAAGTGCACAATTAAGGTGGTATATTAAATATGTATGTGGCAAGAACCAAGATGGTGGCATAGGTAAATGCCTGTACTCACCTCCCACAACCACATCAAAATTACAACTGAGCAGCCATCATTCAGAATTGACTGAAAGCTGGCTGAAGGAAAGTCCTACAACTAGAGAAGTAAAGAAGAAATCATGAGACTGGTAGGAGGGGAGCCCAAGCTTAACGGGCTGGTACAACACCCACGTGTGCCAGTTTTTTAATGGGGAGGGATATCGTCTTTGCGGAGGCCACCGGAGAAGAGAAAGGGGTCTCAGCCCTACCAGACTCCCATCCCAGGCTCCCAGAGCTGGGAAGAGAAGTCCCTATTACTACGTGAGCTGTACAAACCAGCAGGGATTGTGCTGAGACACAGAGGCTGCTGGAGACCCAGCTATTCCTTTAAAAGGGCTGGTGCATGAACTTTCTCAGACTCGATACCTCTGAGCTCCAGCACCAGGTGGCTCTGGGGGACCCAAACACATATGGGGAGGACCTGGACTGTCTGGCATTGAGGCAGGAACCAAGGGGTGGCTTTCTCCCAAACAGGGGTGCTCACAAGGGTCATTGTTCCTGTGCTGGGACCTCCTCTGTTGCAGGGCTGACTGGTAGCCATATCAGAGTGGCCCACACAATTTGTTATGTCCTGGTGATTCCCTGAAACCCTGCCACATCCAATTTGCAGCCCCACACAAGTGGTATGCAGCAGCTTTTCCAAATGAATGGCCTGTCCTAGCTCAGGCTTTGCTAAAGTCTCTCAAACAAGCTGTAACTGGTGACAGCATGCCCCAAACCTAGCAATAAAAGGTCCAAAACCTGGCACTAGCACCAGTCTGCCTTGCTTCACAACTGGGCCTCAAATCCTGCACAGCAGCTCTCTCACTATAGTCATAGCTGGTCCTCCCAGCCAATTGACCTGGCGGTCAACTCCTCCAAGAGACAACAATAGGAATCAAGGCTCAACTACAAAACTGTGCACACAGCCCACACAGGGGTACATCTAGAGTGCCAAGCTCAGGTGACTGGGGAGGCTGAGCCACTGGGCCCTACAGGACACTTAGTACACAAGGCCACTCTACCAATTCCAGGAGACATAGTAGCTCTACCTAATACATGAAGCTAAACACAGGGAAACAGCCAAAATGAGAAGACAAAGAAACATCACAAGTGAAAGAAATGGAAGCAAGCAAACTATTAGATACAAAGTTCAAAACCATGGTTATAAGGTTACTCAAGGATCTTCATGAGACTTCCAAGAATCTTAGTGAGAAAGTCAAGGACATGAAAAAGAACCAGTTAGAAATGAAGGATACACTAACTGAAATAAAGAACAATTTACAGGGATTCAGCAGTAGAGTAGAGGATTCCAAGAATCAAAGCAATGATTTAGAGTATGAGGAAGCAAAAACACCCAATCAGAAGAGAAAAATAAGAATAAAAAATATGAAGAAAGTATAAGGAGCATCTGGGACAACTTCAAGTGTACCAACATTTGCATTATGGGGATGCCAGAAGGAGAAGGGAGAGAGCAAGATATTGAAATCCTATTTGAAGAAATAATGACAGAAAACTTCCCCTACCTGGTGAAAGAAATAGACTTACAAGTCCAGGAAGCGCAGAGTCCCAAATAAGAGGAACCCAAAGAGGCCCAAACCAAGACACATCATAATTAAAATGCTAAGGGTTAAAGACAAAGATACAATCTTAAAAACAGCAAGGGAAAATCAGTTAGTAACCAACAAGGGAGTGCCCATATGACTGTCAGCTAATTTTTAAACAGAAACTTTGCAGGCCAGAAGGGAGTGGCAAGAAATATTCAAAGTGATGACTAGTAAGGACCTACAACCAAGATTACTCTACCCAGCAAATGTCTCATTTAGAATTGAGGGTCAGATAAATAGCTTCACAAACAAGAAAAAGCTAAAGAACTTCATCACCAACAAAC
This sequence comes from Myotis myotis, assembly GCF_014108235.1. NCBI lineage: Eukaryota > Metazoa > Chordata > Mammalia > Chiroptera > Vespertilionidae > Myotis > Myotis myotis. The sequence goes on from NW_023416346.1 coordinate 42,838,276, forward strand.
CAATATTATATGAAACTAGAGGCCTGGTGCACGAAATTTGTGCATGGGGGGGGGGGCAGGGGAGGGAGGAGGTCCCTCAACCCGACCTGCACCCTCTCCAATCCGGGACCACTCGGGGGATATCTGACTGCCAGTTCAGGGATCAGGCCTAAACCAGCAGTCAGATATCCCTCTCGCAATCCGGGACCTCTGGCTCCTAACCACTCACCTACCTGCCTGCTTAATGCTTCTAACTGCTCCCCTGTCTACCTGATTGCACCTAATTGCCTCTGCCAGCCTGCCAGATTGCCCCTAACTGCTCCCCTGCCGGCCTGATCCCTCTTAACTGCTCTCCCCTGCCAGCCTGATCCCCCCTAACTGCTCTCCCCTGCTGGCCTGATTGCACCCTAACCACCTCTGCCTCGGCCCTGCCACCATGGCTTTGTTTGGAAGGATGTCCAGAAGGTCGTCTGGAAGATGTCTGATCTAATTAGCATATTACCCTTTTATTAGTATAGATGTTGGAGGGTATTATTTAAGAAGAGGAAGAGGAAGAAGAGGAAAAGAGGAAGAGGAGGAGGAGGAGGATGAGGAGGAGGTGAAGAAGAAGAAGAAGATATATGAACAATAAAATGGCAACAAATAAATATCAACAATTGAATCTAAAAATCAAAATGAACAAAAAATGTAATGAACAAAATAAACTAAACAGGTGAATAAAATGGAATCAGAGGCATGGAAGCATGGAACAGATTGATGAATCTCAGAGGGAAGTAGGGAGGGTGGGGAGGGAAGATATTAACCAAAGATCTTACCTATGGACACAGACAATAGAGTGGTGAAGGCCTGGGGTGGGGTAGGAACTGGGTAAAGGGGGGTAATGGGAGAAAAAAAGGGCAATATCTGTAATACTCTCAACAATAAAGATGAAAAGAAAACATATATATGTATGTATGTGACAAATGCATACATACTAAACATGTGCACCTATGTATGGGGAATCTGTCTAATGGTATGTTCTCTATGTGTACCTAATGACATGTTACATTATATAACTACTAGAGGCCCGGTGCACAAAAATTTGTGCACTCGGGGGGGAAGGGGAGGTTCCTCAGCCCGGCCTGTGCCCTCTTGCAGTCTGGGACCCCTCGGGAGATAACGACCTGCTGGCTTAGACCTGCTCCCAGGTGGCAGAGGGCAGGCCTAATCCCTAGGTGCAGCCCCTGGTCGGGCTCAGAGCAGGGCCGATTGGGGAGTTGGGGCGCCGCCCCCTGTCATGCACAGAGCAGGGCGGATCAGGAGGTTGCGATGCCACCCTCAGTCACGCTCAGGGTAGGGCCGATTGGGGTGTTGGGGCACCGCCCCCTGTCACACTCAAGGCAGGGTCAGTGGGGAGGTTGTTGCGCCACCCCCTGTCACGCACAGAGCAGGGCCAATCAGGGGGTTGGGGCGCTGCCCCCTGTCACGCACAGAGCAGGGCCGATCAGGGGGTTGGGGAGCTCCCCCCTGTCATGCACAGAGCAGGGTCAATCAGGGGGTTGGGGAGCTCCCCCCTGTCATGCACAGAGCAGGGTCAATCAGAGGGTTGGGGAGCTCCCCGCTGTCACACACAGAGCAGGGCCCATCAGGGGGTTGGGGAGCTCCCCCCTGTCACGCATAGAGCAGTGCCCATCAGGGGGTTGGGGAGCTCCCCCCTGTCACGCATAGAGCAGGGCCCATCAGGGGGTTGAGGAGCTGCCCCCTGTCACTCACAGAGTAGGGCCAATAGGGGAGTTGGGGCACCGCCCCCTGTCACACACAGAGCAGGGTGGATCAGGGGGTTGGGGTGCTGCCCTCTATCACCCACAGAGCAGGGCCAATCAGGGGGTTGGGGTGCCGCCACTCTCACACTCAGAGCAGGGCCGATGGGGAGGTTATGGCTCTACCCCATCACACACAGAGCAGGGCCCGTGGGGTGGGGGGTTGGGGCACCGTACCCTGTCACACACAGAGCCGCAGGGCGATCAGGGGATTGGGGAGCTCCCCCCTATCAGGCACAGAGTAGGGCCGATCAGGGGGTTGGGGCACCTTCCCCTGTCAGGAACAGAGCAGGGCAGATAGGGAGGTTGTGGCCCCGCCCCCTGTCATACACAGAGCCGCAGGGCGATCAGGGGGTTTGGGCGCTGCCCCCGTCACACTGATCCCAGTGCTGGGAGGCCTCGCGGCTCCGCTGATCCCCGTTCTGGGAGGCATATTACCCTTTTACTATATAGAATAGAGGCTTGGTGCATGGGTGGGGGCTGGGTGGTTTGCCCACTGGGGTGCCTGGCCAGCCTGGATGAGGGGATGATGGCTGTTTGCAGCTGGTCACATACCCTTCAGGGTGGGGGTCCCCACTGGGGTGCCTGGCCAGTCTGGGTGAGGGGCTGAGGGCTGTTTTCAGGCTGGGACTGAAGCTCCCAACTGCTCCTTTTTTTCTTTCCTTTTTTTTTTATTTTGGGCCAGCTCCAGCTCTGAGGCTTCAGCTGCTGAAAGCAGGTATCTGGTTTGTTTGGTTCTATAATCGAAACTCTGTATCAACTCCAGCTCTGAGATCCCGGCCATCTGAAAGCTGGTTTCTGGGGTTTTGTTTAGCTTCTATATTTGTTACAATGTTTCTTAAACTGCAAGTTCAGAGGCCGGCAAGGCAGGCGGGGAACCTTGCAGTCCTTCGTCACTGAAGCAAGCAAGCCTCAAGTTCAATTTAAGCTGCCTGGCTGCTGGCCGCCATCTTGGCTGGCAGTTAATTTGCATATCGCCCTGATTAGCCAATGGGAAGGGTAGCGGTCGTACGCTAATTACCATGTTTCTCTTTTATTAGATAGGATACTTTCTGAGATAGTTTTACATTTCTTATGTCAGTTAATATTAATAAAATAATTGCTATCATTAAATTAGAGCTCGGCTCTGTATTAAGTACTTTTCATATATTATTTCACTTATTCCATACACTATATGAGGAAAATAATATTATTATCCCCATTTTGTAGGTAGGGAAACTGAGGTTTAGAAGAGTTAGGTTATGTGCCCAAAGTTTCACAGGTGGCATTTATTGGTCAGTATTTGAGCCTGTAGGGGGCTAAAAAAAAAAAAAAGAAAAGAATACTCTTCTTCTCACTTTCTACGTTCTTCTAGCTGTGCTAATAATCAAATTAACAGAGACAGATTAACAGGAGAAAATAAAATTTTAATACATGAGCATGTGAATTCACATATGCATGAAAATTCCAAAGGCAGTGAGGCAACACTGGGTATATATGACATTTTGCACAAAGAAGAAAAGGGGAGAGGATGGGGACTGAGATTCCAACAGTGAGAATGGGTGATTTACAGGGTAGTTGAGGAAGAACTAAACAAACAAAGCAGGCAAATTCTTGCTTGGCAACTCTGAAACAAAGGGACACAGTGGGTATCTAGCTAACAGGCCCTGCCTGGAGCCTTCCTATAATACCATACTTAATTCAAATTAGGCTAAGCAGCATCCTAAAATTCCCTTCCTGAAGCAGATTTTGCTATCTGAACCTCTTGGGCAAGAAAGGGGGAGTGCCAAAGTTTCATTCTGAGTCTTTTGTTTCTCAGGAACAGGCTTAAAATCAATATCCCAAAAGGCAGCTTCAGGATGGCAAACTTTGGTTCCCTTCAAGCCTAAAGTCACAGTTTATTTTATGTTATTTTTCTGCTATCTCCCTAGAGTTTGCTCTAGTTTTACTAGCTTGTAGCAAATGAGCCATGTTAATGGGTGAAGTATATAAATATTACAACAAGAAAGCTAAAGCAATTGGTTATTTCTCTTTTTTTCTTCATTTTTTATAGTATTTTTTAAATGGGTATATCTCAACATTGGGGGTTGTTGGAGGCAGAACTTTCAGATGGACCCCAAGATATCCTAGCTCACTTTCTCCTAGTTATTCAACAGCTAATCTAGGTGCTGCTGTGAAGGGATTTTGCAGTTGTAATTAAAGTCCCAACTGAGTTGACTTTAAGATAGAGAGATTATCTGGTGGATCTGACCTAATCACCTTTAAAAGCACAGTTTTCTCTGGGTGCTGGGGAAGAGGAATGCACTCTGGCTTGCCTAAAAGAAAACTTAACATCTATCAGGTGTGGAATATAGCCTCTAAGAACTGAAAATAGCTCCTTGCTGATAGTAAGGAAATAAAACCCTCTGTCCTATCCCTGCAGGGAACTGAATTCTGCCCAAAACCCAAATGAACTGGAAAAAGGACCCTTAGCTCCACGTGAGAATGCAGCCTGGCCAGCACCTTCATTTCAGCCTTGTGAAACCCTGAACAGAGCCCAGCTCTGTATTCAGACTTCTAATTTACAGAACTGTGAACTAAGAAATCAGTATTTTTTAAAGCCACTAACTTTGTGGCGATATGTTATAAAGCAATAAAAACTACTACAGGGGTAAATATCCCTATCCTCCCTCTGCCAGTTAAGAGCCATGGATCTAGGTAGGTCATGGTCAAACAAATGTACATATATCAACAGGTGATGTTTGCTTTCTGAAGTCCTTGAATGCACTTGGGAATGTAGCACTGGAGTGAACATTAAGGTGTAATGTAAAAGAAGAGAAAAGCAGTGAATTCAGAAAAAATAACAACATGCATTTAAAATATGAAAGAAGTATCTTGCTTCACATACATTATACATACACTACACTCAAAATTCAACCCCATTTGCAAAATAATCCTCCAGAATCATTTGATGTTAGGGATTGTTTGATCCTCTGCTTCTGTAGTCTTTTACCATTGAGTGAACCTGCTTGCCTTTAGAATTAGGGATTAGTTTCAGTGTTAATCTTGCTACTGACCTTCCAGTATTATTATCTGGCTTCACTGTGATTGCTCTATCTATCTATCTATCTATCTATCTATCTATCTATCTATCTATCATTTATTCATTCAATAGATGTTTATTAAGGACTTACTATGTTCCAGTCATTGTGCTATGTAATGGGTTAACAATGATATGGCTTATTTCTTCTGGGTTGAGCTTTTCATCCCTGTCATTTAGACTCTTGATTTGAGCTTTGACTTGTAGCTCTAGTATTCTACACCTGACACGAGTGACCAGATCATTTGGGGATTGGGCCCCCAATAGTCACTGCTCAGCTTCTCAATAACTAAATCACTAGTTTCTTGTTTATGACTTTTGCCTATGTATCTTATCTTTGAAGGCTAAACTTCTGAAAACCAGCTTTCTTCAGCCTGCCTTGACCACAGTCTTCCTATATTCCCTGGCTAGTGCTGAATTAGAGACTTGAAATCTAGCTAGCCATGCCAGATCTTTTTACCTACTTCAGTTGCTCTGTCCACCTTGGCTGGCTGTTCTAGTTGGTCAATATCCAATTCTTATATCCAATTCTGGTTTGACCATATACATCTTGAAGTTGAGAAATAGTAGACGTAATTTTAATTTTTCAAAATTTCTAACAAAGTTTGACAACCAAAATGACCATTTTGCCAAGAGTAGACAACATTTAAAAACAAGTTGGATCTGGCCTCAAGTCTTGGCAAAAGTCTAAAAGTCATGACCTAAAATGAGGGATGGGGAATGAAATGGGAATAATTATTTTATTCTCTATGATAATCTGGCTGGTATTTTATATTATCTCAATCATTCAATTCTCAGACCTTCCCCCACTATTTTATAGGTAGGTGCTGAGGCATAGTTGCAGGGTCAGAATTTGAACTTAGGTGAATCTGGCCCTTAAATGCGTGCTTTTATCAGTATACTGAACCAAAATGCATATTTTTATCTCTGGTTTTGCTTTTGGAGTTTGCAGAATGTCCAAACTAAGAGCCAGAATTAACAAAGCTCATGTACCAGATATACCTTCAGACTGAAGGAATGGTCTAGGCCCGTGGTCGGCAAACTGCGGCTCGTGAGCCACATGCGGCTCTTTGGCCCCTTCAGTGTGGCTCTTCCTAAGCCTTAGGAGTACCCTAATTAAGTTAATAACAATGTACCTACCTATATAGTTTAAGTTTAAAAAATTTGGCTCTCAAAAGAAATTTCAATCGTTGTACTGTTGATATTTGGCTTTGTTGACTAATGAGTGTGCCGACCACTGGCTAGGCTGACTATACATAATTTCAGATCTGGTATTCTGAAAACAAACCCCGAGGTGTATTCAAGCAATTGCACCCATAATTTTTTTGTTCCTCTTGAGGATTACATGACTTAGTACCCTGATTGTGGTCAATCCAGGATTCTGATGAGGGGAAATGAAGGGTTGGCATTAGCCTACTAAGTTTAGTAGACAGATGCTAACTAAATGTGGCCTGAATCTGAGGATTTATATATTTCACTAATTTTAGAAGATTCACCATTATCTATTAGATATTGTTTCTCTCTTATTCCCATTAGATGCACGTTGGTCTTTCTCATTATATCCTCCAAATGTCTTAACCTGTCTTTCATATTTTCCCTTGTGTGTGTTAAGGAGATTTATTTGTGAACACACATTCATAGAAACTTATTCTCTGGAGATTTTTTGAGACCTGGGTTTAAAGTGAATTCTTCCAGGGGACAGTTGCACCTACTTCTACTAATCACCAGGGACTATTGTCAAGCTAAAACTATTTTAAGCTACATTTATGGTATGAGGTGTTTTGGTTATACAGATGACATGAATTGTGACCGCAGACCTGTCTGAGTAGAGATTTAGTGTTATGACATTTAAAAGGGAATTTCCCTCCTCTTTTTTTTCTATTCTACCCAGAGGCAAACTCAACAAGCCCCCATCTCTACCATCTGCCTCTCGGTGGTGGATCCCCCCCCCCCAACTGTTTATCCATTAAGAGCATCACCCTTTGAGGAACCGACTTTCAGCAGAGAAGGAGAGGGATGGTGTGTTTCTGATACAACTTTTAACCTTGCCCCAGGATTTGTCTCTTTTGTCCCTTGTATTTGATTGATTCATTAAAACTACTTTATAGGCGTACCATAAACCAGCAGCTATCCTAAGGTAAATACCACTTTCACAGATTCCCTTTTTTTCTGGATTAGTGCTGATATTTTGCCATCATCTCACCATCAGTCTTGCATTTAAAATGACATATTCTATCTATCATATTTAACTATCATTTTAAGATGTGCTATACTAAAGATTTCTTCAGCTATCTCTTCTGCCATATTACCTAAATTAAATTCTATTCTACAGAAATAGAGGGATTTGGATAGGTGGATTAAGTTATGGTAGAATTGTCACAGAAGCAGTCTTTCAGGCAAAAATGTAAAACTGACTATACAGAAGCTCTGCCTTTGGGTTTATATTGATTAAGCCATTACATAGTTGTAGCAGTGGATATGTTGTTACCAGATTTATAGTATCTTTGAAAAAAATAAGGATGTTTGAGGTCCTGGATTAGGTAGTGTGCCATAACTATGTCCTGAAGAGGATACTTTCTGGACTAGAGATTTGCAGAAAGTGGATCAAGCATTGTTTGAGTGGAAGGTGAGACTTTTATTTTAGAAGTGTACAAGGGTATCTAGTCTACCTAGGAAGTGTGGAGATTCAATCTGCTTGGAACAGAACTACTTTATTACTGAGGAGCCATACCTTTATCTAAGAAGGAGTCATTGATTTCTTTGAGTGGAACCTGAGCCTTCCTCCTTTGGGTATATATTGGTTAGTGGACAGCTATTCAACATCCATCATTTTGGTTGAGGAATGAAAATCAATGAGGCTAGAGACAGAAACCCATTTCTCCTGGACATATACAATATCTGGGAAATTCAAAGTTCAAGCCATATTTCACACCAGCCCTGGGAAAGACTCTGAACACTATCAATTTCCGAGAATGCCCATTGTAAATCCAAAAGTCATTCTGTAGATCAAAGGTTAGAAGGCAAGAAGTGATTAAGTAGTAACACTCTGAGTTGATGCTTCCCCAGTGGTGAGGAATGGGATGGTAGTGGACGATGTTTATGATGTTAGAGAGGAAGAGTTGTGTTATGGACCTGTGTACTGAGAGAAATAGAATAATTTGTTTTCAGCTTACACTCAAAACCTCAAAACCATGAATGGCTTTCCTGAACAAAATGTAATTAAAATGCACCTCCCATGGTCACACCTTGAAGAATGCTGATTTAAAAAATAAGAGAATCCGCTAACTGTTCCAGAGAACACAGATGCAGCATGCTGGTTAGGCCAGTATTTCTCATCCTGAACTCCCCATTCCATCCACAAACTTGGGTCTTGCCAAAATCTCAAGTATTTTGGGCCCATATCAATTGAAAAAAGCTCCCCAGTTAATCTTCATATAGCTACTTCCCTCCCTACTGGCTCTTCTTTTGGAACCACCAGATTAGACATTTACAGACAGTATTGCCAATTCCAATTAACCAGTACAGTAGGCAGTCAGCTCTTTGCAGAACATATTGGAAGGAAATACAGCTTAATATAGAAATCAATTAATTCTTGACACTTAGAGCAAGTGCACTTTTGAAGATGTGTATTAAACTAGAAGGAGGTAAGAAATGCAGCCCTATGAGAGAGAGAGAGAGAGAGAGAGAGAGAGAGAGAGAGACTCAGACTCCTGGCCAGTGTGGCTCAGTTGGTTGAGCGCCATCCCTTGCTCTGAAAGGTTGCTGGGTTCTGTCCCCAGTCCGGGTGTGGGTTGCATATGGGAGGCAACCTATAGATGTTTCTCTCTCACATTGATGCTTCTCTCTCCTCTTTCTCCCTTCCTCTCTCTCTAAAATCTATAAAATATATTTTAAAAGGAGAGAAGAGAAGAGACAGAAGGCATATGGGATGATCAGAGTCAGGGATAGAAAGAAGCTTAATAGAGCTGGTACAGGAAGACCTTATTTAAGGACAGCAATAACTCCTGTGACTTTAAGCAAAACAACTTCAAAAAATAATTCTTTATTGTTGAAAGTATTACATATGTCCCCTTTTTATCCCCATTGACCTCTTCTAGCCCCCCCCATAACCCCCAGGCCTTCAGCACCCTATTGTCTATGTCCATGGGTTATGCATATATGCATACAAGGTCTTTGGTTGATTACCTCCCACCCACCCACACTCCCCTGCCTTCCTTCTGAGATTCTGCACTCTGTTCCATGCTTCCATGTCTCCGGATCCACTCCGTTCATCAGTTTATTTTGTTACTTAGATTCCATATATGAGTGCTTGTCTTTCTCTGACTGACTTATTTCACTTAGTATGATATTCTCCAGGTCCCTCCATGCTGTCTCAAAGGGTAAGAGATTCTTTTTTACTGCTGCATAGTATTCCATGGTATAAATGTACCACAGCTTTTTTATCCACTCATCTACTGATGGGCACTTGGACTGTTTCCAGATCTTAGCTATTGTAAATTGTGCTGCTATGAACATAGGGGTGCATACATTCTTTTTGATTGGTGCTTCGGGGTTCTTAGGATATATTACTAGAAGTGGGATCACTGGTCAAATGGCACTTCCATATTTAATTTTTTGAGGAAACTCCATACTGTTTTCCATAATGGTTGCACCAGTCTGCATTCCCACCAGCAGTGTACTAGGGTTCCTTTTTCTCCAGCACTAGTCATTTGTTGATTAAGCAAAAAAGCTTAATGAAACCAGTTTTCCCATAGGCTAATTGATGTAAACAAGAGTTAAGTTGTTAAGGCATCTCGTCAGTATTATAATGAAATTATGTTGAACTAAATGGCATTATTTGATGACCTCCTGCATATGATAAAAGCTGGAAAGTACTGCAGCCAGGGAAAGTCTGGAAAGAGGCAATAGAGAGAAACTGAAGACCATTCAGGATGCTATAATCTTGGGGGCAGGGACCAGAAACAATGTGGGAGCAGGGCATCTGTCACAAGCTAGGAGGAGATAGAAGCAGGACATCCTGGGAGCAGCCAGAGGAAGCCAGCCAAATGGGTGATGAGAGGTGGTCAGGAAGTTAGTGCTGTTTCAATCTGCAGCCAAAAACCATGTTTGTTGAAGGCCAGATAACAAAGGACTTTGCCCCTTGAAAGACCAAAAAGGAAGTTAAAGCTTATATTGTAATCTAGGGCTAGAATGTGGAAGGTTGGAAATTAATTAGAAAAACTAGACTTCAAGGTCGGGGTCTAGTGACTGTTGTTGCTCCGCTGTATTATGGGGAGTGTTAGTGAATACTGGAAGGACATAGTTAGTAGTTTAATCTGTGCAAAAATGAATAATACTTTGCCATCACTACAAATGTAAATAGTTGTTTCCCAAATTTTCCTCTCAGTGTTTTAAGTTTACTTGTGTCTGGAATAGACCAGGGAAGCTGGTCAGTAGAGAAAAAATGAGAAGCCCAGCTATGGGGTATTCATCCCATCTACAATCCTAATAGAGCTTTAAGTTAGAGAACAAGATGCTCACCCTTTAAGTCCTGAAAATAGAAAGAATGTTAGAAAGAACTTCCTTCTAGTTCTAGTTGTCAGTGAGAACTCTTATCTCCAAAAGCCCTCCTTAGACTAGGGATGAGGCAACAACTAGCCTTATTGCTGTCATAGCTTTATACTATGCTCCTACATAAGCATTTGTTGATATATATTTGAACTACTTTTGAACCCTGACTTTCTTGATCTGATTACACTTGCACCAAGGCACTTTCTAACTGCCAGTCCATCGTTTATCAAATATTCAGGTCCTTGCTCGTTTAGAAGGGAGTAATGGTCCTGGCCCATAAATAGCCTATGTGCATCCAGGTAAATGAGGTGAAAGGAGTTGAGAAGGCCCTTTAAAAGCACACAGCCAGCATGGCTCAGTGGTTAAGCACCGACCTATGAACCTGGAAGTCACGGTTTGATTCCCGGACAGGGCACATGCCCGATTTGCATGCTTGATCCCCAGTATGGGGCATGCAGGAGGCAGCTGATCAATGATTCTCTCTCATCATTGATGTTTCTATCTCTCTCTCTCCATTTCTCTTTCTCTTTGAAATCAATATATTTTAAAAAAGCACACTCTTGACAAAGCAGGGTTCAAGTTAGGAGAATGCATGTCCCAGACTCCACCCAGGTTAGGCCTTCACATTTCTCTATGGCCAGAGACCTCCAAACTGTAGTTAGGCATTCCTACCTAGGATAAAAGCCCAAGTTTTCAGGCCAACAAGTGTCTTCTTTGTTGTAGAATGACAACAACACATGTCCTCTATTTTTGGGTCACTCAGCTATCTCTCTTCTAATCCCAGAAATATCTTCAAGTTTTTTGGTCTGGGCTGGCTGAGCTGTCCTCAGGATGTTTTAGCTAAGCAGCTGTTGATAAGAATGTGATGGTGTAATGGAGGCATCTAGGAAAGCTGCTCTGGGGATAAATTGTCCTTGGTCCCAGGATCAAGTTCTATCTAAAAAATAAAATTTTAGGTGGTTCATTGAACTTTTTGTGTCTACTACCAGGCTCTGAAATATTGCTGCATGCCAATAGTAAATTTATCCCCACAAAATAGGACTAGCTGAAATTTTAAATAACTTTTGAAGAGACTTATTAATTCACTTATAATGGTTTTATAAAAATTACTACAGGAAGTATATCTTTGAGCAGAGTGAGGTAATTTTCAGTGAGGACAATCATTTTTTATATGATTGGTGACAATATCAGTCTAAATCAGAAAGACAAGTCTTATGGTTCTTATAAGGTAATGCTACATCATATTTTTATAAAAGAACTATATATAATTATGCTATGATGAAAATGTTAATGGAAACTTGTATTTTTATATTACTGGTAGGGTTTATTGACTCATTCATTCATGTTTTCTCCACTTATACTAGGATTGCAAAATTGAATAAAACGTGGTTTATTCCCTCAATGACCTTACAGTTTAGAAAGGAGGACAGATATGCTACAAACTGGTTGAAATACAGTATAGTGTTAGAGATATATGGTAGCAGTGGTTCTCAACCTTGGCTACACATCAGAATTACCTGGAGAGCTTTGAAAAAATCCTGATGCTCACGTGACACCTGAGTGACTACTGTGGCCTGGAAAGAGAAGGAAACCACAATAGCTGAATTTTGAAGAATGAGCTGCTCAACAGGATAAAAAGAGGAGGAAGGGAATTATAGGCAGAAGAAATAGCACTTACAAAGGCACAGATGGGGGAACTGAAAGTTTGGAGACATTAGATCTTAGCATGCAAGAGAAAGGGGCTGTGAAAGATGTGTTTGGGGAAGTAGGCAAGAGCCAGAATTTAAAGATCCTAAGAGATGTTTGTACTTTATTGTGTATGGAGCCACAGAAGGGTTTTAAGCAGGGAATTGCAATGATCATGATCAGATTTTTTTGTTTTAAAAATTCATTCTGGTGGCAGTGTTAAGGAAAGAGTAGAGGACTCCAAGCTGAGTTAGAGAGATCCCTTAGGAGGTTATTACAGAAATCCAGGTGAGTAGTCCTTTGTCTAAACCAAGACCATGGCAGTGGGGATAAAGGAATAGAAATGGATATAAGAAATATTCAGGAGGTAAAATTAGCTTAGAACACTGAGGGAGGGGACACATGGGAAAAGGACTGTGGAGTTTTTTGTTTGAGTGAGTAGGAGCATAAAATCCTTGGCAGAAACAGAAGTCAGAAAGGGAAGTCAGTTTGGGGAGGCATGTGTTTGATTTTAGTGTATGGTTAAATGTGAGGGGAAGGAAAATCAGGAAGAAATCACTAGGATGCACTTGAATATACAGAACTGGACATTTTAAAAGTATTTAAGGCAAGTGATCGAAAGTTTAGATTTGTACTCATCACAATGATAGGAACTATGGGAATAAGTGGAATCTCTGAAGTTTGAAATTTTGTTTCTTCCTTTTTTATTTACCTGACAGCCCTCTAGTGACAATAAGCACATACTACAATTCTTAAAAGTGCCTCAGCTCAGCTCATGGGATCATGAAATGTATCTTCAGAATCCTGGTTTGGTCAAAATATTATTGTATTAATATTTCAGCATTACTATGTGGCAGCACATCTATGCAGCAGGGGTCCCAACTTGAGCCTAAATTTTTTATTCATTGTATTCAGGGAGTCTCAAGATGACTTGAAATTGACCTATTTTATTCTAAAAACAGTGGTTGTCAACCTTGGCTACACATCAGAATCACTTAGAGAGTTTTTTTTAAATCCCACACCCACAATGTATACCAGACCAAGTAATCAGAACCTCTGAGGGTGGGACCTGGCCAGACATTAATATTTATTAAGTTTCTTCAGGTAATTCTTTGTGCAGCTAAGTTTGAGAACTGCTACTATAAAGAACTAGAGGCTCGGTGTATGAAATTCATGCATAGGTAGGGTCCCTAGGCCTGGCCAGAATTAAGGGCTGATCTATAGGGCAACCAGGGGGTGATTGGGGCCCCCGCTCGCACCCGCCTTGGCTGGCCTGGTATCACCCTCTTGCTGGCCTCGCCCCCCACTGCCACCACAGGTCAGGGCCTGCGGGCTAGGGACAGCTCCTGCCTTGAGCGTCTGCTCCCTGGTAGTCAGTGTGCATCATAGCGACTGGTCATTCTGCAGGTCATTCTGCTGTTCGGTCGATTTACATATCAGATGAGAGCCTAGAGATATACAGGGTTGAGTCAAGGCCTATGTGGCAGGGGACAAGTGATTCTGGGTGCAGTATGTGTCTCTCAATCAAATCACCCTTGGGTTAGCCCCCAGGGAGTCATACTTGAGGCCAAACCTGAATTGCCCTACCTGAGACTTAAGCTTAAGGAGTTATAAGATAGTAAAAATTAAAATAATGGTGTTTTCTAAAACTCAGCAAGATAGCTACTGAGTTGAATAAGGAAATTTATACTTCTAATAATAAAAGTGTAATATGCTAATTAGACCGGACATCCTTCTGGACGTCTTTCCTTCTGGACAAAGCCTCAGCAGGCAGGGGCCGAGGCAGAGGTAGCAGAGGCCCCCCCGGCCACGGCGGTGGGTGGGGGCCGGGGCCAAGGCTCTTCTATGAATTTTGTGCATCGGGCCCCTAGTATGTATATGAGGCTGAGTTCAGCACAAAAAGTCAACAGCTTTGACACTGTCAACAACATTGGTTGTACTGGTGATGATGATTCCTTCATTAAGCAAAATTTTATTGAGGACCTGTACTATGTGCCTGTCTAGGTGCTAAGGATACAAGAGGCAAACAGAATTTACAAGGTTCTCTTTGAATCATGGATTCTAGTGATTTTGTTGGTGGAGATGGACAAATTAAACGATGTCAGGTAGTGAGAAGTGCTATGTTTAAGTTCTCTGACTTAAAACAACAAAGATTTATTTCTTATTTATGTTACATGTTCCATTACATGTGAGTCAGCTGGAGGACTCTGTTCATATTACCACTCAGAGACTCAAGCTGCTACTGTCAAAAATTAGAATACATACATTAAAGATTTTGTGCAGAGTATTAAATAGAGTGATGTGATAGAGAATGAGTAGGTACCTATTTGGATGGGTAAATCAGGGAAGGTTGCTCTCTGCAGAGGGGACATTTAAGGTAAGGTATGAATGACAAGAAGGAGGTACCCATATTAAATGCAGGTAGAAGAGCATTCTAGGCAAGGGAAACAGCAAATATAATGACCCAAAGGAAAGCTTGACATGTTTGAGAGGAAAGGAGACTGGTATTGCTAGACCCGATTTTTTTTTTAAAATATATTTTATTGATTTTTTACAGAGAGGAAGGGAGAGAGACAGAGAGTTAGAAACGTCGATGAGAGAGGAACATCGATCAGCTGCCTCCTGCACATCCCCCACTGGGGATGTGCCCGCAACCCAGGCACATGCCCCTGACCGGAATCGAACCTGGGACCTTCCAGTCCACAGGCCGACGCTCTATCCACTGAGCCAAACCGGCTTTGGCCCGATTTTTTTTTTACCTGATTGATTGAGGAGAGAGCAACACTAGATGAGGTTCTAGAGGAAGACAGAGGCTAGACTAGATCATGTATGAAGAGTCTGAATTTTAATGTAAGTATAATCTAAGTAACTAATTGGTTTTAAGCAGGGAAATGATAAAGTCTAATTTACATCTTTAAAGGATCATTTTTACTACCATTGTAAAAATAGAAACAGGAAAACCAATCTGTAGGAGATATATATAGTATAGTAGTCCAAGTAAGATAGGGTGGTTGGTAGTTTGGGCCATGGTGATAATAATGGATTTGGAAAGAAGTTGGCATATTTGAGATATGTTTTGGAGGTTGAATCCATAGGACTTATAGATAAATTGGATGGATGGTGAGGGACAGATTGGTACCAAGATGATTGTGATAGTGGCAGCAACATTGGCAGCGGCGTTGTTGAGGGCAGTAGCTCTGTTGGCAATGGTACCTTCAGTATCTTTGACAACCAGCATTGGTGCCTTTAGCTCAGATATCAGCTCATGTTGCCTTCATGGGCTTTGTTGGCATGCTAGCCACTCTTGGTGATAACAGGAAGGGGTGACATTATTACTGGAGGAAAATTGGCAGGCACCACATGGCATTAAAGCAGACTCATTTACAGAGCATATGTGAGAAAGCTCTGGAGATTTATTGCTAGAAATATTTGGGAAAAACTTAAGAAGGATTATTTATAACTTCTGCAGAACAGATGGTAGTGGAGTCAGAGCTATACCATTTTTTTTATTGTGCTTGTGATTCCATATTATCCATAAGCTGCTTTGACAAAAGTAATGTGGATTACTTTTAAAAGAGGTCCCAATCAGAGCTATGCTAAATTACATGTTATCAGCCCTAACCGGTTTGGCTCAGTGGATAGAGCGTCAGCCTGCGGACTGAAGGGTCCCAGGTTCTATTCTGGTCAACGGCATGTACCTTGGTTGCAGGCACATCCCCAGTAGGGAGTGTGCAGGAGGCAGGTAATCGATGTTTCTCTCTCATCGATGTTTCTAACTCTATCCCTCTCCCTTCCTCTCTGTAAAAAATCAATAAAATGTATTTTAAAATGTTATTAAATATATATTTTTAAAAATTTCCTTACTAGCTATGCAAACATAAGCATTTTTATATTAGAAATATATAAGAAATATACAGTGGGGCCTTGACTTACGAGTTTAATTCGTTCCGTGACGGAGCTCATAACTCAAATTACTCTTATGTCAAATCTTAAAGTGAACGAGTGAGACACGTGATGCTGGGCTGATGTTGTGGAGTTCACTGTGACGTTCGCTGCGCCAACTAGCGGTGGGGTATCTGAAGCTGGCTCATAACCCGAATTTTAACTCGCAACTCAAAGCAAAAAATTGGCCGAGAGACGGCTCGTATCTCGAAAAACTCGTTAGTCGAGACACTCATAAGTCAAGGCCCCACTGTATAAGAAAACATGCTTATAAGCATTCAAACAATATAGAAGTTAAATTTTATAATTGTTAGTCTTCCTCCAGCTGCTCCTCAGTCATATTCTTCCACAAGAGGTAAACATAATGAATAGTGCAGTGAGTTTTCTTCAAAATATCTTTTAAAAATATATATTTTCATTGATATCAGAGAGGAAGGGAGAGGGAGAGAGAGATAGAAACATCAATGATGAGAGAGAATCATTGATAGGCTGCCTTCTGCACACCTACTGGGGATCCAGTCTGTAACCCAGGCATGTGCCCTTGACTGGAATCGAACCTGGGACCCTTTAGTCCACAGGGCGATGCTCTATCCACTGAGCCAAACGGACTAGGGCCAAAATATTTTTGAATGCTTTTATATATACAGGCTTTCCCTGCTATCCGAAACCTATGAAATCTTTCCTAAGCCAAAGTGACATAAAGTGAAGAAGACCTACTACATCAGTACGGTAATAGCTTAAAATTTTTTAAAATTGATGAGAGAGAGATAGAGATAGAGATAGAGATAGAGATAGAGAGAGAGAGAGAGAGAGAGAGAGAGAGAGAGAGAGAGAGAGAGAGAAAGGGAGAGAAAGGGAGAGAAAGGGAGAGAAAGGGAGAGAAAGGGAGAGAGGAGAGAAAAACATCCATCAGTTGCCTCCTGCATGGGCCCTGACCTGGGATTGACCCTGAAACCTGGGTATGTGCCCTGACCCTGAATTGAACCCAAGACCTTTTGGTGTACAGAATGAAGCTCCAACCACCTGAATTACACTGGCCAGGGCTGGTAATAGCTTTTTTCATAAAAGTGAAAATCCTATTTAGATTTCTTTTGGTTAGTGAAAACAGGTAGTAATATAGGGTTTTTCTTGTGTGGAAAATGAGGGATACCTGTATATATATGCTTTTCCCCCTACATACATACATATGTATATACACACATATAGTTTTTTCACAAATAAAATCATGCCATAAATATCGATGTACATGTTGCTTTTTAAAAATATTGTTTTTATTGGTTTTAGAGAGAGAGCAAGGGAGAGGGAGAGAGAAACATTGATGTGAGAAACATTAGTAGGTTGCCTCCCGTATGGACCCTAACAAGGGACTGAACCCACAACCTTGGCATGTGCTCTGACTGATAATCAAACCAGTGATCTTTTGGTGCATAGGATGATGCTCAACCAACTGAGCCACACTGGCCAGAGCCATATTGCTTTTTTAATGTTACAAGTCAGAAGCATTTCCCATATCAGTGTTTCTTTGTTATTTTTAGCAGATGCATACATTCCATTGTATGAATATCTTGTAATATAGTAGGTCCTCAGGTTATGTCGGAGATCCGTTCCTATGGCGCGACCTAACTCAATTTTCACTGTAAGTCGGAACCCACCTACACAAGCACCTATGTCACTCACATGGAGTACATACACAGCAGTGATGAAGACAAACAGTAAAAAAAATTAAAAGAAAGATAGCAATTCCTGACCTTTACTTGTGCTAAATAAATAATAAAAAACATAAAGCACATATGTACATAAGTTGAAATGATGGAACTTTTTAAAAAATAAATAAATGGGAGATGGCGACGTAACCATGAAACGATGTATGTCGAGTCCGATGCAACCCGAGGACTGTCTGTATATTTAATCAGTACCCTATTGATGGGCATTTTCTTTCATTCTTGTAGCTATAATTTGAACACTTATGCAAGTATGTCTGAAGGCTAGCACTCCTGAAGAGGAATTGCAGGGTTGAAAAATGTATTTAATATTTTGTTAGAAATATAACCAGATTTTCCTCTAAGAAGAATGTGTCCAATACACTCTCACCAGTAGTGTTTTTTTCCCCTTTGTTTTCTTTCTTTATATATTAAGCACCTATATATATGTATTTGTTTAAGGAAAATTGAGTAGCAAGCACTAATCTTCCTGTATTAGGAAAGAGCAATATTGCCATCTATACTAATAAAAGGATAATATGATAATTAGACTGGGAGACCTTCCGGACGTCCTTCCGGACAAAGCCATGGTGGCGGGGCTGAGGTGGTTAGGGGTGATCAGGCATGCAGGAGGCAGCAGTTGGGGGTGTGAGCAGGCCGGCAGGGGGGGCCAGTTGGGGGCAAGCAGGCCAGTGGGGGGGCCAGTTAGGGGTGAGCAGGCTGGCGGAGGGGGAGTTGGGGGTGAGAAGGCCAGCAGGGGGGGCAGTTGGGGATGAGCAGACCGGCAGGCAGAGTGGTTAGGGGCGATCAGGCAGGCAGGCAGGTGAGTGGTTAGGAGCCATTGGTCCCAGATTGTGAGTTGGACATCCCCCAAGGGTTCCCAGATTGGAGAGGGTGCAGGCCAGTCTGAGGGACACCCCCCCCGCCCGTGCACAAATTTCATACACTGTGCCACTAGTTATTAAATGAAGACTCTTGGAGGAAGAGTCTCAGGGGCAGAGCCTGTGCCTTAAGTTTATATGAATGCCTTCTGAGAAAGTTTATGTGTAAAGTCAAAAGTGAGTGCTTTTGTGTCACACAGCTGTGTGCTGGACCAGGCTTGTATTGGCTAATGATTACATTTTTAGGAAATTGATGCTTTCCTGCCAGCTTGAAATTCATCATAATAGGAATAGTTACATCATGAAAATTGACAAACTCTAAAATCAGAGCTTTTTCTTTTGATAAAAAATATTTTGGAGAGCAAGATAACCAGTAAGTCACTTGTCCTGAGAAACAGTGCTCACAGTTGTCAGGGTATTTGTCAAAGCTGTAGAAGTGTGGACTTAGTTATGAACATTCTGTAGAAATATGACCAGAGGAAATGGGCTGCCCTCTATTTTTTACGCTCACCATAGTCAACCTTCAGCTCTCAAGAATGGTCATAACACTTGTGTGTCTTTGTGTTGGAGGGAGAGGGGGATGAGAATCCTCAACTGATCCAGGCATCAGGGGTTATTTGAAATCTTGCCAGTTTAAAATGTCTTTGATATATTCATTCACTTGATTAATAGTTTGCCTGAATATAGAATTTAGTTTGGAAATAATTTTTCTTCAGAATTTTAAAGGCATTGCTGTATTATCTTTGAGTTTTCAGTGTGACATTGATATGTGGCTCAGTTATGGTAACTAAAAAGTTTAAGTTATGCTGTAAAAATAGGCAGCTAAAGTAGCCTGGAGAAAAACATCATTGGATGATTGACTAGAGGAGTTCAATGATCATCCCTGTGAATATCAAAGTCATCAAGAATGACAGCAATAGTTTTGGAGAGCAGAATATAAGACTGATGGCAAAGTATTAAGTGACCGAGGGCTAGATGTCAGCAACAAGGTGTGTAGCTGGTGACTTTTAAGGAGGAATGAGTTAGAAATTGGCTGATAGGACAATGGGCAACAAGGACAGCAATTTACCTCCAAGTCTAGTGGTATGCCTTATGTGGAAGAGACACAGCCTTCATTTGTGAGGGTTTCAGGGAAAACAGTGTGTTTAGGGAAGTGTGAGGTTTTGATGAGAACAAGAAGGTGAAGGGGACATTTATGGAAGAGGCTAAGGATATAGCAAAGTTTAATGCTGATAAAAATGGAGTTCCAGAGGACACAGTAGAAGAATTTAGAAGGGTAAGGTGAGTGAGAGATTTGGTTATCTTAGAAGAGTAAGAGATATAATTATAATAAATGAGAGGTTTGGATGGCTGGTGTGAATGAAATAAATATGATATGTAAGGTACACTATGCAGTTGCTAGATGATTGGGTATACACATGTAAAATTGTAACATAATATATAATTAATATTTTTATAAAATTTATTATAAAACTTTAATAGTAATTTGCCTTCTGAAAAGTTTGAAGCAATTTACAGTCATTCTCACCAATAGCATTTAAGAGAGTCCATTTTTCCGCACCCTCAGCAGTAGTGTTGGGTATTAACAAGTACTTGATCGTTTTCATTTTTCCCAACCTGATAGTAAAAGATTTCATTGTTTATATTTGCGTGTTTTGATTATTAGGCTGAACATTTAAAATATCTTATTGGAAATGTGTACTTATCTTTGAATGGCCTGTTTGCCTATTTTCTCTTTGGATTCTCTTATTAATTTGAAGGAACTCTATTCTTTAAGTATATTAATCCTTTAATTTATTGATATATTTTATCCCAGTTGTATTTATTAGTTTTTAGAAAAATACTTGTCATAATACATATATATATCTCCTTTCTATTCATACTGATACTCCTCCTTCAATCTAATTTAACAAGCTATTGTTTAGGGCCTGCAATTTTTAGGTAGAGTACATGAAGATACAAATGTAAATAAGATAAAGTTCTTGCTCTTGAGGAGTTCACAAGTAGTGGGTGATGGTGTTTAAATTTAACTAAATACATTCAGTAACAGTATACATAATAGAGGCTACGAGAATGATATGTATAATGAACTACTGTAGCCCAAAGGAGGAAGTGACTATTTCTGCTTTATGCTGAGTCAGAAAGGGCTGACACTTGAGCTGAACTCTGAAGGACAAGTAAATTTTTTTTAAAAATATATTTCTTTATTGATTTCAGAGAGAAAGGGAGAAGGAGAGAGAGAAAGAAACATCAATGATGAGAGAGAATCATTGATCGGCTGCCTCCTGCACAACCCCCACTGGGGATCAAGCCCACAACCCAGGCATGTGCCCTTGGCCGGAATCGAACCTGGGACCCCCCAGTCCACAGGCTGACGCTTTATCCACTGAGCCAAGCCGGCTAGGGCGACAAGTAAATTTTTTTAGATGGAAAAGGAGAGGGAGAAGAGGAATTTCTGATAGAGGAAACAGCATGAATGTTTGTCTTATATAGGGCAAAAGTAGGTTTATAGTTATGAGTACATGAAACAGAGTTTATTCTTTTTTTTTTCTGTTCATCAGATTATTTATTCACTTGATTCTTAGATTCACTTGTTGATAGATGCATATTTGTTGTTCATAATTTGTATCTTTACCTTTTTCTTCCTCTTCCTCTTCTTAAAGGATACCTTTCAGCATTTCATATAATCCTGGTTTGGTGGTGATGAACGCCTTTAGCTTTTCCTTATCTGTGAAGCTCTTTATCTGACCTTCAATTCTGAATGATAGCTTTGCTGGATAAAGTAATCTTGGTTGTAGGTTCTTGGTATTCATCACTTTGAATATTTCTTGCCACTCCCTTCTGGCCTGCAAAGTTTCTGTTGAGAAATCAGCTGACAGTCGTATGGGTATACCCTTGTAGGTAACTGAGTTTCTTTCTCTTGCTGTTTTTAAGATTCTCTCTTTATCTTTTGCTCTTGGCATTTTAATTATGATGTGTCTTGGTGTGGTCCTCTTTGGATTCCTTTTGTTTGGGGTTCTCCGCGCTTCTTGGACCTGTAAGTCCATTTCTTTCACCAGGTAGGGGAAGTTTTCTGTCATTATTTCTTCAAATAGGTTTTCAATATCTTGCTCTCTCTCATCTTCTGGCACCCCTATAATTCTGATGTTGGTACGCTTGAAGCTGTCCCAGAGGCTCCTTACACTATCCTCGCATTTTTGGATTCTTTTTTCATTTTGCTTTTCTGGTTGGGTGTTTTTTGCTTCCTCGCATTTCAAATCATTGACTTGATTCTTGCGCTCCTCTGGTCTGCTGTCGGGAGTCTGTATAATATTCGTTATTTCAGGCCGTGTATGCTTAATTTCTAGTTGGTTCCCCATCATAACATTGAGGGTCTCATTAGTTTTCTTGTAGATCTCATTAAGTTTATCAGCGGCTTCTAAACAGTTCTTGAGAGACCTTAAAAGTGTGGTTCTGAACTCTATATCTTCCATTGACAATTTTGTCCTGTTTCTTTGTCTCTGCATTTTGTTATGCTTTCTTGGTGCACCCCCTAGTGGTCTTTGTGCGCAGTCTTGTAGTTAAGCCTTGATTGTTGTAGCTAATACCAGGGAGGGTTTGACCTCCAGGCCAAGTGGCTGTGAGAGAGAGTTTATTCTTGTATTATTATTTACTAGAGGCCCAGTGCACGAATTCGTGCATGGGTGGGGTCCCGCTAGCCTGGCCCCATTTGGCAGATTGGGAGGGGGCGCCTGTCAGGAGGAGGAGATGGCGGGAGGTTGGTTGGCCGGCCCACCCCATTGGGGCCCCATCAGGGCCGGGCCGGCTGTGGGGAGGGCCTGTGGGTGGTGGGCTGGCTGCCCCTCCCCCGTATGGGTTGGGAGGGCCGATTGGGGACCAGCGGCCTGGGGGAGGGGCCATGGGTGGTTGGCTGGCCAGCCCTGCCCCTGATCAAAGTGGGTGGGCTGGTTGGGGGGAGAGCTGGCTAGGGGAAGGGTCCGCGGGCCCATTGGGATGGTGGGGGCCCATTGGGGGTGGAGCCAGCCGGGGGGAGGGTCTGTAGGAGGTTGGCTGGCCAGCCCCGCCCTGATCTGGCAGTTCGCTGGCTGCAGTGGGTGTCATAGTGACTGGTTGTTTTGGTCATTACAGCATGCTGGGTTTATATATATATATATATATATATATATATATATATATATATATTAATTATTGTATTATTTTCCATGTGAACAATTGTAAATCTACTTTTGTCCCACCCTGTATATTCATTCAAGAAGCTTTTGCTGAGTGCTTACTATGTGTCAAGCATTGTAATGGATGTGGAAGTTTAAGAAGCTCTTAGTCTCATGGGAGACACAGATACATAAGCAGATAATCACAATAAGGAATTATATAAAATATAAGTTTTTCTTTAAAAATTTTTTAAAATTTATTTCAGAGAGAGGAAGGGAGAGATAGAGACATCAATAATGAGAATCATTGATTGGCTGCTTCCTGCACACACCCTACTGGGGATCCAGCCCACAACTTGGACATGTGCAACCAGGAATCAAACTGTGACCTCTTGGTTCATAGGTTGACACTAAACCACTGAGCCACATCAGTGGGCAAGTTATTCTTTATTAGAACAGTCAGTTCACTCAATGATGTTATCCATTTGGCAAATATTTTTGTATAGAAGTTATATATGCACAATGCTAAACAGTCTTAGTCAAATTTTAGAAATTTCTCAAAATGTGTTTATGACTGGGTTTGTAGCAGATTTTCTCCATACTCCAAGGCACTTTTTCATTACTGGATTGGGGTGGGGGGATTGATTTAGCAATCAAAGGATAGAACACAGTTCATTTGTTTGCTAATTTATTCAGCAAGTATTTATTATTGTGTGCCATATATGGTTAGACCTTGAGGATACACAGTGAGGAGACAGAGCCTCTCCCTTTAAGAGGGAACTATGATCAAGTGAGTTCACCAGCCCACAAAAATATAATTATACTGCAATGAACTAAGAACTAGTTGAACTTTGCATTATATACTGTAGGAGGATGTATGAAAGATTCTTAACCCAGTCTTTGGGGAGATGGTACAAGGGAGAATTTTCTGGAGATGATGATACCTGAGGTGAGGATTTGGAGAGCATTATGCTAAGTGAAATAAGCCAGTCAGAGAAAGACAAGTACCATATGACTTCATTCATATGTGGAATCTAATGAACAAAAGAAACTAACAAGCAAAATAGAGACAGAGTCATAGATAGAGAGCAGGCTGACAGCTGTCTGGGAGGGTGGTGGTGCTGGATGGGGGATGTGGAGAGATTGAGCAAAAAAGAAAAAAATGAGAGAAAACAAAAAATAATTACGTGGGATTTAGGTAGATGAAGGCGGTGGGGGTGGCTGAGGCATTTTTAGGCAGAGAGTAGTGAGGAATCCTATATAATAAAAGGCCAGAGGCGTCGCGACTGAAACAACCAGAGACCAGACCACCACAGCCCCTCGAGGGCTGGCCCTGCCCCCAAGCAAGCGGTTAGGGCAATCAGGCAGGCAGGCAGACAGAATGGTTAGGGGTGATCAGGTAGGCAGGCAAGTGGTTAAGGGCAATCAGGTAGGCAGGCCAGCAGTTAGGGGAGATCAGGTAGGCAGATGGCCCCTGGCCGGGCTGGCCCCACCCCCAAGCAAGCAGTTAGGAGCAATCAGGCAGGCAGGCAGAGTGGTTAGGGGTGATCAGGTAGGCAGTCCAGCAGTTAGGGGTGATCAGGTAGGCAGGCGTGTGGTTAGGGGTGATAAAGTAGGCAGGCCAGCAGTTTGGGGACATCAGGTAGGCAGATGGTCCCTCACAGCGCTGGCCCCACCCCCCAGCAAAGAAAGAGGGAGGCCCAGGCCAGCCAAGTCATCGCACCCCAGCCTGTCACCTGCAGAGGGAGACCACCGGTGGCAGGAGAGCGGGGGCAGCGCTGCACAGATGGCAAGCAGTGGCAGCGGTGGGGGTGGGGCCAGCTGCCTGCAGCCGGGGGAAGGAAAGCCCCAATAGGCCCTGATTTCAGGCCAGGCCTAGGGACCCTGCCCTAGGGGTCCCGGATTGTGAGAGGGTGCAGGCCGGGCTGAGGGACCCCTCCTGAGTGCATGAACTTTCATACACCGGGCTTCTAGTTAGATTATAGAGAAGGTTGGAACATGGATGGTCTTGCATGACATGTTAAAAAATCATGATTTCGGGGGTGGTTGGGTGGAGGTGGAAGAGGGCATAGAGGGAATAAATGGTGATGGAAAAATAAAAATTGGCTCTCTCCATAGAATTAGAGTTTATTTTTAATAACTTAGGAGTTTGTTGGGGGTAATATAGACAAAGATAAAGAGAAAGGTAAACAGGTATTTCAATTGCTGACATGTTGTGGCTGCAGCCATGGACACATCAATTGGTTGTCTCTTGCATGTGCCTTGACCAGGGCCCGGGATCAACCTGCAACCCAGGGACATGTCATTGACAAGGAATCGAATCCTAAACTCTTCGATGTGTAGTCTGGTACTGTAGCCACTGGGCAACACTACCTGAGGCTATTTTTATTCTTTATTAAAAATATATTTGTATTGGTTTCAGAGAGGAAGGGAGAGGGAGAGGGAGTTAGAAACATCAATGATGAGACAGAATCATTGATCAGCTGCCTCCTGCATGCCCCATGCTGGGGATCAAGCCCTCAACCCAGACTTGTGTCCTGACTGGGAATTGAACCCTGACCTCCTGGTTCATAGGTCGATGCTCAACCACTAAGCCAAGCCAGCTGGGCTATTTTATTCTTTACAAAGAGCAACAGGACATGATTACAACTTGTTAATCATTTGGGAAATAAAGAGCCTTACTTTACATGTTGCACCAAATAAATTTGAAATGTATTACATACTTAAATGAAAACATTAAAACATGGAGTACAAAATAAAATGTAGATACAGATTCATATAATCAGTGTGTAGAAGGTTCTTGTAAGCATGAAGACAAAAACAAAACATAAAAGGAAAAAATAAGATAGATTTGATTTTGTAAGAATTTTTAAAATTCTGAAAAGCAAAAATGAATAAATAAAATTAAAAGGCAATGACAAACTTGGGTTAATATTCTTATTATGTAACAAACTCATAAATCAAGAAAAATATATAAAGATGAGCAGAATAATGGATCATGAACAGGAAATTCACCAAAGAACATGTAAATATATATTTAAAAAAAAAACACCTGTCAACCTCATTAGTACTCAAAGAAATGCATGCCAAAAGATTGAGATAACAAGATTTTGCATAACAGGTTGGCCAATTTCAATGGCCATTGCTGAAAGACTATGGGGAATGACATCTCATAAACTGCAAGTGGGAGTTTAAATTGGAACTGTATATATTTGGTAGAGTAATTCCATAATAGTATTAAGGCTTTCAAATGTATGTGACATAGATATTTTTTGAAATACCCTCAATGTGTTTCCTTTTTGGTAATCTGATAGCTTGTTATTATTAAGTCGCTGGGGAATAGAGAGTGAATGCCACCGTTAGAAGGAATATTTTATCTTGTCCAGATAGGAAGAAGAGATAAAATGTAGCCATTTCTAGTTCCTAGAAGGGCTACCTCTGGAGAAGAAGGGGGTAGTTCTAAATAAGTTTGGGAGGTTCTTAGAGCAGCAGAGACAATTCTTTGCATTCCGAAGTAGAAACTAGGAAAATGGTAAACTCCTCTAGAAAAGTATCATGTCTAACAGGATGCCACCCAGATTAGAGGTTAAAAATAGCATGATGGCATAATGAGTTAGATTAAGGAAAAATTATCCCCTAGTTTATCATGGCACTAAGAATGGCATAGCTGGGACCTGGAGAAGATTCTGGAAAGTTAATGGGGCATGGGCCAGCTTACTCCCCAAATTACACTGGCATGACATGACCTTAAGCAGAGACTTTGAGTGACCAATCTTTAGAGATGAATCATAGGGACAGTAGTTATGCTTGTGTAGGATCTCCTATAGCAATAAGCTGTGGTGGGGGTGCCACATGATAAAACCAAGAAGGTAGACATCATTAGTCTCAAATATCAGACTAGATAAAGATACCAGCATCAACTCCATGGGCTTCTGATGGTACCCAGAGACAATGTGGAATGAAAGACCAGCAGAAACCCAAAGAAAAATCAAATCAATGGCTAGGATACTGCCATAAGGAAATCTTGGGAAGGAAGAGGGAGAGAAATCTTGAAAGTCTCAACATTTATTCAAAGGAGATTATTTGAAAGAGAAAAATGTTTTTTTTTTTAAACTTCAAAAGTTAAAGGTATGTTACATAGAGAACTGACTGGTGGTTGCCAGAGGGAGGCGGAGGTTGGACTGGGTGAAAGAGGTGAAGACATTGAGAAGTACAAATTGACAGTTACAAAATAGTCACGAGGATGTAAAGTACAGCGTAGGGAGTATAGTCAATAATGTGTAGGGTGCCAACTGGGGACTGGAAATATTGAGGGGAACATTTTGTAAAGTCTAATCACTATGCTCTACACCTGAAACCAATACAAAATAATATTGAAAGTTAACTATAATAGAAAATAAATAAAGTTACAGGTATATTTAATTGGTAAGTTTATGTCTGCATGCCTCCTGTATCATTCAGAGGGGTAAGGGTTTTTGGGAAACTTTAGATAGAAAAAAATAAAGTAGCTACACATATTGCTCAATATGAACTGAAAGAATATGTTCATATTCTTTAATCCTACACATCTAGATTTTTATTCTAAAGAAATAATTGGACAAGAGTTCAAAGATGCATACTCATACACACACACACACACACACACACACAAATGTTCATCATAATATTGTTTTAAAATTTGAAAAAACTAGAAATGGCCTAAATGTTTATCATCTGAGTAATGGTTATATTATAATATACCTATATAATGAATATTAATAACTTTTATTTTAATAAGTCTTCAGTCATTACAGAGACTAAGAGAAATCTCTATATATTGGAATGGAAAACATATCTGAGTGATATTGTTAGGAGATAAAATCAGGATGGAGAATATTATGTATAGGATAATCTAATTTAGGTAAAAATCTATAGTGATCTATGTTCACATGGATATATATCCATATTCTATAGGAAAATAGAGAAGATTATATGACTGTACATAGTATGACCACATTTTGTTTAAATATGTATATGCAATACATGACATATATGTATGTATGTATATATATGTATATATGTATATATATGTATATATGAAAGTCTCAAAGTATCTGTATTATATTATTAGCCATGATTATTGGTGGATGGTGCTATTAAGTACAATTTTCACTTTTTATGAATTAATATTTTCTAATTAGAAAAATCAATAAATTTCCTTTTGAAAATAAAAACACATATATTTATTGACATGAAAATTTTAAAAATATATTAATATAGTAAAAGAGCAGATTACGAAAAATGTGATTTTTACAAAAATGAGTACATGTGCATATAAAGAGGACATATGCCAAAATATTAAGAGTGATTATTTCTGGGTCTTGGGATTAGCAAGGATTTTTATATATTGTCCTTTTTGATTAAGCATATTTTCTAATTTCCCTTTGATAAATTTTTTGTGTGAAATTGAGGGGCGAAAGCACAAAAGGTATAACGTTCTAGGTTTCTTAAAGCAGAGCTAGAGTATCTTATTGGCAGAGTTGAGCCAGTTACTGATGTGTCTTTCAGGGAAAATAGTGGTCATGCAGGACTGGCTACCTAATTGGCCAGGCCCAGTGCAAAATAATGCTTTTTTTTTTAAAGCAAGAAATATTTGTTGTTGAAAGTAACAAAATGTAAAGCTTTTATTTTCTTCCACATGTCTTCTCTGCTCACACAGCATGATCCATTGTCCCATTGAACTTCACTTATAAAACACTAGAGGCCCGGTGCATGAATTCGTGCACAGGTGGGGTTCAGCTAGCCTACCCCAATCAAGGCCGGCTGCCCCCCCGCCCCCCCCCGTCAAACTCCCAGTTGAACTCCTGGTCGAGGGGAAAATTTGCATATTAGCCTTTTATTATGTAGGATAAATTCAAAGGTAAAATTATTAAGACTTTCAAGATGGCAATAGCAGAGCAGTAAATTAAGCAGGGACCCTTCTGAGTGGAGGATCTGTTTGACTACACAGGTTGTACTTCCTTTTTTAAAATATATATTTTATTGATTTTTTACAGAGAGGAAGGGAGAGGGATAGAGAGTTAGAAACATCTATGAGAGAGAAACATCGATCAGCTGCCTCCTGCACACAACCTACTGGGGATATGCTCGCAACCAAGGTACATGCCCTTGACTGGAATCGAACCTGGGACTCTTCAGTCCACAGGCCGATGCTCTGCCACTGAGTCAAACTGGTCAGGGCTGTACTTCCTTTTTTTAAAAAAAATATTTTTAATTGATTTCAGAGAGGAAGGAAGAGCAAGAGAGAGAAATATCATTGATTGGCTGCCTCCTGCATGCCCCCTACTGGGGATTGAGCCCGTAACCTGGGCATGTGCCCTTGACCGGGAATTGAACTATGGCCTCCTGGTTCATAGGTGGACACTCAACTGCTGACCCACAGCAGCCGGGCCAAGTTGTACTTCTTTACAGCTGGCTTTGTGGTCACAAAGAGGGTGGAAGCTTGGTTCTGGATACCATTGTCAGAAACACTCTTGAAACTAGTGGCAGTTTCTCTCTCTTATTACAAGCTGCAGAACAACTTGGAGTGACATCCTTATAGTTTTCTCTTTTTGTACTATAATTTTTATATCATGGCAATACGATGATTTGAGATTTTGTAGAATTTGTGTTAATTCTTCTTTAAATGTTTGGTACAATAGTCCAGTGATCATTTGGATCTGGAAATTTCTCTTTTTTAAATTGAAGTCTTTTAAATTGCTAATTAAATTTCCCTATACCAGTGCTATTCAAATGATCTATTTCATATTGGGTTAATTGTGTTAATTTGTGTTTTTTTGAGGAATTGGTTCATTTCATCTAAATTGATAAATTTATGTGTAGAGTTGTTCATGCATTGTTATTTTTTTATGTCCACAGAGTATGTCATGTAATGTGTGTCTTTTCTCTTTTTCCTTCGTCTGTCTTACTAGAGATTTGTCAAAATTTGTTTTTAAAGAGTTTTATTGATTTTTAGAGAGAGGAACATCAATGTGTGAGTGAAACATCTATTAGTTGCCTCCTGCTCACCCCCTATCGAGGATTGCGCTGGCAACCCAGCATGTACCCTGAATGGGAATCGAACCAGTAACCTTTCAGTATACAGGATGATGCCCAACCAACTGACCCACACTGGTCAGGGCAAGGTTTGTCAAATTTTTTATCTTTCTAGAGAAAACCAGCTTTGTTTCATTTATATTTTTTCTGTTTTCAATTACATTGATTTCTTCTATCATTATTATATCTTCCCTTCTACTTGTTTTGGCTTTGTTTTATTCTTTTGCTAGGTACTTATAGTGGAACTTGGATTGTTTATTTTAGACTTTTCATTTTTTCTTTTGTATGCAATTAGTGCTATAAATTTTCTGCTCATCACTGCTTTAGCTTTGTCTTACAGATTTTGATATGTCATGTTTTCATTTCATTCATTTCAACATCAATATATTTTTATTTCCCCTGAAACTTCCATTTTGATCCATGAATTGTTTAGAAGTGTGTTGCTTAGTTTCCAAGTATTCGGAAATTTTCTTATCTTTCGGTTATTGAGTTCTAGTTTGATTCCACTGTGGTCAGAGAACATCTCTATATTATTTCAATCCTTTTATATTTGTTAAGGTTTGTTTTATGGCCTGGGATAGGGCCTATTTTGATATGTTTTCCATGGGTAAGTTAAAAGAATGTATATATTTCACTGTTGGGTGGAGTATTCTATAATGTTAATTAGATACCATTGGTTGATAGTGTAGTTGAGTTCTTCTCTTCTCTATCCTTGCTGCTTTTCTGTCTAGTTCTGTCAATTACTGGGAGAGGGGTGTTGAAGTCTCCAGCTATAATTGTGGATTTGTCTATTTGTAGTTCAGTTTTTTTGCTTTACATATTTTACAGCTCTATTTTAGTGCATACACATTTAAGATTGCTGTAGTTTAATGGATTGGCCCTTTTATCATTATGTAATATCCTCTTTCTCAGTTCAGTCTTTTAGCTCTGAAATATAGTTTATACTATACTTTGTCTTTATTTGTATAATTATTTATATATTAATATCTATTTAATTTAATAATATGTAAATAAAAACATGACCTATTATATATAACTAGAGGCCCAGTGCACGGAATTTGTGCACTGGTAGGGTCCCTAGTGGCTGGCAGCAGCCGGCTGGGTACTCCCTCTCTTCCCCCAGCTGGCCCTGCCCCCTGGTCGAACTCCCAGAAGACCTCCCAGTCAAAGGGACAATTTGCACACTATGCTTTTATTATATAGGATATGTATATATTGCTAATGTATATTAGCATACATATTTTCTTTCTATATATTCTGGGATTATTATAGCCACTCTTGTTTGTATCATATAACATTTTCCATCTCCTACTTTCAACCTAACTATAGTATTATATTTAAAGTGAATTTGTTAAAAATAAAAACCCGTCATAGATACAGATAACAGTATGGTGGTTACTGGAGAGGGAGGGGGTTAGGGAGAGAATGAAGTGGGTAAAGGGAACTCAAATATATGCTGATAAAAGAGACTAGACTTTGGGTGGTGACCACATAATACAACATACAGATGATATATTATAGAATTATACACTTGAAACTTATATAATCTTATTAATGAACTAGAGGCCTGGTGCATGAAATTCGTGCACGGGGGGGGGGGGTCCCTCAGCCTGGCCT
Source organism: Myotis myotis (assembly GCF_014108235.1). Lineage (NCBI taxonomy): Eukaryota > Metazoa > Chordata > Mammalia > Chiroptera > Vespertilionidae > Myotis > Myotis myotis. Next base: position 42,869,713 of record NW_023416346.1, read on the forward strand.
GCACCTTCTCCAATCTGGGACTCCTTGGGGGATGTCAGATTGCCAGTTTAGGCCCGATCCTGCACCAGCAGTCGGACATCCCTCTCGCAATTCAGGACCAACGGCTCTTAACCACTCACCTGCCTGCCTGCCTGCCTGATTGCCCCTAACCACTCTGTCTGCCAGCCTGATCACCCCCAACTGCTGGCATGATCGCCCCCAACTGCCCCCCCGCCAGCCTGTTTGCCTCCAACTACCCCCTGCCACCGGCCTGATTGCTCCCAACTGCCCCCCCTCTCCAGCCTGATTGGGGTTGGGGGGCTGATTGGGGGTGGGGCTGGCCATGGGGAGAGGCTGTGGTTGGTGGGCTGGGCGGCCACCCCCCCAAATGGGGTGGGAGGTGGTGATCGGGGCCAGTGGCCTGGGGGAGGAGCCATGGGTGGTTGGCCAGCCAGCCCTGGCCCTGATTGGGGTGAGGGGGGGCAATCTGGGGTGGGGCTGGGCAAGGGGTGAGGCTGCAGGAGATTGGCTGGCCAGCCCTGCCCCCTATTGGGGTGGGGGGATCAGGGGTGGGACCAGCCTGGGGAGGGGGCTGCAGGAGGTTGGCCGCCCAGCCCTGCCCCCTCTTGGGGTAGGGGGGTGCAATCAGGGGCAGACAGCCACGGGGAGGGGCTGTGGGCCTATTGTGGTGGGGCAGGTTGATCAAGGGCGGGGCTGGCCGGGGGGGGGGGGGGGGGGGAGGGGTGGTGGGAAGAAGGGGTATTTGGCCGGCCGGCCTGCTCTTTTTTTTTTTTTCTTTTGGCAACTTCACAACTTTTACTTGTGGTGCCTGTGCTATGTCTGAAAAATACCTTCTCCCCCTGCCCGGGACAGCAATGGAGAGGGGGCAGCAAAAAATAGAAGACATCCCTCCCTATTGCACACAGACCCTATATACAGGCTCACCTGGCCCAGGCCGGTGGGATGCTTGGCACATTCTAGGATCCCTGCTCAGGGGATGGAGGGGTGACTGGTGGCAGCACACGTGAGAGGGGACCTCTGGGTGACCACTCTGGTCCTGGCTACTGGTCCTAGCACTTCCTGGTCCTCAGTTCCTTGCTGGTCCTGCCTGCAGCCCTGGTCCTCCTACCTGGCTCAGCCTCCCGTCTCCATCCTGGCCTCAGATAGCCCCCTTGGCTCCTGGGGGCTCTCTCCTCCCCTCCTAACCTGGAGATCTCAAGGAAGGTTATGGCTTCTCAGAGACTCCTCGACAGCCCTGTCACTCATGTTCACACAGGGAAGGGGTGCATGTGGCAAAAGCAGCTGTATAAATGCGAGTGCAGGGGCAAGTCCTCTGGGGTCACTTGGACAGTTTGCTGATGATGCAGATCAGGGCCACATTATCATCCTTGAGGCACTGGTTGTCAGCTCGGAGACTGGACAGGCCCTTTAGCTCCTCTTCCAGTTCAGCGGCCTTGCACTCCAGGGCCCTGCACTCAAATCTCGCCAGCTCCAGGATGGCCGGCCTCTCTGCAAAGCGCTCTTGCCTCTGCATGGTGCGCTCCAGCTCTACCTTGAGCTGCTTCAGCCACAGCATGGTCTGGATCAGGGCCTCACTAAGTCTCTTGTTCTCAATGTGCAGCTTTGCATAGAGCTTCCTGAAACTCCCTCAGGCTCTTCCAATTTGGGCTGGGGTTCTGGGTTAGGTCCTGCTGTCTCTGGACGGGAAGTGCTGGATTCTGGGCTGATGTCCACTGGCTTCACCTTCTCCCCCTCCACAGGTCCTCTCCTCTCCTTGACAACTCTGCGGTGTTCCCTGGAGGCCTGTGGTCCCTGTCCCTGCCCCTCAGGCACCTCTACTCTCTGGGCAGGGCCATCAGAATTCTCAACCCCAGGGACTTGGGGCTGCCAGGAAGGGTCCAGGCTCTGAGCGCCCTGCTCTTGTGGATGGGAGAGTCTGATCAGGGGAAGGCCTGCAGGGGGGAGGGGCTGTGAGATTGGCTGCTGGCCCCACCTCCTGATCAGGCAGTGTGCTGGCTACAGTGGGCGTCATAGCGACTGGCCCAATCAGGGCCATGATCTGCCCTCTCAACAGTCCCCAGTCCCAACACCGCTTCCACTGCCGGGCTATCAGGCCATTGGGATCACCAGCTCACGGCTCCTGCTTTCCCACAGGCCTGAGCCCCCAAGCAGCCGGGCTTGGGGGCTCAGGCCTGTGGGAAAGCAGGCGCCGGTGACTTCGCCTGCATGCGTGTGCACCCGGCGGGCAGCTGATGGAATGCACTGCCCGCTTGGGGCCGCTCACACCTGGGCGGGCAGGTCGTGGGCACTGCCGCCACTGCTACTGCCACTGCCCCTGCTGCTGCTGCTGCTGCTGCTGGGGCTTGAGGCACTGACGGAGGCTGCCGGGCATGCCTGCGACCTACCCATCCCGGGTCCGGTCGCACACGGGATGCGCGGGCGGGCCGGCTGATCGCTGCTGCTGGCCCAGGTCCAGTCGCACAGGGGATACTGGGGCAGGTGCCCGATCACTGCGGTGGCACCCGCCAGCCCCGGGTCCCCTACGGGAGGGCCAGATGAGGGTAGGGTGGGTGCCCGATCCCCAGGGTCCCATCCGCCAGCCCCAGGTCCCCTGGGGGAGGGCCAGATGAGGGCGGGGCGGGGGCCCGAACACCACGGTCCCACCCGCCAGCCCCAGGTCCCCCAGGGGAGGGCCGATGAGGGCAGGGTGGGTGCCCGATTGCCAGGGTTCCACCCGCCAGCCCCGGGTCCCCCGGGGGGAGGGCCGGATGAGGGCGGGGCGGGTGCCTGATCACCAGGGTCCCACCCTCCAACCCTGGGTCCCCCGCGGGAGGGCTGGATGAGGGCGGGGACCTGGGGACTGCCAGCCCTAGATGGCGGTGAGCTGGCGGTTGGCACTGTCCCGCCCTGTCTGCAGTATGCAAATTAGCTGCCATCTTTGTTGGTGGTTAATTTGCATATCGCCCTGATTAGTCAATGGGAAGTGTAGCGGAGGTACGGTTAATTACCCTTTTTGTCTTTTATTAGATAGGATATCACTCCAGTAAATTTAGTTTAAAAAGAAAATAGAATTTCTTATAGACAGCATATAGTTGAGTCATGTTTTTTCAACCATTCTGTCAGTCTGATTTTTAATTAGTATATTTATACCATGTAACTTAAATGTAATTACTGCTATTTTATAATTAAATCTGCCATTGTAATTTTTGTTTTTTGTCCTTTTGTATTTCTCTGATTTTTCCCTGCCTTACTGTGGGTTACTTGAACATTTTTAGAATTACATTTTAATGTATGTACTAGTATAATGATTTTGAGTGTATCTCTTTGTATATTCTATTTTATCATTGCTCTAGGTATTATATATACATAACTTATCACGGACTATCAGTGTCTTCATTTTACCAATTCAAGTGCAGTGTAGAAATTTTGCATCCTTTTATACTTCTCCATTTATAATATACTAGAGGCCCGTTGCACAAAAATTTGTGCACTCGGCGGGGGGTTCCCTCAGCCCGGCCTGCGCCCATTTGCAGTCCAGGACCCCTTGAGGGATGTCCACCTGTCGACTTAGGCCCACTCCCCAGGGGATCAGGCCTAAGCTTGCATTCAGACATCCTCTGGCAGCCAGGGAGCCCTCGGGGGATGTCCGACTAAAGGCTTAGGCCCCCAAGGGAGCTGTGATGAGGAAGCTGGGGTGACAGAGGAGCCATGCTGTCCTGCCCCACCTCCCTGGGTCAGGTCACACACGGGACGCCTGGGCAGGCTGGCCGATCGCTGCTGCCCCGCCTGGCTGCCCCGGGTCGGGTCTCACACAGGATGCCCAGATGGCGGCTGGGTGGGCCGGCCGATCGCTACTGCACCGCCTGGCCGCCCCGGGTCAGGTCACACACGGCCGCCCGCCTCCACAGGTTGCAGATAGCAGGCCCAGATGGCAGCAGGGTAGGTGGGATGGCGCTGTCCTGCCCCACTGCCCCGGGTCACAAATAGCAGTCCCAGTTGGCGATGGGGAAGGCGGGATGGTGCTGACCCACCCTGCTTGCAGTATGCAAATTAGCTGCCATCTTTGTTGGCGGTTAATTTGCATATTGTGCTGATTAGCCAATGGGAGGCATAGTGAAGGTACGGTCAATTACCATCTTTGTCTATTATTAGATAGGCTTTGTCCTAGACATTTCTTCTACATACATTTAGAACTACATTAGATAGCCTTATGATTTTTGCTTCCATTGTCCAACATAATTTGGCAGAGTCAAGAGGAGATGTTCTATTTATCAGTATTTATGATTACCACATTCTTTCTTTCTTTCTGATGTTCCAAGATTCCTTTTTAAAATGATTCCTTTTTATACTTAGAGAGCTTCTTTAACCCATTCTTTTAGGGAAGGTTTTTATTAAAAGCTATTCTTTTAATGCACCTGGTGACAAATTCTCTTAGTTTGCTTTTATCTGAGAATGTCTTGATTCCCCCTTTATTCCTGAAGGATATTTTCACTGCGTATAGGATTCAGGTTGACAGTTCTTTACTTTCAGCATGTGAAATACATCATGCCACTTCCCTCTGGCCTGCATAGTTTCAGATGAGAAATCCATTGTCATTCAAATAGTGTTATCCCTATAGGCAAGGTGTCATTTCTCTCTTGCTGCTTTCAAGATTTTTTTTGTCATTTGTTTTCAGAAATTTGGCTATCATTTATCTTGGTGTAGAATTTTGAATTTGTCTTCTTTTTGGTTATCTCACTTCTTAAATTGTATGTCTTGTGCCAACTTTGAGAAATTTTCAGTCATTATTTTTGCCTGTTCATCAGTCTTGTTTTTTTTGTTTTTTGTTTTTGTTTTGTGTGTGTGTGTGTGTGTGTGTGTGTGCAGTTAATATTCACCCAAGGATATTTTTCCATTTAGAGAGAGTGGAAGTGAGAGGGAAAGACAGCAAGAAACATCAATGTGAGAGAGACATGTCGATTGGTTGCCTCCTTCATGCACCCCAACCAGGGCTGGGAACATGCCACCAACGCATGTGCCCTTGACTGGAATCAAACCTAGGACCTTTCAGTCCATGGGCTGACACTTTATCCACTGAGCCAAACCGACTAGGGCTCATCAACATTCTTTATCATATCCTTTAAAAAACTGATAAACGTGCTTCCTAAGTTCTGTGAGCCACTCTTGCAAATTAACCTAATTTGAGGAGAGGGTCATGGGAACTTCTGATTTGTAGCCTAATCAGACAGAAGTTGTGGGTAACCTAGGTATTTACTACTTATGATTGGCATCTGAAGTGTAGGGGTTGTAGTTTTGTGGGACTGAGCCTTAACCTGTCGGATCTGACACTGTTGCCTGATAGATAGCATTAGAATTGAATTAAAATATAGGACACCTAGCTTGTGTCATCGAGAATTGCTCAGTGTGGTGTAAAACCTCTACATATTTGGTGAACAGAGGTGTCAGATATGAAGGGTTCTGTGAGTATGGTGTCTATGTAAAAGTTAAGGAGAAACACAGGAGGGAAGAATTGGGTTTTCCCTGACATAGAAAGTAGACTGAATTGAGGTTTTTCCTACATAGGAAGGAAAAAATCTGAGTTTTTTTTCAATTTGGAATTTCTCTTTTTAATCCTGTTTATGCTTTGTGCTATCTGAATTTGAGGGTTTATAAGTTTCATAAATTCTGAAAATTTCTCTGCTATATCTCTTTGAATATTGATTACTGACAAGTGCAAAACCCCCAGGGCTGTTGAAGTCTTAACATCTGCTTACTGTTCTGTCAGTTCCTTTTTTTTTGTTTTTGACCTCTGAAGATTTCCTCTTCTCTCTTCCTGGCTGAGTTATCTTATACATCAAAAAAAGTAAAAACAAATCCACAGAACTTCTATTTATTTTGTAGCAAGAGATTTTTTAGGAAATCTAGTCCTCCATATTTCTAGAAATGGAAGTCCAAAAATTTTTCCATCCCTTCATTTGTGTTTGAGACTGTATGTATGATTTTATTGTAGGTAGCATTGAAGAGTTAAATCTAAGATAACATTAAGAGTTACAGTTAAAGACTTTGAAAATATTAGGCTAGAGGCAACTGGTCCCATAAAGATGAGCTCTAGGGTTGAGGGTTGGAGATAGGTGGTAGGGAGTAGGTTGAGCAGGGTTAACCTTCATTTCAGTTTTTAAAAAAATTTTCCTTGTTTTCTTTCTGACATTTGCCAGCTGTCCAAGTGTTTGGCACATTTTTTAAAGGTATTTTAGCTTCAGTTTCATTATCTGTCTAATGAGGATAACAGCTTCAGTTTTGTAGGGCTATTATAGAATTAAGTAAGATGATGTGTAAAATGCTTGGCCAACTGCCTGGCACAAAAAAGTGTTCAAGGAATGTCAGTTCCCCTATATCTCTTAAGTAGCATCCCTTTCCTTTTCCTGTCTCCATTTGCCAGTCAGCATTTAAGGAAGGTGGAACTGGACTGGGTGGAAGAGATACTAAGTAGGAACTAGAAGAGGAGGACCCCAGTGAGAGAAGAATGAAAGGATTTAGAAATGTTGATTTTAACTCTAATGGGACAGCCTTCATATGTAATTTGGAGACATATAATCAAAGACTAGTTACCTCAGCAACATCTGAAATAGTCTGGTAATTCTTTTGTTTATAAGCAATATTTCAGTATCATGCAATTTTAATTTACCCATGTTTTTTAGAAAACAGGCATCAAAGGGGGAAAGGAGAGGACGGGAAACCAAAGAATCTAGACTTTATTCACAACAGAGAAAATAGGATATAATTTCTATTACTACTATACTTAGAATAAATGGAATATATATTTGATGACATAAAATGCTTCCTGGCATTTTATTCATTGAAAAAATATATGTTTTCAAAGGAATAACTTGCCAACTTGTCAGCTGAAAATTATTGCCTTTTACTTTAGATCAAAAGGCCTTACTCTATGTAACAGGCAATGTAAATGAAAACAAAATATACACTGATTTAGCATGGTATGTACAACACTAAGGGATAAGAGTAGAGTTTTAGTCTCATTTCTTAATTTATAAGTTTGTGGGCATTAGATTTTATAGTAATTTATATAGACTTGTTTCCTGGTTTCATTGTAACCGTATATTACTGATCCCAATTTAAATGTCAGAGACTTAGATTAAGAACCCAAAGAAAATTTAAATTATGGGCTTCTGCTGTTTTTCACTTGCCTGATTTACCAATTTCAGTAAAGCATGAATTATAGCCTTGCTATTCTCTGGAAGACCATGACCAATACTAGAAATAATAATTTTTACCACCCCTAAATCAAGAGAAAGATCATAAAAGCAGTAATTGATTTGGCATGTGAAGAGGGGTGGGAATTTGTTTCTTTTGAAGTGAGAGTGAAAAATAGGTAATTTGCATATAGTTTAGGGGAAAATATGTAGGACTGACTTTGTGATAATCAGTTGTCATTCAAGAGGAACTTTGAGAAACCTTCTAGAGATGATTTTGAAAAAGGGAAGGAGGGAGGAAGAGCCTGTGTGTAATTCAGAGATAAGAAGCAGTCCAATTGACTATTTTAGCACATAAGTCAAAAAAAAGGTCAGGATAATTGTTTCAGAATCCCTATTTTTCCCAGCTGGTGTGGCTCAGTGGTTGAGCATTGACCCATGAACCAAGAATTCATGGTTCAATTCCAAGTCAGGGCACATTCCCAGGTTGCAGGCTTGATCCCCAGTTGGGGGCATGCAGGAGGCAGCTGACAGATGATTTTCTGTCATCACTGATGTTTCTATCTCTCTCCCTCCCCTTTCCTCTCTGAACTCAATAAAAACATATATACACAAAGAATCGGTATTTTCTAATATGACAACTAAAAAGCAATAATCTGAAATATCAGTATTAGGTGTATTAACATTTAGTTAGAATTGTGTTTATTGAATATGGTATAGAATGAGGATTGTTATTCTTAGGTCTGTGAGAATTTTTAATAATTTATACGCAAAAAAGAGTTGCACCAGACTAATGTGCTCTAAGTAAGTGTACCTGCAGGCCTTTCCTGGCAAAACTCTCAGTTCAGTTTAAGGAAAACAATTTTTCCCATTTTTCTTCCTAGTCCTTGTCTATAGGAATGTACTGTTATCACTTATTTAAAGGAATCATTAAAGCTACAGTATTGGGGTGATGGTGGTGGAGTTCAGTTGTAATCTAATTAAAAGCCAGTTACAGTTACATAGAATACTGACAGAGTCTAGCCTAAGCGGGTAGTAGTGTTACTGGAGAAGCAGACTTCTTTGGGAGTGGGGCTCTTAATGATATCTTTCGACAACAATACAATCATAGTAGGGGACTTTAATACACCACTGACATCACTAGATAGGTCCTCTAGACAAACAATCAGCAAAGAAACAGCAATCCTAAATGACTAACTAGCTCAGATGGACTTAATAGACATCTTCAGAACACTTCACCCCAAAGCCGCGGGATATACATTCTACTCACGTGCTCATGGGACAGATTCAAAAATAGACCACATATTGGGTCACAAGCAAAGTCTCCCCAAATTCAAGAAGATTGAAATCATAAAAAGCATCTTCTCAGACCACGATGGCATAATATTAGAAATAAGCTACAATAAAAACAACCCAAAATACTCAAACACTTGGAAGCTGAATAGCATGTTATTAAATATTGATTGGGTTACCAATGAGATCAAAGAAGAAATTAAAAACATCCTGGAAACTAATGACAATGAAAACACAACAATCCAAAACCTATGGGACGCAATGAAAGCAGTCCTAAGAGGGAAGTTTATAGCTCTACAGGCCTATCTCAAAAAACAAGAAAAAATGGTAGTAAATCATCTAACTCTATAACTCAAAGAATTAGTAAGAGAGCAACAAGAAAAGCCCAGAGTGAGCAGAAGGAAGGAGATAATAAAGATTAGAGCAGAAATAAATGACATAGAGACCAAAAAACAATACAGAAAATCAATGAAACCAAGAGCTGGTTCTTTGAAAGGATAGACAAGATTGAAGAACCTCTAGCCAGACTCACCAAGAAGCAAAGAGAGAGGACGCAAATAAACAAAATCAGAAACGATAGAGGCGAAATAACAACAGACCCCACAGAAATACAAATGATTGTTAAAAAATACTATGGATAGCTCTACTCCAACAAACCAGACAACCTGGTGGAAATGGACAAATTCCTAGAAAAATACAACATTCCAAAACTCAATCAGGAAGAATCTAAAAATCTCAATAGGCCAATAACTATGGAAGAAATTGAAGCAGTCATCAAAAAGCTTCCAGCAAACAAAAGCCCAGGACCGGACGGCTTCACAGGGGAGTTTTACCAAACATTCAAGGAAGAACTAAAACCTATCTTCCTCAGACTACTACAAAAAATCCAAGAGGAAGGAACACTTCCAAGCTCATTCTATGAAGCCAGCATCACCCTAATACCAAAATCAGGTAAAGACAACACAATGAAAGAGAATTACAGGCCAATATCCCTCATGAACATAGATGCCAAAATCCTCAACAAAATCTTAGCAAATCGGATCCAGCAGTACATCAGAAAGATCATACCCCACGACCAAGTAGGATTTATCCCAGGGATGCAAGGATGGTACAATATCCGCAAATCAATAAACGTGATACATCACATAAACAAATTGAAAGAAAAAAAACACATGGTCATATCAATTGATGCAGAAAAAGCATTTGACAAAATCCAACACCCATTTTTTAAAAATAATTTTTATTTCTTAAAGTATTACAAAGAGCATTACATATGTCTCCTTTTTTCCCCCCCTTGACATTCCCCCAGCCCCTCCCCCTCCCCCCAGTGTCTTGTGTCCATTGGTTAATCTTATATGCATGAATATAAGTCCTTCGGTTGATCTCTAACCCCCCCCCACCAAACCCTCCCCAGGCTTCCCACTGTAGTTTGACAGTCTGTTCAATGTTGCTCTGCCTCTGCATCTACCCCTGTTCATCAGTCTATACTGGTCCCCATTATCTGTCCCAACCTCACTGGAGCAGTCCCAACCTCACCGGGGCTGTCTCAGCCTCACCAGGGCCGTTTCAACCTCACTGGGTCCGTCCCTACCTCACCGGGGCCGTTTCAACCTCACCAGGGCCATCCCGACCTCACCGGGGTTGATTCAACCTCACTGGGGCCGTCCCGACCTCACCGGCGCCGTTTCAACCTCACCGGGGTCGTCCCTACCTCACCGGGGCCATTTCAGCCTCACCAGGGCCGTCCCAACCTCACCGGGGCTGTTTCAACCTCACCGGGGCCATCCCTACCTCACCGGGGCCGTTTCAACCTCACCAGGGCCATCCTGACCTCACTGGGGCCGTTTCAGCCTCACCGGGGCCGTCCCTACCTCACCGGGGCCATTTCAACATCACCCGGGCCATCCCTACCCCACCGGGGCCATTGCAACCTCACCGGGGCCGTCCCGACCTCATCGGGGCTGCTTCAACCTGACCGGGGCCGTTTCAACCTCACCAGGGCCGTCCTGACCTCACCGGGGCAGTTTCAACCTCACCGGGGCTGTTTCAATATCACCGGGGCCGTTTCAACCTAACCGGGGCCGTCCCGACCTCACTGGGGCTGTTTCAACCTCACTGGGGCCGTCCCGACCTCACTGGGGCCGTTTCAGCCTCACCGGGGCCGATTCAACCTCACTGGGGCCGTCCCTACCTCACCGGGGCCGTCCCTACCTCACCGGGGCCGTTCCGACCTCACCAGGGCCATCTTGACCTCACCGGGGCACTCTCAACCTCACCAGGGCTGTCTCAATCTTTCCGGGGGTATCCCGACCTCACCGGGGCCGTCCCAGCCTCACCGGGGAAACACGAAGTTTGGCCCTCTGTCCCCTGCCGAGCGACTACCCACCAGACAAAATCTCCAGATGTTCCTGGTGGCTGAACATCCAGCACTCCTGCTCAGACCACGCCCTCCACCAAGTGCACAGACTGCCCGTCTGCCGTACCCCAGCGCCCCACGCCAGACTGGAACCGGTGGGCATGTTTGTGCGCCTGCTGGTACAGCGATTCCACAACGCCGGCCCAGCAGGGCCCAGCCCCGGCCTGCCCCGAACCCGACTCCGCCCCCCAGATTGCAATTGCGTCCCTCCCGGATGCGAGGAGCTGAAATCTGCAGCCTGGTGGGTTGGGCTCTGTACTTGGTGCCTCTGCACATCCTACTCAGTCTCAGTGCTCTTCTTTCTATGCGAGGAGTTGAAATCTGCAGTTTGTTGGGTTGGGCTCTGTACTTGGTGTCTCTGCACATCCTACTCAGTCTCAATGCTCTTCTTTCTATGAGAGGAGTTGAAATCTGCAGTTTGTTGGGTTGGGCTCTGTACTTGGTGTCTCTGCACATCCTACTCAGTCTCAATGTTCTTTCTTTCCTTCCAGTTGTAGAGCTTCCACTGGGCCAACTTTCCCATGGTTCCATATGATAGCTGTTTGTCCTATAGTTGATAGTTTCGATGTTGTGTGAGGCAGCACACACAGGTCTCTTCCTTACGCCGCCATCTTGGTTCTCCTGGGTCTGCTTCTTGAGTGTGTCTCCCATGGCTGCGAGCAGTTGAAGTCTGTAATTTGTTGGGTTAGGCTGCAAAAGCGCAGGAGGGTCTTTTTGTGCACCTGGCACAGCTTGGATGGGGATGTAAATTGACTAGGGCTGGGTCTCAGGGAGTCGCCATGGTGGAGCAAATAGCACTGGCTGCGTCTCCGTGGCCCCTCGCCTCTCAGGGAAACCGGGGCTTCGCATCCCCCAGTGCCCGCGAGCAGCCCCGCGTCACAGCTTCCCTCGTTTTCCAACCACTGCAAGGCCATGGCCGCCTCTCCCTGTGGGATCTGGGGCCTCAGAGACTCGCTCCAAGCAAGCCCAGAGGATTCGAGGGTTTGTAACCGCTTCCAATTGAAAAAAAACCTGCGAATCCAGTTGCAGCCCGCATGGCGTGTGACTGCGTACCTCTGTTTTTGGCGCCTCCATAGCTCCCACTCAGTCTCACTGCACTTCTTTCTTTTCTTCCAGTTGTAGATCTCGCACTGGGCCAACTTCCCCATGGTTCTGAGTGGTGGTTGTTTGCCTCATAGTTGGTAGTTTCAATGATGCTGTGAGAGAGCAGCACGCACAGGTCCACTCCCTAAACGCCATCTTCCCAACACCCATTTTTGATAAAAACTCTCAGCAAGGCGGGAGTAGAAGGATCATACCTCAACATAATAAAAGCCATATATGACAGGACTACAGCCAACATCATACTCAATGGACAAAAACTAACACCATTTCCCCTAAGAACAGGAACAAGACAGGGATGCCCACTCTCACCACTCCTGTTCAACATAGCACTGGAAGTATTAGCCATTGCAATTAGGTAAGAAGAAGAAATAAAAGGCATCCAAATTGGAAAAGAGGAAGTAAAACTGTCCTTATTTGCAGACGACATGATATTATACATACAAAACCCTAGAGACTCCATCAAAAAGCTACTAGACTTAATACATGAATTTGGCAATGTAGCAGGATACAAAATTAACGCCAAGAAATCTGAGGCATTTCTATACACCAATAGTGAACTTTCAGAAAGAGAGATTATAAAAACAACCCCGTTTACCATCGCACCAAAAAAATTAAGCTACCTAGGAATAAACTTAACTAAAGAGGTAAAAGACCTCTACTCAGAAAACTACAGGACGTTGAAAAAAGAGATAGAGGAAGACATAAACAGATGGAAGAACATACCGTGTTCATGGACTGGTAGAATCAACATCATTAAAATGTCCATACTACCCAAAGCAATCTATAAATTCAACGCACTTCCCATTAAAATACCAACGGCATACTTCACAGATCTAAAACGAACTCTCCAAAAATTCATCTGGAATAAAAAAAGACCCCGAATAGCTACAGCAATCCTGAGAAAGAACAAAGTAGGTGGGATCTCAATACCAGATATCAAGATGTACTACAAAGCCACTGTTCTCAAAACTGCCTGGCACTGGCACAAGAACAGGCATATAGATCAATGGAATAAAATAGAGAGCCCTGAAATCGACCCGAACCAATATACTCAATTAATATTTGACAAAGGAGGCAAGAACGTACAATGGAGCCAAGATAGTCTCTTCAATAAATGGTGTTGGGAAAATTGGACAGATATATGCAAGAAAATGAAACTAGACCACCAACTTACACCATACACAAAAATAAACTCAAAATGGATAAAGGACTTAAATGTACGACAGGAAACCATAAAAATTCTAGAAGAATCCAAAGGCAACAAAATCTCAGACATATGCCGAAGCAATTTCTTCACTGATACAGCTCCTAGGGCACTTGAAACTAAAGAGAAAATGAACAAATGGGACTACATCAAAATAAAAAGCTTCTGCACAGCAAAGAAACCACTAACAAAACAACGAGAAAAACCACTGCATGGGAGAACATATTTGCCAATGTCATATCTGATAAGGGTTCAATCTCCAACATTTATAGGGAACTCATACAACTTAAAAAAAGGAAGAGAAATAATCCAATCAAAAAATGGGCAAAGGACCTAAATAGACATCTTTCAAATGAGGACATTTAGAAAGCCAAGAGACATATGAAAACATGCTCAAAGTCACTAATCATCCGAGAGATGCAAATCAAAACAACAATGAGGTACCATCTCACACCTGTCAGACTGGCTATCATCAACAAATCAACGAAGGACAAGTGCTGGAGAGGATGTGGAGAAAAAGGAACACTTGTGCACTGCTGGTGTGAATGCAGACTGGTGCAGCCACTATGGAAGACAGTATGGTGTTTCCTCAAAAAATTAAAAATGGAACTCCCATTTGACCCTGTGATCCCGCTTCTAGGAATATATCCCAAGAAACCAGAAACACCAATCAGAAAGGATATATACACCCCTATGTTCATAGCAGCACAATTCACCATAGCTAAGATCTGGAAACAGCCTAAGTGCCCATCAGTAGATGAATGGATTAGAAAACTGTGGTACATCTACACGATGGAATACTATGCTGCTGTAAAAAAGAAGGAATTCTTACCATTTGCAACAGCATGGATGGAACTGGAGAGCATTATGCTAAGTGAAATAAGCCCGTCAATGAAGGAAAAATACCACATGATCTCACTCATTCATGGATAATAGAGACCATTATAAACTTTTGAACAATAATAGATACAGAGGCAGAGCTGTCTCAAACAGATTGTCAAACTGCAGTGGGAATGCCGGGGAGGGTTGAGGGGCTGGAGGGGGAGGGTAAGAGATCAACCGAAGGACTTGTATGCATGCATATAAGCATAACCAATGGACACAAGACCCTGGGGCGTAGGGGAGGCCAGGGGATTGTCAAGGGTGGGGAAAAAAAAAAGGTCACATATGTAATACCCTTTGTAATTCTTTTTTTTTTTTTTAGTTAAATCTTTATTGTTCAGATTATTACATTTGTTCCTCTTTTTCCCCCCCATAACTCCCCTCCTCCCAGTTCCCGCCCCACCCTCTGCCCTCACTCCCCACCCACTGTCCTCATCCATAGGTGCACGATTTTTGTCCAGTCTCTTCCCGCATCTCCCACACCCCTTTCCCCCCCAAGAATAGTCAGTCCATTCCCTTTCTATGTCCCTGATTCTATTATAATCACCAGTTCATTCTGTTCATCAGATTATTTATTCACTTGATTCTTAGATTCACTTGTTGATAGATGCATGTTTGTTGTTCATAATTTGTATCTTTACCTTTTTCTTCCTCTTCCTCTTCTTAAAGGATACCTTTCAGCATTTCATATAATCCTGGTTTGGTGGTGATGAACTCCTTTAGCTTTTCCTTATCTGTGAAGCTCTTTATCTGACCTTCAATTCTGAATGATAGCTTTGCTGGATAAAGTAATCTTGGTTGTAGGTTCTTGGTATTCATCACTTTGAATATTTCTTGCCACTCCCTTCTGGCCTGCAAAGTTTCTGTTGAGAAATCAGCTGAGTCGTATGGGTATACCCTTGTAGGTAACTGAGTTTCTTTCTCTTGCTGCTTTTAAGATTCTCTCTTTATCTTTTGCTCTTGGCATTTTAATTATGATGTGTCTTGGTGTGGTCCTCTTTGGATTCCTTTTGTTTGGGATTCTCCGCGCTTCTTGGACCTGTAAGTCCATTTCTTTCACCAGGTGGGGGAAGTTTTCTGTCATTATTTCTTCAAATAGGTTTTCAATATCTTGCTCTCTCTCATCTTCTGGCACCCCTATAATTCTGATGTTGGTACGCTTGAAGCTGTCCCAGAGGCTCCTTACACTATCCTCGCATTTTTGGATTCTTTTTTCATTCCGCCCCTCCGGTTGGGTGTTTTTTGCTTCCTCGCATTTCAAATCATTGACTTGATTCTTGCGCTCCTCTGGTCTGCTGTCGGGAGTCTGTATAATATTCGTTATTTCAGTCCGTGTATGCTTAATTTCTAGTTGGTTCCCCAATATAGCATCGAGGGTCTCATTAGTTTTCTTGTAGATCTCATTAAGTTTATCGGCGGCTTTTAAACAGTTCTTGAGAGACCTTAAAAGTGTGGTTCTGAACTCTATATCTTCCATTGACAATTTTGTCCTGTTTCTTTGTCTCTGCATTTTGTTATGCTTCCTTGGTGCACCCCCTAGTGGTCTTTGTTCGCAGTCTTATAATTAAACCTTGATTGTTGTAGCTAATACCAGGGAGGGTTTGACCTCCAGGCCAGGTGGCTATGGGAATCAGCTGTGTCAGCAGTGAGAGAACTTCTGTCCTCTAGGGAGGTGCTAATCTAGCCTTTGCCTGAGGCTATCCGGCAAATGCCTCTGTACAGGGCTTGGGCGGGGCGGGTCGCACAGGATCAACAGGGTGGGCCGGAGAGAGCAGTTATGGCGGCTCTCAGTCCTGTCTCCAGGGGCTCTGCCTCTCTGAGTTCCAGCACCCGCTGCAAAGCTCAGAGAGAAAGCTGCACTCGCTCTGACCGAAGCCAGACAGTCCTGCTTCTCCCGTTTGAGTCTGGGTCCCTAAAGACTCGCCTGTATCTGGAGCTCAGAGTCTGCGACTCCCTCCGGATTGAAAACGCCAACCGCGCCCTCCGCCGCCAGCCCGCTCACGCACTCCGCACCTCAGAATTTGACTTCAGCACTGCGCCTCCTCTGAGTGTCCGTATGCGTTTCTCTTTCCTCCTAGTTGTAGGACTTCCACTCAGCCAGCGTTCCTGTGGTTCTGGGTGATGTCAGTTCCGTCTTTTAGTTTCACTTTTGAAGTAGTTGTTCAAAGCAGCAAACTCCGGCGTTAACCTATGCCGCCATCTTGGTTCTCTCTGTAATTCTTTAAGCAAGAAAAAAAAATCTAATAGAATAAAAGAGAAATATGGAAATTGACCGCACCTCCGACACACCCACCAGCCACACGCACTGACCACACCCACTAGCCAGTCAGGAGCAAATATGCAAATTAACCCAAATAAGATGGCACTTAATTTGCATACTAGGCACTAGTGGCCTGGCTCCGGGAAACATCATAGGGCACCCAGGTCACTCCGAGGTAGGCCCCATGTGGGCCCTGAGCAGCTTAGGAAGGGCCTGAGCCAGGGGGCTCCTTCCCAGGCCTATGGCTCGGCCAGAGGCTTGAGGCCGGGGCAGCGGCAGACCCAGTGATTGCCCTGGGCTGGGGGTCTCCTGCCCAGGACTAATGCTCAGGCCAGAGTCCTGAGGCCTGGGCAGGCGATCAGAGTGGGCTGGGGGTCCCCTGCCCTAGCCTAACACCCCTGTGGCCTGGGCAGGGGAGGAGCCTTCGATTGGAGCTGGCTGGGGGTCTTCTGCCCAGGCCTAACGCCCTGGCCAGAGGCCTGAGGTCTGGGCAGGTGATCAGAGTGGACTGGGGGTCCCCTGCCCAGGCCTAATGCCCCTCTGGCCTGGGAAGGGGTGGAGCCTGTGATCAGAGCTGGCTGGGGATCCCCTACCCAGGCCGAACTCCCCTCTGGCTTGGACAGGGGTGGAACCTGCTATTGGAGCTGGCTGGGGGTCCCCTACCCAGGCCTAATGCCCCAGCCAGAGGCCTGAGGCATTGGCAGGGGCGGAGTCTTGTGCTCACATGGGGCTGGGGGGTCCCCTGCCCAAGCCTAGTGCCCAGGCCAGAGACCTGAGGCCTGGGCAGGGGCGGAGCCGGCAATCGCACGGGGCTAGGGGTCCCCTGTCCAGGCCTAATGCCCTGGCCAGAGGCCTGAGGCCTGAGGCCTGGGCAGGTGATCGGAGCGGGCTGGGGGTCCCCTGCCCAGGCCTAGCACCCCTCTAGCCTGGGCTGGGGCGGAGCCGGTGATCACATGGGGCTGGGGGGTCCCCTGCCCAGGCCTAATGCCCAGGCCAGAGGCCTGAGGCCTGGGCAGGGGTGGAGTCGGCGATCGCACGAGGCTGGGGGTCCCCTGTTCAGGCCTAACGCCCCGGCCAGAGGCCTGAGGCCTGGGCAGGTGATCGGAGTGGGCTGGCGGTCCCCTGCCCAGGCCTAATGCCCCTCTGGCCTGGACAGGGGCGTAGCCTGCAATCGGAGCGGGCTGGGGGTCCCCTGCCCAGGCCTAACGCCCCAGCCAGAGGCCTGAGGCCTGGGCAGGGGCGGAGCCAGCGATCACACAGGGCTGGGTCCCCTATCCACTCCTAACACCCCAGCCAGAGGCCAGAGGCCTGGGCAGGGGCGGAACCGGTGATTGGAGCGGGCTGGGGGTCCCCTGCCCAGGCCTAACGCCAGGCCAGAGGCCTTAGGCCTGGGCAGGGGCCAAGCTGGGGATGGGTGTAAACTACAGAGGAAACACCTTTTCTGTCCGCTCATTGGCTAAGCTCCCTGTATGCCACTGGTAATATTCTTAGTAACTTGGGTAATAAGAATCCAAGAAGGTGATGTAGGGTTTTTCCACCTACAAAAATGAAGGTCCTCTGCTGGAGGGCTAAGAAATGTCATATCCTTCCCTAGCCAGTTTGGCTCAGTGGATAATGCCTCGGCCTGCCCACCACAGGGTCTGGGCTCAATTCTGACCAAGGGCATGTACCTAGGTTGCAGGCTCCTTGCTGGCTGGGGCCCAGGTCAGGGCTCATGCAGGAGGCAACCAATCAAAGTGTTCCTCTTACTTTGATGTTTCTCTCTTTCCCTTTCTCTTCCACATTCTCTAAAAATCAATGGAAACAAATCCTCAGGTGAGGATAAAAAAAATAATAAAGAAATGTCATATCCTATGAAAGACACATCTTGAAAATGCCTAAAGAAAGTTGTCATTTTTTCATGGTGAAGGGACTGGAGTCTGTGTTGATGAAAACACCTTGGTGGCTGTGGTGACTGGCAGTGGCTGCAGCAGCGGGGTGATGGGGCTGGTGCCTTCCCCTGATCAGCCTGGTCACCTCCCACAAAGGGAGGCCAGACTGTGGCTTAGGCCTTATCCCCAAGGGGAGCAGGGACTGGGCCTAAGCCATCAGTAGGACATCCCCTGAGGGCTCCCAGTATGTGAGAGGGGGCAGGCTGGGCTGAGGGACCAACCCCCCCCCCAGTGCACAAATTTCGTGCACTGGGCCCCTAGTTTTCTAATATTTGCACAGGAGTATGATATGTGATAAAAGGCTTTATTTGCCTGGAGTTACATTCCTTAGGTTGTAGAGTCCCATGTCCCTTAAACCAGTCCTAAAGAAGGTGCAGCTGGAGGTCCAGCAGAGCCAAAAGGAGTGCTAGTGTCCAGAGCTTCTGTTCCATATTGCAGCTGGGCCCAGTTCAGCATCAGGTTAAAGTCCATTAGTCCAGCAGTTGCCAACCGGTGGTCCACGGACCACTGGTGCTCCATGAGGTCCGAAAGGTTGGCGACTGCTGATGTAGTCCATTGTGTGGAGCCCACATGGCCATGAGCCTCGTGGGTGAATGCAGGGGAATGTGGCTCCTGTAACAGGACTTAGGCACAAACAACAAGTGAGTCAGGGAACCAAGAGCCAAGAGAGGGAGTTCCCTTTTTCTAGGAGTTTAAATATTCAGGTTTCACGCCCTTGCAGTGGCCATGCCTGTTTTGGCCACTGACTTGTTTCCAGTATGAGACTTTACTGGGCATGCATTGAAACTGTTTTTGTCCAGTCCCCACCTCCACCACCACCCCCCATTGATCAGCTGGGAAAAGACTTGGAGAGTGTTAACTTAGCAAAGCTGTATAAATGGCATGTGTGTATTATCTAGTCTTCCCTTTATTCCTTTCCTGCTAAATAATAACCACATTATTACTTTAGGTATCATTAGGTGTCTCTCATTCATTACTGATTGATTTAGAGAAACTCCATAAACAAGAAATTCATTTAGTAAGATACAAACAGAAATCCCACTTAAATAAAATGAAGTTGCCACTGTTATATCTACTTCCTCCCTCTGTCATCAACAGAAATGCCAAATTCTTTTCCCAATCTAGTGACCGAGTTCAGGCTCTGGGATTAGTCTGGCTTCATATTAGATTCTACCACTATTGGCTATGTGATCTTTGTTAAATTACTTAGCTTCTCTGTGCCTCAGTTTCTTCTATAAAATAATAAGGCTTTCTTCCTCATAGAGTTGTTGTCAGCCTTAAGTGTGGTAATACCTATAAAACACTTCCTACACTCTTGATATAATAACATACCTTAATCAGAACAGCACCATCATTTTAACCATTAGGTTGGGAATAGTATAGTCACAACCCAATTTACTAATCATTTTTTGGACATTAATTAGCTGCCAGTCAACTGCATGTCTAAACAGACTTACTTTATGCATTGTTATTGTGGGGGCGGAAAAATAACTTTCCTCCTACCTTACTAAATTCTTCTGGTTGGATTAATAATCAAATTTGAATGAGTCAGATTAGCAGGAAAAAATGATGAAGTTTATTATATGCCTACACACTGGGGTGCCAGAAGAATATAAGACCTGGGGATACATCTGGCTGTTGAGGCTTATACACCATTCTGGACTTAAGCAGAGGGAGTCAGGGATCATGGACTTCAAAGAGAAAGTAGGCAATTCACAGGTAGATGAGAAAGAGCAACGATGTGTAAACAAATTCTTGCTGGGCCATTCTGGAACAGTGCAGATACAGAGGAGAGTCTAACAGACATTGATTGGCTTCTCCCTGTCTGCCACACTTAGTTCATATGTGCTAAGGTGAATTTGCAAAGGTTACCTTTTTGGAGCAGGTTTTTCCATCTGAATTCCTTTAAGCAGGTAAGGGGCAGGTAAAAACAGCTGCAAAACCCTATTTGAGTTGGTTGGATTTTAATTGTTTTCAGCTCAAAATAATCTGCATGCCAGAGTGGCACATTCTGAGGAGACTCATTCTGGACCCCTACATTATCTTCTCCTATCAAAACAAATTCTTTAACAGACCATACAGACTCCATCTGATGAAGAGGGGATGGTAAATCTAAAATGGAAAAATATTAGAAATTATGCAAAACTCAGCTTTCATAGTAGAATAATATATGTGGCAATGTGACCTAAGTAATCTTATTAATTACCAAAATCTCTAACTTCTGCTGTTTTGCTTTTAGTCATTCTATTCTGTGACATTTTGAGTAAAACATGTTATTTATTACTAGAGGCCCGGTGCACAAAAATTTGTGCACGACCTGCTGGCTTAGGCCTGCTCCGGGGTGGCAGAGAGCAGGCCCAATCCCTAGGTGCAGCCCCTGGTCGGGCTCAGAGCAGGGCTGATTGGGGAGTTGGGGCACTGCCCCCTGTCATGCACAGAGCAGGACGGATCCGGAGGTTGGGGCGCCGCACCCTGTCACACTCAGGGCAGGGCCGATGGGGAGGTTATGGCTCTACCCCGTCACACACAGAGCAGGGCCGATCAGGGGGTTGGGGCGCCGCAGCCTGTCACACACAGAGCCGCAGGGCGATCAGGGGGTTGGGGAGCTCCCCCCTATCAGGCACAGAGCAGGGCTGATCAGGGAGTTGGGGCGCCTTCCCCTGTCACGAACAGAGCAGGGCGGATAGGGAGGTTGTGGCCCCGCCCCCTGTCACACACAGAGCCGCAGGGCAATCAGGGGGTTTGGGCGCTGCCCCCTGTCACGTTGATCCTGGTGCCGGGAGGCCTCATGGCTCCGCTGATCCCGGTGCTGGGAGGCCTCGCGGCTCTGCTGATCCCAGTGCTAGGAGGCATATTACCCTTTTCCTATATAGGATAGAGGCCTGGTGCATGGGTGGGGGCCAGCTGGTTTGCCCTGAAAGATGTCCTGGATCAGGGTGGGGGTCCCCACTGGGGTGCCTGGCCAGCCTGGATGAGGGGATGATGGCTGTTTGCAGCTGGACACACACCCTTCAGTGTGGGGGTCCCCACTGGGGTGCCTGGCCAGTCTGGGTGAGGGGCTGAGGGCTGTTTTCAGGCTGGCGGGTGACGGAAGCTCCCAACCGCTCCTTTTTTTCTTTTTCTTTTTTTTATTCTGGGCCAGCTTTAGCTCTGGCTCCAGCTCTTAGACCTCCGCTGCTAAAAGCAGGTATCTGGTTTGTTTGGGTTCTATAATCGAAACACTGTTTCAACTCCAGCTCTGAGATCCCAGCTGGCTGAAAGCAGGTTTCTGGGGTTTTGTTTAGCTTCTATATTTGTAACAATGTTTTAAACTGCAAACTCAGAGGCTGGCAGCGTCAGGCGGGGAACGTTGGAGTCCTCCGTCACTGAAGCAAGCAAGCCTCATATTCACTTCAAGCTGCCTGGCTGCCGGCCACCATCTTGGCTGGTAGTTAATTTGCATATCACCCTGATTAGCCAATGGGAAGGGTAGCGGACGTTTGGCTAATTACCATGTTTCTCTTTTATTAGATAGGATTATTTTCGTGTTAATCACATTTTCCCCTCTAAAATATGGAATTGAAAAATTTTCTGCATTTGTAAGTATAATTTTTTTAATAACCAGGCGACAAAACTCTTTGCAGGGCAGTGTGGCTCCAATTTGGTAGGGCAAGTCAATGAAAAAAAGTATTATTTGTTCACTAAATTCTGCCCTACAGTAAACTTTTCAAAAACTTCGCAATTGTGTTGTTAGGTTATCTACGTAAACATTCATTAGCATAGTGTGTAATTACAGGGAAACCAGAAAATATGTTCTTTTACCAACACTGTGGTGTATCTAGAAATAGAGCAAGAGGTTGACAAAGATTGATGCTTCTTCCACAATTCCCTGTGGCATGCATTTGGCTCCCTCCCCCCAAAGGCTAGTGACATCTATCCTTTGCCAGCTGCTATTCAGTTGTCTGGGTTATTTTGGGTGGCAGTGGGTTCATTCCTGTGTGGAAACGGCTGTATATGTTTGCTTTTTAAAATGTCCTGTTCAAATGTGTTATGAAAAATTGGGGAGTGGAAATCATAGTCTTTCTGACACAGTTTATGTTTGAGTCCTGGGGAATTGGCCAGGTTGTAAACTTCAGAAGCCTCTGGAACATAGTACAGAAACCAATTGTACATTAATTTTAAATATCTACTGTAAAGGGGGTTTCAGAGCAGCTTAGTGAGCAAGGGAATGCTGTGGACACTGCATTAAAAATTCTGTGACATTTGGATCTTCAGATATCCTATGTGCAAGGGGAAATTGGGGGGTGCAAGTGAAATAATAGGTGATACAATAAATTGGATTGGTAGCTTATTTTTTATCAATAGGTTGGATGGAAACATGAAAACCTGCTTGCTAGATTTAAGTGAGTCATAAAGATGAAGGCAATGGATCCAGAATCAAGATACAAAAAGAGCCTGGCCGACTGGTCCTATGGGTTGAAATGATGGAATTTAATAAGGATACATTGGAAAGTCTATACTTAGGAAGGGCAATTTATTACTGATTGGCTGAATAGTCATTCATACTTTTATGCGATTGGTTCCTTTACTACCTGTGTAACATTTGGCAAGTTACTTAAACCTGTTTGAGTCTCAGTATCCTCATCTGTTAATATATTCTCATGGTAAAAAACAAATCCAATAATGCAAAGGAACCTAAAATGAAAATTAATCTCACAGGCCCCCAGTTCCTCAAGCCCTTTCTCCTGACATTAAAAACCCCCACATTCTTCGAGAGAGCGTGTGTGTGTGGGTGTACAAACCTTTTTAAAAAACATATAATATGTTCACTATTTTCCCTGCTGACTTTTTCACTTAATTTATCTTGTAGGTAATTACATGTTAGCACATATATAACCACGTTATTTTCCCTGTGATTTGCTTTATATATCTAGTTTATAGATTCAAAACACAGATTCTGAAATCACACTACCTGGGTTAAATTCCCAGCTGTGTGACCTTGGGCAAGTTACTTAACTTCTGTGTGCCTACATGTTGACTTATCCATTAGTCACAGTAGGCACAGTGCCTAGGACCTGTTATATTTTTAGGAGCACATGAAAATGTTTTAAGTTTAATTTCTTTTAAAATCAGAAGAAAACATGACTTTAAATCTAATTAATATGTAATAATGAATCCATCTTGGATTGTATTAATCTTTATATGCCAAAGCAGTTATAAAATATCACTTTCAATGTATATATATATATATATTTATATTTATATATTTATATATTTAAAATATATTTTTATTGATTTTTACAGAGAGGAAAGGAGAGGGATAGAGAGTTAGAAACATAGATGAGAGAGAAACATCTACCAGCTGCCTCCAGCACACCCCCTACTGGGGATGTGCCCACAACCAAGGTACATGCCCTTGACTGGAATCGAACCTGGGACCCTTCAGTCCGCAGGCCGACGCTCTAGCCACTGAGCCAAACCAGTCAGGGCTCACTTTCAGTATTTTTTATGGTGGAAGGGTCCCACAATGGACCAAAGCGCCCAGGGCCCACAGAAGTCATAAGGTGCCAGGTGTGCCAGGGGTTCATTTGTGAAATGGATATAACAGTAGTGCCTACATCATAGGGTGTGAAAAATACCTGAGTTGATATTTGCAAAGCTGATAGAGTTTGGCAGTACCAATTTCAACATGTTTGTTAAGTAAACAAATTTTTAAAAATAGGTACATTTTTAAATGGCTCAGTGGTTGAGTGTTGACCTATGAACCAGGAGGCCACAGTTCAATTCTGAGTCAGGGCACATGCCTGGGTGGCAGACTCGATCCCCAGCGTGTGGGGCATGTAGGAGGCAGCCAATCAATGATTATATCTCATCATTGATGTTTCTCTCTCTCTCCCTTCCTCTCTGAAATAAATAAAAATATATTTTAAAAAATAAATAAAAATAGGTAAATCACTTATACTGTATAGTAAAAAAAATTCTACTACTGAAAAGGAATACAATGATACCACTTGTATAATCACATAGATCTTTTATTTATTTAAACTATCTCCTATATGATGGGCATTCAGTTGTTTCCAATCCTTGCTATTACAAACAATACTGTAATAAATACTCCTATACATGTGTCATTTTACAAATGTGGGAGTTTAACAGTAGGATAAATTATCTGAAATATAATTGCTGGGTCAATTATTTTAAATCTTGATATATATTGCTGAATTACCTCCATACTGGTTGTACCAGTTTACATTCCTATCAGAAATGTAAGAGGGTGTCTGTTTTCCCAAACCCTCATCAAGCATAGTGTTACCAAACTTTTAGACCTTTGAAAATTTTATAGGTGAAAATGGTATCTCATTGTAAATGAGCATCTCTTTCATTAGGAGTGAGTTTCAGTAACTTTGACATGCTAAAAGCAGTTTTCATTTTTGTGAATTGTTTGTTCATATCCTTTGCCTATTTTTCTATTGGTCATTTTCTTTTTTGATTTGTAGGCGTTTTATTATATGTTAAGGAAACTAGTGCTATGACTTGTCCTTTAAAAAAATATATATATTTTATTATTGATAGTATTATAGATGTCTTGTCTGTTGACTTTGCTTGCAGTGTTTTTTCCATGCAGACTTAAAAATTTTTATGCATTCAAGTTTGTCAGTATTTTCTTTATGGCTTCTGGATTTTATGCCCTGTTTAGAAATTCTTTTCTCACATTGGGAATATATATTTAAAATTCCCACAGTATTTATTTATTTTTTAAAATATACTTTTATTGATTTTAGAGAGGAATGAAGAGGGGAGAGAGAGATAGAAACATCAATGATGAGAGAGAATCATTGATTGGCTGCCTCCTGCACACCCCACACTGGTGATGGAGCCTGCAACCCGGGCATGTGCCCTTGACCAGAATCGAACCTGGGACCCTTTAGTCCGCAGGCCGACACTCTATCCACTGAGCCAAACCAGCTAGGGCTTCACACGTTATTTTATATGATTAGAAAAAAGTTTAAACTGTGATCTATCTAGAATTATTCTGAGATAAGGAGCATTATTCATTGTAGAAATTTTAATTTTAAAAAACATATTTTTGTTGATTTCAGAGAGGAAGGGAAAGAGAGAGAAAGATAGAAACATCAATGGTCAGAATCATTGATCAGCTGCCTCCTGCATGCACCCCATGGGGAACCGAGCCTGCAACCCGAGCACGCGCCCTTGACAGGAATCGAACTCGGGACACTTCAGTCCACAGGCCAATGCTCTAACCACCAAGCAAAACCAGCTAGGGCAGAACATTTTAATTTTTAATGTAGTCAAATAAAACAATTTTTTCCTTATGGGCTTTTTAATATTATCTTTTTTTAAACGGACCTTTCTTATCCCAAGGTAATAAACATCCAGCTGATTTTTTCTAATATGTTTTAGTTTCTTAAAAACTACTCCCATCTGGAATTTATTTTGGTGCAAAGAATGTGGTAGGGATCTAGTGTACGTCTAACCAGTTGTCGCTACACCATTTGTTGAATACAACCATTTCCTCCACTGATTTGAAATATGGCTTTTATTCCTACACCAAAGTCCTATATATATTTAGCTCTATTTCTGGACTGTATTCTGTTCCGTTGCTATGTTGGTCTGTCTGTTTATGCATCAGTATTAAGCTGTTTTGAATACCATAATGTGAAGCAAGTATATATCTTATCCCTAATTTATTTAAGGGTATTTTAAATCAGCAATGGATATTGAATTTTGTCAAGTAACTTTTCAGCATCTGTGAAAACCATATTATTTTTCCTTGATCTGTTAATATAGTGAATTACTTTAATGGATTTCTAATGTTAAAAAAATTTTCTTCCAGAAATAAAACCACTTCATCATTAGTGTATTATATTCTTCCAATGGGCTTTATAATTGTATTTGTTTATAGTTTGTATAGGATTTTTGCATTGATATTCATAAATGAGATTGAGCTATAGCTGTGAAATTTGAAGGAGATGATTAGAATTTTTCTCTGTGCTATGAAACAGGTGAAATACATTGGAGTTATTCAGTACTTTAAGATTTGGTTACATTTATCTGAAATTTCTGGGTCTCATATATTGTGGGAGGCACTCTTTGACATTTTCAATTTCTATAATAGTAATTGATTGTTTATTTTCATCTTCTTGGGTTAATTTTGTTGATTCACATTTTCCTAGGAAATAACCAGGTTTTCAAATTTATTTGTATAGAGTTTAGTAAATTATTGTACAATAATTCTTTTGATTTCATCTGTTTAGGTTTACTTCTCTTTTTTCAATTTTGTGATTTTCTTTATTTCTACAAAATGAGTTTAAAAAAACAGATTTCATGCGATATAATTCACAAATATACAATTTCCCATTTAAAGTGAATACTTTAATAGTTTAATACTTTAATAGTATGTTCACAGAGATGTACAGTCAGCACCACACTTTTTAGGACACATTCTATGCCATTAGAATAAACCTTATAGCCATTAGCAGCCTAATTTTCCTTCAAGGCAACCAGGCTTAGCCAACCACTAATCTCTTTATGTCTGTATAGACCTGCCTATTTTGGACATTTCATATAAATGGAATTATACAATATGTGGTCTTCTGTGACTGGCTTCATTTACTTAGCATACATTTTCAAGGGTCATCCATATTGTTATAATTTTTTTCTTTTCTTTTCTTTATTTAAAAAAATATTTCTATTCCTCTTTAGAGAGAAAGGAAGGGAGAGAGAGAGAGAGAGAAACACCAATGTAAGAGCAGAACATGGATCGCATGTCCCCTACTCAGGATCGAGCCTGCAACAACGACATGTGCCCCGACCGGGAATCGAATCAGCAACCTTCTGGTGCGTGGGAAGACACACAACCAACTGAGCCCCACCAGCCAGGGCAAAGTTATTCTTTTTAAGAACATTTATTCTTTATTTTTGTTGTTGTTAATCCTCACCTGAGGATTTTTTTTCCCTTTGATTTTTTAGAAAGGGTGGAAGGGAAGGGGAGAGACAGAGAGTGAGAAACATTGATGTGAGAGAGACACATTGACTGACTGCCTCCTGCATGTGCCCAGACCAAGACCAGGGATTGAGCCTGTAACCAAGGTATTTGTCCTTGACCAAAATTGAAGCCAGGACCCTTCAGTCCACGGGCTGACACTGTATCCACTGAGCCAAACCGGCTAGGATATAAGTTTTAAAATGTAGATCTAAAGTTGTTTTTATAATGTCCCTTATCAGTATACCATCTGCATTAGTCAGCTAGGGCTATCATAACAAGATACCACAAATGGGTGGCATTTTAAACAACAGAAATTTATTTTCTCACAAATTTGAACTAGAAGTCCAAGATCAAGATGTAAGTAGAGTTGTTTTTTCCCTCAGGCATCTCTTTAGCTTGGAGATGGCTGTCTTCTTACTGTGTCCTATCCTATGGTTGGTGTTGTCTAAATGGCTGTGTGTCTGTGTCTTAATATCCTCTTATTATGAAACCAGTCACATTGGATTATGGCCTACCCTAATGACCTCATTTTAATTTAAATAGCTCTTTAATGACCTTGTCTCCAAATACAGTCATATACGGAAGTACTGGGGATTAGGGCTTCATAATAAGAGTTTTGACAGGATACAATTTAGTCCATAACACCATGTTAAAGAAAAAAAAATCAAACTTGTATAGCCTAGTCTGTTTCTATATATATTTTTGTTCAGTTACACTCAGTCAAAATGCTCAAAGGAGTTTGTGTGTATGTGTGTGTGTGTGTGTGTATGTGTGTGTTTGTGTGTATGCAAAATCCCAGTCTGATCATTCAATTAGGTCTAAATTTTAAATGATTTTTTTCTGATTACAAAATTAACATATGTACACTATACAAGATTCAAATGCTACAGAAATACATGAACTGAAAAGTGAAGTCTTCCATAATTGCCACAATCAACAGGTCAACAGTGTATTTACAGCTTACTCCTCGAATTTTTCTTCCTTACTTAGCAATATTAATAATGGAAAAGGAATCATATTCAACATTAAAATATTATAGCATATTCTTTTCTGTTAATATGTCATGCACATCTTTCTATGGTGCATGGATTTGTGCACCAGTGGGGTCCCTCGGCCTGGCCTGAGCCCTCTCACAATCCAGGACCCCTTTGGAGGATGTAGAACTGCTGGTTTTGGCCCAATCCCTGCAGACCAGGCTGAGGGACCCCACTAGTGCACGTGAACCAGGTCTCTAGTATGCATATAAGATCTTTGGTTAATTTCTTCCTGATTTCACCCCTCCCCCTTCCCTCTGAGATTCATCAGACTGTTCCATGTTTCCATGTCTGTGTGTTGAGCATCTGCCCCCTGGTGGTCAGTGCGTGTCATAGCTACCGGTTGAACGGTCACTTAGGCTTTTATATATAGACTAGAGGCCCAGTGCATGAAATTCGTGCAGTGGGGGTGGGGGGGACTGTCCTTCAGCCCGGCCTGCACCCTCTCCAGTCTGGGACCCCTCAAGGGGTGTCGACTGCGCACTGGGATCAGGCCTAAACGGGCAGTCGGACATCCTGCTCACAATCCAGAACTGCTGGCTCGCAACTGCTCGCCTGCCTGCCTGCCTGATTGCCCCTAACCGCTTCTGCCTGCCAGCCTGACTGACACCTAACTGTTCCCCTGCTGGCCTGATTGCCCCCAAATGCCCTCCCCTGCCGGCCCAATCACCCACAACTGCCCTCCCCTACAGGGCATCTTTTGGTGGCCATCTTGTGTCCACATGGGGGCAGCCATCTTGTGTGTTGGAGTGATGGTCAATTTGCATACTGGTTGTGACTAATTAGCATATCAGGGCTAATTAGCATATCCCTCTCTTATTGTGTTGGAGTGATGGTCAATTTGCATACTGGTTGTGACTAATTAGCATAACAGGGCCAATTAGCATACTCCTCTTATTGTGTTGGAGTGACGGTCAATTTGCATAATGCTCATGACTAATTAGCAAATCCAGTCATGACTGTTAGGGTGTCATGACCAATTTGCATATTGCCCTTTTATTAGTATAGATGTATAGCAACTGTTGTGTATATATACCATGATTTATTTAAATACCACCCTATTAATGAACATTTAAATTGTTACCAACCTTTAGTTGCTGCAAAAACACCACAAACAATCTAAACTAATAAAAGAGAAACATGGTAATTGGCGTACGACCGCTACCCTTTTCATTGGCTAATCAGCGAGATATGCAAATTAACTGTCAGCCAAGATGGCGGCCGGCAGCCAGGCAGCTTGAAACTAACATGAGGCTTGCTTGCCTCAGTGATGGAGGATTCCAACGGTCCCCGCCTGCAGCTGCAGGCCTCTGAGCTGGCAGTTTGAAACATTTTAACAAAAAAACCCCCCCCCCGAAACCAGCTTTCAGCGAGCTGGGATCTCAGAGCTGGAGTTATACATTGTTTCGATTACCTACTTTTACCAGCGGAGGCCTAAGAGCTGGAGCCTCAGAGCTAAAGCTGGCCCAGAATTAAAAAAAAGAAAAAAAAGAAAAAAAGGAGCGGTTGGGAGCTTCCGTCACCCGCCAGCCTGAAAACAGCCCTCAGCCCCTCACCCAGGCTGGCCAGGCACCCCAGTGGGGACCCCCACCCTGAAGGGTGTGTGGCCAGCTGCAAACAGCTCTCAGCCCCTCATCCAGGCTGGCCAGGCACCCCAGTGGGGACCCCCACCCTGATCCAGGACACCCTTCAGGGCAAACCAGCCGGCCCCACCCATGCACCCGGTCTCTATTCTATATAGTAAAAAGGTAATATGCCTCCCAGCACAGGGATCAGCGGAGCCGAGAGGCCTCCCGGCACCGGGATCAGTGTGACAGGGGGCAGCGCCCAAACCCCCTGATCGCTCTGCGGCTCTGTGTGTGACAGGCGGCGGGGCCACAACCTCCCTATCCGCCCTGATCTGTTCGTGACAGGGGAAGGTGCCCCAACCTCCTGATCAGCCCTGCTCTGTGCCTGATACGGGGGAGCTCCCCAACCTCTGATCACCCTGCGGCTCTGTGTGTGACAGGGTGCAGCGCCCCAACCCCCTGATTGGCCCTGCTCTGTGTGTGACTGGGTAGAGCCATAACCTCCCCATCGGCCCTGCCCTGAGTGTGAGAGTGGCGGTGTCCCAACCCCCTGATCGGCCCTGCTCTGTGGGTGATAGAGGGCGGCGCCCCAACCTCCTGATCCCTTCTCTGTGTGCATGACAGGGGGCAGCGCCCCAACCCCCGGATTGGCCCTGCTCTGTGCGTGACAGTGGGTGGCGCCGCAACCTCCCCATCGACCCTGCCTTGAGTGTGACAGGGGGCGGTGCCCCAACCCCCCAATCGGCCCTACCCTGAGCGTGACTGAGGGTGGCATCACAACCTCCTGATCCGCCCTGCTCTGTGCATGACAGGGGGCGGCGCCCCAACTCCCCAATCGGCCCTGCTCTGAGCCCAACCAGGGGCTGCACCTAGGGATTGGGCCTGCCCTCTGCCACCCGGGAGTGAGCCTAAGCCAGCAGGTCGTTGTCTCCCGAAGGGTCCCATAGTGCGAGAGGGCACAGGCCAGGCTGAGGGACCCCCCCTTCCCCCCGAGTGCACAAATTTTTGTGCACCGGGCCTCTAGTCCTATATAATAAAAGCCTAATATGCAAATTGGCCAAATGGCAGAACAACCGGTTGCTGTGATTTGCACTGACCACCAGGGGGAAGATGCTCAATGCAGGAGCTGTCTCCAGCCTGCAGGCCCCAGGCCAGCTAAGGTGGGTGCCAGTGGGGCCCCCCAACTCCCCCGCTGGTTGCCCCACAGAGGGAGGTGACCTGTGGTGGTGGGGAGTGGGGCAGGCAAGTGGGTGGCACCAGGCTTGCCAAGGCAGGTGCCAGCAGGAACGCCCCCTTCCCACCATTATCCTGCCAGTCTCCCCACAGATTGGCCCTGATCGCTGGCCAGGCCTCGGGACCCTACCCATGCATGAATTTCATGCATCGCTCCTCTAGTACTACAATAAACATCTATTGCATTCATCTTTGTGCTCATGGGATTCTGTAGAATGATTTCCTAGAATTTGAAAAGCTATAGTCAGGGGTTATAAACATTTATAATTTTAACAAATGCTGCCAAATTTCACAGTAGTTTTTTCTTGTTGTTAATTCTCACCTGAGGATAATTTTCCCATTGATTTTTTGAGAGAGTGGAAGGGAGGCTGGGAGGGGAAAAGAGAGAGAGAAATATAGATATAAGAGAGACATTTTGATTGGTTGCCTCCCACACACACCCCAACCAGGGCCTTGGATCTAGCCTGCAACCCAGGCATGTGCCCTGGACCTGGGATCAAACCCGAGACCCTTCTTTGGTGCATGGGCTGATGCTCCATCCACTGAGACAAACTTGCCAGGACCACAATAGGTTTTTTAAATTATTTTTATAATTAATTTATAGAGAGAGGAAGGGAGAGACAGTTAGAAACATTAATGAGAGAGACGCATCAATATTGATCAGCTGCCTCCTGCCTCCCCCTATTGGAGATTGATCTGGAAACCTGGGCATATGCCCTGACCAGGAATCCAACAAATGACCTCAAGGTGCATGGGTCAACGCTCAACCACTGAGCAATACTGGCCTGGCACACAGTTTTTAACTTGGAGGCAGTTCCTGCAGAGGTGGATCATGTTGGCAGAGACTACTTTTACTCCAGGTGATTCAAGAAGTTGTTTAGAGGTCCATGGTAGACCCTATTCTGTCCTATCTTTTGTAGGGGTACATTTTGGGTAATTTTTATATACATTTTTGGGAAATACTAATCTAAAATTATCTTTTAGACTTTGGCCATTAGACTTTAAAAGAAATTTAATGAGTAATGCACTACCCATGTTGGAAAAATCTATGTATTTGACATGCATTGTTTGATGCAAGTCCTTTTTTCTTTTCTTTTTTGATCTTCTAAGAGATACCATATGATTTATTTCTATCTCAACAATAGGATTATGAATTATGATTATGGCAGTTCTCCTTTTCCATTAACAATAATGAACTCACTCATGGGTACATTTTATAAAGCATGCTCACAATAATGTGCCACATAACACTGAAAGTGTACTTATCCTATGTTTCTGTTATTTACAATATATTTCTATTCAAACTATGTTCACATAGAACAATGATTACATCTCAGAACTATGATTTCTGTTTGAAATTAGACATCACACACAACATGCATGCTATCCTAAATTCATTCATGATCTACAGTAAAGTTTTTATACTTGCAAATATATAATATTTATATTAAAATAAATGTAAATATACTTGCAATCCAATGTGCAGTACATGATATCTGCCACTGGCGTTAGACACAGGCAAGAGGACTGTTCCAGTCTCTCAGCACATTTTGTTTTTTTCTTTTCCAGTTACCATGCCAGCAATCTTACAGTTTTGTTGTCACTGTAAACTACCTAGATCAGCCTTCTACTTCAAATAAACGAAGCCAGCATTATCCAATTATGGCCTAAGAATGGCCTAATCTTTAAGACCAGCTGCCATAGGATAGTATAGGCATCCCTTTAATCAAAATGATAATATCTGATTCTTTCAGTTTGCCTGTTACAATAATGGAAATGCTGAGCGAGAATACACGAAAATAACTACATTTTGCATTGATTTGTTAGAAGCTCTGCCCATCATTTTGACATAATGTACTGTAACACTAAATTTTAGTGTGTTCTTTTCCTTTTGTTTTAACTGTTGTTGCATTGAGATTTTCTTTTTGAAAAATATATTTTTATTGATTTCAGAGAGGAAGAGAGAGGGATAGAGAGATAGAAACATCAATGATGAGAGAGAATCATTGATCGGCTGCCTCTTGCATGTCCCACACTGGGGACTGAGCTTGCCAGTCAGGCATGTGCCCTGACCTGGAATCGAACCCTGACCTCCTGTTTCATAGGTTGACACTCAGCCACTGAGCCACA
The DNA here is from genome assembly GCF_014108235.1 of Myotis myotis. Lineage (NCBI taxonomy): Eukaryota > Metazoa > Chordata > Mammalia > Chiroptera > Vespertilionidae > Myotis > Myotis myotis. The sequence goes on from NW_023416346.1 coordinate 42,902,923, forward strand.
TCAGCTGGGTGCATTGATGTTTTCTAATAAAGACTAAAGTTGTGTACACCCTTGATTTCTTTTTTATTGTCCCTACTTAAAATAATATATTTTTGTTGCCTACCATAGTAATGCATGTTTATTGTGAAACAAAACAAAATAAAAAATAGCACTATATAACAGATAGTGGAAATAGGTTATAAACCTATATTTCAGAGACAATCTTTGTTTTGTTTTATTTGTTTTTGTCTTTATTGTTGAGAGTATTACATATGTCCTCCTCTTTTTCCCCTCCTTGCCCCCCACCACCCGTTCCCCACCCCACCCCAGGTCTTCACCACACTATTGCCTGTGTTCATGGGCAATGCATATATGCATATACATTCTTTGGCTAATCTCTTTCCACCCCTGCCTTCCCACTGAGATTTTTCAGTTTGCTCCATGTTTCCATGCCTCTGGTTCTATTTTATTCATCAGTTTATTGTGTTTATTATATTCCACATATAAGTGAGATTACGTGATATTTGCCTTTCTCTGACTGGCTTATTTCACTCAGCATAATAATCTCTAGGTCCCTCCATGCTGTCTCAAAGGGTAATAAATAGATCCTTCTTCTTTGCAGGTGCATAGTATTCCATGGTGTAAATGTACCACAGCTTTTTTATTCATTTATCTATTGATGGACACTTGGACTGTTTCCAGATTTTAGCTGTTGTAAATAATGCTACTATGAACATAGAGGTACATATATTCTTTCTGATTGGTGTTTCAAGATTCTTAGGATATGTTCCAGGAAGTGGGATCACTATGTCAAATGGCAGTTCCGTTTTTAGTTTTTTTAGGAAACTCTACACTGTTTTCCACAGTGGCTGTACTAGTCTGCATTCCCGCTAGCAGTGTCCTAGGGTTCCTTTTTCTACACATCTTTACCGGCACTTGTTATTTGCTGATTTGTTGATGGTAGCCATTCTGGCAGGTGTGAGGTGGTACCTTTCCCTCCATTGGCCCCCCTCCTCTTTACCCCTGCCCTTAACCCAGGCATTCACCCCACTATTGTCTGTGTCCATGGATTATGCGTATAAGTTCTTTGGTTAATCTCTTTCTGCTCCCATCTTTCCCCTGAGAATACTCACTTTGCTGCATGCTTCTTTGTCTCTGGATCTATTTTGTCAGTTTATTTTGTTCATTAGATTCCACATATAATGAGATTATGTGATACTTGTCTTTCTCTTACAGACTTATTTCACTTATCATAATAATCTCCAGGTCCCTCCATGTTGTCTCAAAGGTTAAGAGATCCTTCTTTTTTACAGCTGCATAGTATTCCATTGTGTAAATGTACCACAGCTTTTTTATCTACTTATCTACTGATGGGCACTTGCACTGTTTCCAGACCATCACTCAAGATTTAGGTATAGTCCTGGCCAGTGTGGCTTTGATGGTTGGGCATCATCTCGTTCATTGAAAGGTATAGGGTTCAATTCCCAATTAGGGCACATGCCCTGGATGCAGGCTCGATTCCCAGTAGGTATGTGCAGGAGGCAGCCAATTGATGTTTCTCCCTCTCATTGTGAAATCAATTAAACATGTCCTGCCCTAACCAGTTTGGCTCAGTGGATAGAGCGTTGGCCTGCGGACTGAATGGTCCCAGGTTCGATTCCAGTCAAGGGCATGTACCTTGGTTGCGGGTACATCCCTGGTTGGGGGTGTGCAGGAGGCAGCTAATGGATGTTTCTCTCTCATTGATGTTTCTAACTCTATTTCTCTCCCTTCCTCTCTGTAAAAAATCAATAAAATATATTTTTTAAAAAAATAAATAAACATGTCCTCAGGTGAGGATTTAAAAAAAGGAGTTAGGTTTATAATTTCCAGAATTTTTTTGCATGCTTATTCTAACATTTATATTATTTTAATTATTCATATAAAGTAAATATAATATATATATATATATATATATATATATATATATACATACTAGAGGCCTGGTGCATGAAATTCATGCACTGGGGGTGGGGTGTCCCTCAGCTCAGCCTGCACACTGTCCAATCTGGGACCACACAGGGATCGGGCCTAAATGGGGAGTCGGACATCCCTCTCACAATCCAGGACTGATGGCTCCAAACTGCTCGCCTGCCTGCCTGCCTGATTGCCCCTAACCCAGTGGTTGGCAAACTGCGGCTTGGCAACTGTGGCTAGCGAGCCACATGTAGCTCTTTGGCCCCTTGAGTGTGGCTCTTCCACAAAATACCGACTTCTACGCATGGGTCACGAAGGGCCATGAAGTTTCAATTGCACTGTACATGCGTGCCTGCATGTGGTATTTTGTGGAAGAGCCACACTCAAGGGGCCAAAGAGCTGCATGTGGCTTGCAAGCCGCGGTTTGCTGACCACTGCCCTAACCGCTTCTGCCTGCCAGCCTGATCACCCCCTAACCACTCCCCTGCCAACCTGATCAACGCCTAACTCTTCCCCTGCTGGCCTGATCGCCCCCAACTGCCCTCCCCTGATGGGCTGATCTTGCCCTCAATGGCCCTCCCCTGCTGGCCTGGTTGCCTCCTACTGCCCTCCCCTGCAGGCCTGGTCTTCCCCAACTGCCCTCCCCTGCAGGCCCGGTTGTCCCCAACTGCCCTCTCCTCAGGCCTGGTTGCCCCCAACTGCCCTCTCCTGCAGGCCTAGTTCCCCCCAACTGACCTCCCCTGCCGGCCATCTTGTGTGTTGGAGTGATGGTCAATTTGCACACTAGTCATGACTAATTAGCATATCAGGGCTAATGAGCATATCCCTCTCATTATTGTGTTGGAGTGATGGTCAATTTGCATACTGGTTGTGACTAATTAGCATACCCCTCTTATTATATAGGATATATATATATATATATATATGTATATATGATATGTTATGCCTGCTCATCTCTTTTTAAACTCAGTTTTTAAAATATGAAGTATTTCAAACACATGCAAGAACTGCTATCACCAATTTTGTGTTTACCATTTAGACACCTGCAATATTGTGATTTATAAGAAATACATGTAGACAAAAACGGGGCGGGGGGGGGCTCTATGGAAAATAACCTCACAGGATGATCTGATCATAAATTACTAACAGGCACGGTCATGGTGGGTAGTCAGGCCCCAGGCTTATAACTCCTTTAGTGAAAGGTTTTAAGTTAGCCCAGTCTTGTTCTTGTGCATTTAGTTTAACACACTTTTGAAATACCAGAAGTAATACCCCTGGGATGGGGTATTAACTCTCAAGAGCATATATAATCTTAACTGTCCTGTTATCCAATCCTCACCTTGCTTCCTCCAATCTTTCTTACATCCCCTCCTTAATTTTAAATGCATAAAAAAGGCTGCAAAACTGTTATTCTCCAGAGCATTTGAAATCTTGTTCCTTGGCATATGTTGTCAATTTGGCTCAAATAAACTCTTATAAAAAATATCAACAGGTTTCGACATTTCATTTTTTTAAAAAAATATTTTTATTGATTTCAGAGAGGAAAGGATAGGGAGAGATAGAAACATCAATGATGAGAGAGAATCATTGATTGGCTGCCTCCTGCACGCCCGACACTGAGGATCCAGCCTGAAACCTGGGCATGTGCCCTGACCAGGAATCAAACCGTGACCTCTTGGTTCATAGGTCGACACTCAACCACTGAGTCACGCCACCCGGGCTGGACATTTCTTAAGTAGACATATATATTTAGTCATTCAGATAGTCTTCATCCAGAATTCTTCATTCACAGCTCCCCAAAATCTTGGAATTTCCCTTTGGAATTTCTTTAGTGTTGAGAGTGATAAACATGGGGTTTGTCATGTGAATTAGGTGACTTTTGGAAAGTACCTAAGGATGGGGGCTTTTTTGTTAAAACGAATAAGCCTACAGTGACACATCATAATTACCCAAAGTCCATAGTTTACATTAGGATTCATCCTTGGTGTTCTGCATTCTATGGGTTTGAGCAAATGTATAATGACATGTATCTACCACTATAGTATCTTACAGAGTAGTTTCATTACCCTAAAAGTCATTTGTGCTCTGCCTACTTATCTCTCCCTTCCCATAACCCCTGGCAATCACTGATATTTTTACTGTCTCCATAGTTTTGCCTTTCCAAGATGTCATATAGTTGGAAACATACAGTATGTATGTACCGTATTCTATTGGTGTATAAAAAGGCCATAGATTTCTGGGTGTTAATTTTGTATCCTGCTACACTGCCGAATTCATTTATTCTAGTAGTTTTTTGATGGAGTTTCTAGGGTTTTCTATGTACAATATCATGTCATCTGTGAATAATGACAGTTTTACTTCTTCTTTTCCAATTTGGATGCCTTTTATTTCTTCTTTTTGTCTGGTCGCTGTGGCTAGCACTTCCAATACTATATCGAACAGGAATGGTGAAAGTGGGCATCCCTTGTTGGAGCTTCCAGGGTTCAGAAAGCCCCACTTCAGGCATCCATTTATGCCGGGGTTCATGTCCAAGCATCAAGAAGGGTTCAGGAATCTGGAAAAGGGGCTGCGCGTAGATGACATAGAAATCCAGAGACTAATAAAGAGTCTGGAGACGAGATATAATTTTGAAAGGCACTGGGGGTCAGAGGACCTTCAGCTAAAGGAACTGAAGAGTCCCTCCATGTCTAGGACCCTTACTTTTATTAACACAATTTGTCCTAAGGCAAGGTGGAGATAATACACTTCAAAGGGTAAGGTTTCAAAAGGTACAGAAGCATTGTCAGTTTGGGGAATAGCCTACGGCTGTTTGGGTGTTTGGCCAGTAGGAGGCAATGACATGTAGATTAAGATGCCTTTTAGCTGTCTGGAAGCCACAATCAGTTTCCTATTCAGGTTTGGGAAAATGCCTTTAGCCATTCCCAACAGGTGACTACATGTGTGATGCAACCCTGTCGAGTCCCCAAGTTTCATCAACCTTTTGATGAAACCCTTAAAATTATGACACGCTAGAATTGGTCTACGGCAATCCTTGTTTTCTTTCTCTTATTAGGGGAAATGGTTTTAGTTTTTATCCATTGAGAATGATGTTGGCTATAAGTTTGTCATATAAGGCTTTTATTATGTAGAGGTATGATCCCTCTATTCCCACTTTGCTGAGGGTTTTTATCAAGAAAGGGCATTGGATTTTGTCAAATGCCTTTTCTGCATCAATTGATATGACTATATGTTTTTTATCTCTTAATTTGTTTGTGTGATGTATCACACTTAATGATTTGTGAATATTGTACCAGCCTTGCATCCCTGGAATAAATCCCACTTGGTAATGGTGTATGATCTTTCTAATGTAATGCTGGATCCAATTTGCTAGAATTTTGTTGAGGATTTTGGCATCTATGTTCATCAGAGATATTGGCCTGTAATTTTCTTTCTTTGTAGTGTCTTTTTAAAATATGTTTTTATTGATTTCAGAGAGGAAGGGAGAGGGAGAGATAGAAATATCAATGATGGAGAGAATTATTGATTGGCTGCTTCCTGCAAGCCCCACACTGGGGATTGAGCTCACAACCTGGGCATGTGCCCTTGACTGGAATCAAACCTGAGACCCTTTAGTCCACGGGCCAATGCTCTATCCACTGAGCAAAATGGGCTAGGGCTCTTTGTAGTGTCTTTATCTGGTTTTGGGTTTAGGGTAATGCTGGCTTCCTAGAAAGAGGTTGGAAATGTGCCTTCCTATTGAATTTTCTGGAATATTCTGAGAAGGATAGATTTTAGTTCTTTGAATGTTTGGTAAAACTCCCATGTGAAGCCATCTGGTCCAGGGCTTTTGTTTGCTGGAAGTTTTTTGATTTCTGTTTCAATTTCATCAGTAGTTATCGGCCTAGTCAGGTGTTTTTATTCTTCCTGATTGAGTTTTGGAAGCTTGTATTTTTCTTGGAATATGTCCATTTCGTCGTGGTTGTCCAGTTTGTTGGAGTAGAGTTGTTCGTAATATTTTTTTATAATTCTTTGTATGTCTGTGGGGTCAGTTGTTACTTCACCTCTTTCATTTCTGATTTTGTTTATTTGAGTCCTTTCCCTCTCTTTATTTGTGAGCCTAGTTAGAGGTTCATCAATCTTGTGGGTTTTTAAAAAATATTTTTATTGATTTTTTACAGAGAGGAAGGGAGACGGATAGAGAGTTAGAAACATCAATGAGAGAGAAACATTGATCAGTTGCCTCCTGCACACCTCTCACTGGGGATGTGCCTGCAACCTAGGTACATGCACTTGACAGGAATCAAACCTGGGACCCTTCAGTCCGCAGGTCAACACTCTATCCACTGAGCCAAACCGGCCAGGGCTCATCAATCTTGTTTATCCTTTCAAAGAACCAGCTTTTGGGTTTATTGATCTTTTGTATTGTTTTTTTGGTCTCTATGTTGTTTATTTCTGCTCTGAGCTTTATAATTTCCTTCCTTCTGTTTACTTTGGACTTTTCTTATTGCTCTCTTTCTAATTCTTTAAGTTGTAGGTTTAGATAATTTATTATCATTTTTTCTTGTTTTTTTGAGGTAGGCCTGCAGAGCTATGAACTTCCCTCTAAGGATTGCTTTCACTGTGCCCCATAGGTTTGTTGTTTTCATTGTCATTCATTTTCAGGATGCTTTAATCTCTTTGGTAACCCAATCATTTTTTATATCATACTATTTATCCTCCAAGTGTTTGATTTTTTTCATTGTTTTTATTGTAGTTGATTTCTAATTTTGTGTCGTGACCTGAGAAGATGCTTCATATGATTTTTATCTTCTTAAATTTGAAGAGACTTTGCCTGTGTCCTAATATGTGGTTCTATCTTTGAAAATGTCCCATGTGCACTTGCGAAGAATGTATATTCTGTAGCTTTGGGGTGAACTGTTCTGAAGATGTCAATTAGGTCCTTCTGATCTAATGAGTCATTTAGGATTGCTGTTTCTTTGCTGATTTTTTGTTTAGAGGATTTATCCAGTGGTGTCCATAGGGTACTAAAGTCCCCTAATGTGATTTTATTGCTGTCAATGTCTTCCTTAATATCTTCCAGAAGTTTTTTTAAATGTATTTGGGTGCTTTTGTATTGGGTGCATATACTAGTATCTTTACCAGAGTTATATCTTCTTGTTGAATTGCTCCCTTTAGTATTATGAAGTGGCATTCCTTATCTCTTTTTACGGCCTTCACTTTGAGGTCTATTTTGTCAGATATAAGTATTGCTACCCCAGCTTTTTTCTAATTTCCATTTGCCTGAAAAATTTTTTCCATCCCTTCACTATCAGTCTGTGTGAGTTCTTTGTTCTGAGGTGGGTCTCTTTTAGACAGCATATATATGTGTCATGTTTTCTTATCCATTCAGTTTCCCTATGTCTCTTGATGGGAGCATTTAATCCATTTATGTTTAAGTTTATTATTGGTAGTTACTTGTTTGTAGTCATTTTTATTCTTTATGCCTGTATTCCTTCTTATCTTTCTATTTCTTCTTTTTACAGCAGTCCCTTTAGCATTTCTTGCATTGCTGGCTTGGTATTAATAAACTCCCTTAGCCCTTTTTTTGTCTGTCAAGCTCCGGATTTCCCCTTCAATTTTGAATGATAACCTTGCTGGGTATTGTATTCTTGGATTTAGTCCCTTGCTTTGCATCACTTTGTATACTTCATTCCATTCCCTTCTGGCCTGTTGATGTGTTTCTGTTGAGAAATCAGTTGATAGTCTAATGGGAGATCCCATGTAGGTAACTTTCTGTCTCTCTGGCAGCCTTTAAAATTCTTACTTTGTTGTTGATGTTTGCCAATTTAATTATGATGTGTCTTAGTGTTGGTCTTTTTTGAGTTCATCTTGTTTGGGATTCCGTGTTCTTCTTGGACTTGTGTAGGTTTTTTCTCCCCAACATCAGGGAAGTTTTCTCTCATTATTTCTTCAAACAGGTTTTCTATCTCTTGCTCCACTTCCTATTTGTCTGGCACCCCTATTAGGTGGATGTTGTTTTGTTTTGTGTTGCCCTAAAGCTCCATGAGGTTCTCCTCCTGCTTTTTAAGTTTTCTTTCAAGTTGCTGCTGTGCTTGGGTGGGTTTTTTTCTACCTTATCTTCTAACTCACTGATGTGGTCCTCAGCTTCTTCTAGTCTACTGTTGAAACCTTCCATTGATTTCTTTATTGCAGTGATGTCATTCTTCAATTCCACTTTATTCTTCTTCATTTCCTCTTGATTCTTACAGATATTGTTGAATTTGTCTTCCTTCCTTTTCAGTGTTCTTTTAACCATTGCCCTGAATTCTTTCTCTGACAAATTGCATGCTTCTATTTCATTTATTTCCTTTTCTGGTGATTCCTCCTTTTCTTTTGAATGAGGGTTATTTCTTTGTCTCCTCAATTTTTGTGTTCCTTTGTGATTGTTTCTATTTATTAGATCAAACTACTATACCACCTAGCTTTTTTGTTTGTCTAGCTGTTTTGTGGGACCCAGTGGTGCAATCTATCTGGTCTTCTGGGCTAGGCAATCTAGGGATGCCTTCTTCTTGGGATATTTGGATTCTCTTGGGGTAATTGGGTCTTGAGTGTTATTGTCCCATTCGTGGATGGAGTTTCCACTCAGGGTGTCTGGTTATATGGCTCACCATCTACCACATTGACCAAACAGCACAAAATACAACTCAAGAAGACTTGACACAAAGGTAACAAAACACAAATGTACTCATGACATCAATAACTCCAATATAAGTGACCACCAGAGAAAGAGAATTAGGAGAGATTGGAGAGAGCAAAAATGATATAGAGAGAAGAAAAAAAGATAAGAGAGAAAAGAAAAAGATGAAAGAGGAAGAGAAAAAAGTATATGGGGAGGAAACACCACAGAACAAACAGATAAACCAAAAAATGCTAAACACAAACACCTATAAAAACGGAGGGGGCAGACTTTGTAGAGGCAGAGCTTATATACAGAAAGTAAGGTTAAGGAATTGAGTGAATAGGGGGAGGACCTTCATTCAGTATGGAAGAGGTAGAAAGAGAATGAGTTTATAGGAATAAAAGAAAGAAAAAAATTAAAAAATTAAAAAAAGATAAAATAAAATAACAATAAAAAATAAAAATAGGATGAAGAAGAAACAATGCAAAAAATAAAAAACAAAAAACACAGAGAAAATAAAAAAATTAAATTTTAAAAATACAATAAAATAAAAAAAGTGAAGTGTCATTTGTTTCATCCAAGTTTTAATGCCCCATGGGGGCTGGTTTAAGATCCAACTCTTCTGTTTGCCACTTCTCAGTTTCCTGTTAGATAGTCAGCACTATGTTGAAGTCCAAGCAATCCACTGCTCCTCTTTGTGTCTATCTCCATATCCTTGATTGCAAGTAGGCAGGACAAATCTGCCCACTTAGCCTGTCTGCTTCCTGTCAATCTTAATCTCTCAAGTAGCTGTTTCTGGCAGGGCTATAGGTAGGAAGAGTGCTGTATCACTTTTCGGGACTGAACGGTCTCTCTTAAACCCAGTCCGGGACGGCTCTTTGTGGCTATTCAGATTTTTTATGTCCTTTGTACTACTCAGGGTGTAGTCTCAGTGTGGCGGTATTTACTTCCTTGAGGCTGCTGTTAGGGGCTGGCTATTTAGTAGAAAAATGGCTGCTTATTTCTGGAGGATCAGGAATGTCCCAGTGCCAGACTCCTGGTCACCTCTCCATGACCTGCTCTCCTCCACAGCCTCTCTCCAAGGTCCACAAGTCTGCACCTCCACCTGCACCTCAGCACAGGTGAGTGTTTGTATTTGAAAGGTCCTATGAACTAGGTTTAGCGAATAACAGCATAGACCAAACAGAGGCAAAACAACCACACGACTGCTAGTTTTTCTTTCCCTGGCACTGCATGGCTCAGGCTCAGCCTCAAGGGGCTGTGCACTTAGATCTAGAATCACCTGCCACCAACAGCCCTGTGGACCTCCCTTCCACTGTTGGATGGTATGCCTTTCCCCAAGGGACACAGACTTGGTGCCGTGCAGCTTCCTTCCGACCCTCTTGTCTTGGTGGTCTCGCGACTTTCTCCAGCCCAGATCCCCGATCCTATCATTCTCTAGGCATCCTCTGCCCTTCCTGGCTGTGAATTGTCTCACCAGCTGAGTCTTCTTCGCCAGTTTTGGGTGGACGTTATTCGATTTAAATGCTCCTTCTATCTGCTCCGAGGTAAGTCTCAGGACGCATCTGCCTATTCGGCTGCCATTTTCCCTCCCTACGTTTTATATTTTGGTTACAATAGCTATGAACCATTTGTAGTAAGATCAAATGAGAAGTCAGTTACATATAAGGATAAATGAGTAAAAATTTTTTCCTCATATGCCTAAATAAAGCTGGAGTTGATTGGCTAAAGATCATCCTATATAATAAAAGCCTAACATCCAAATCAACCAAACGGTGGAATGACCAGCAGAATGACCGGTTACTATGATGTTCACTGACCACCAGCAGGCAGACACTCATTGCAGGAGCTTCCCCCAACCTGCATGCCCCAGGCCAGCCAAGGTGGGTGTGAGTGGAGGCCCCCCGATTGCCCCACCAGTCATGCCACAGAGGGAGGTGATCAGTGGTGGAGGTGTGAGGTGGGGCCGGCGAGTGGGCTGTGCCAGGCTGGCCAAGGCGGGTGCCAGCGGGTGCCCCCTGGTCACCCCACTGGTTGCCCCACAGATCGGCCCTGATCGCCAGTCAGGCCTAGGGACCCTACCTGTGCACAAATTTCATGCACCGGGCCTCTAGTTACTAATGTTTTCATATTAGTTTTTGTTAGATTTACAGGTATAACTTATTAACACCCTGTGATATTGTGATTAATTCTAAGAAACATATATTCAATCTTAGTCCCGGTTTCTGACACATAGCTCCTAAGACTCCTGAAATGTCCTAAATGATGACAGTGATAATGTGTCTTCATTAGTGAGGTCACTTTTAGAAAGCACCTAAGGATGTTCTTTGCCAGAGGAACCAGCCATGTGATAAGATGTTTGGAATTTTCAGTCCCATCCTGACCTCTGGGGAAGGGAGAGCAACTGGAGGTTGACTCAGTCACAAATGGCCAATGTTTTATTTAATTTACTAGAGGCCCAGTGCACGAAATTCGTGCATGGGGGGGCGGTCCCTCAGCCCAGCCTGCACCCTCTCCAATTCAGGACCCCTCGAGGGATGTCTGACTGCTAGTTTAGGCCTGATCCCACCAGCAGTCGGACATCCCTCTCATAATCCAGGACCGCTGGCTCCTAACTGCTTGCCTGCCTGCCTGCCTGATTGCCCCTAACCACTCTGCCTGCCAGCCTGATGCCCCTAACTTCTCTCCTGCCAGCCTGATCACCCCTAACCACCTCTGCCTGCTGGCCTGGTTGCCCCTAACTGCCCTCCCCTGCCAGCCTGATCGCCCTTAACTGACCTCCCCTGCTGGCCTGGGCACCCCTAACTGCCCTCTTCTGCCTGCCTGGTCGCCCCTAACTGCCCTCCCCTGCCAACATGATTGCCCCTAACTGCTCTCCCCTGCCAGCCTGATTGCCCCTAACTGCCTCTGCCTCAGCCCCCGCCATCATGGCTTTGTCTGGAAGGACGTCCAGAAGACTTCCAGTCTAATTAGCATATTACCCTTTTATTAATATAGATTACTTAAGTGATGAAGCCTCCATAGAAAGCCAAAAAAGTAGGGTTCATGGACCTTATGGGCTGGTGAACATGTGGAGATACAGGGGAGAGTGGCATGCCTGGGGAGAGCATGGAAGCTCTGTGCCCTTTCCCATTTCTTGTCTTAATGCATCTATGTAGAGCAAGAGCAGAACAGACTTTTTGGACACCTTTGACAATACAATATCGAGTAACTGTCAGTCAAGTGCTATGTCAAGACTGAGGTAATGGGTGCATTTAGGAGGGGCCCAGAATGCCCCAAATCACAAGCCTGAACCCTTGGATAAGGATTCCATATGGACATTGATGAGTGGGACCTCCACCCCTTGTGAGTTATAAGAACTCAGAGCTCTGACCACCCAGTGCTCGAGCTTGGCTGTACCATGGCTCATACTTGGAGCCCTGCTGGATTTCCACTTTACTGGCTCCATGCCACCACTGCAGCCACTGGCTTGAGAGCAATTCTCGCTTCTCTACCTGTGGACACTGCCAGTGACTGGGACTTTGCACTGGATGCTCACTCCACTCACTTCTTCTTGTTTTAATTTAATTTTTTATTTATTATGAGAGAGAGAGAGAGAGAGAGAGAGAGAGAGAGAGAGAGAGAGAGAGATCTGTTGTTCCACTTATTGATACATTCATTGATTGATCTTTGTATGTTCCCTGACCGGGAATCAAACCCACAACCTTGGCATGTTGGGACGACATCGCTCTGCACATTTCTGGGCTCCGCCTCTCTGTGTGTTAAGCTTCATGTGACTGTATTGGCTTATTGGGAAGGTCTTTCCTAATAAAACCTGGCATTGTGAAAAAACACAAACATGTATGAGTGACTCATTTCAGATATGTTCCCTCGCTCATGACAGCATCTCTTCCATCTGGCTGTTCCTGAGTTATACCTTTTATAATAAACCAGTAATATAATATGTAAAATGTTTCTCTGAGTTCTGTGAGCTGATCTAGCAAATTAAGCAAATCCAAGGAGGGGGCTGTTGGAATCCCTAATTTATAGCCAGTTGGTCAGAAGCGCAATTAACAAGCTGGACTTGCAACTGGCACTGAAGTCCAAGGAGGGTGTCCTGGAAACTTCCAATCTATATAGACTGTTGGTCAGAAACATAGGTAACAATCTGGACTTCTGATTGGCATCTGAAGTGGGAGGTAGATAGCCTTGTGAGACTGAATGCTTAAACTGTGGGATCTGATGCTGTCTCTAGGTAGTGTCAGAACTGAGTTAAATTTTAGAACACTGAGCTGATGCCAGAAAATTGCTTAGTGCTGTGGAAACCCCTTCCCTCCCCCTTTGGAATTGGGCATTCAGAATTTTGTACACCCTCTTTCAGGGCTGCTTGTGAAAGCTGTGAGAGCATTTAGAAATTTTATTTTTAAATCTTGTGCATTAATTTGATTCTAAAATGAGAACCTAATGGAGGGCGATTTTCAAAGGAAGACAGGGACAATCTAGGAAATAGTAATCCTCTATTATTGGCAGTCTCTTAGTAAGTAGCCCCAAATTTTAGTGCTCAAAGCAAAGGAGACACTCTAGACCAGGGGTGGGCAAACTTTTCGATTCGAGGGCCACAATGGGTTCTTAAACTGGACCGGAGGGCCGGAACAAAAGCATGGATGGAGTGTTTGTGTGAACTAATATAAATTCAAAGTAAACATCATTACATAAAAGGGTACGGTCTTTTTTTTCAATAGTTTTATTCATTTGAAACGGGCCGGATGCGGCCCGCGGGCCGTAGTTTGCCCACGGCTGCTCTAGACATTTATGCTGAAGTGGCAAAGACTCTCCCTTTAAAAATTTAAACCATCAAAGTGACCTGCAGTGATACCAATTTTATTACTGGTCATTGTGATGTTCAGAACTTGTTCCAAATATGGCCATCTGTCTTGTTCCAAATATGGCCATCTGTCTTGTTCCAAATATGGCCATCTGTCCCCTAATGCTGGCTGAGGGTTCTCCATTTAGGTGGTGTCTGACAAGGGATTAAGTATGAAGAGATGAGGCAGGTGTGGTTGACTGGGCTGTGCTTATTTCTAGATTCCTGAAATAGACTTATAACAGATTTCCTTGCTTCCAGTCTTCTTCCTCTGTAAATTGTCATTACTACTACTGTTACTACTCTTCCAGATTCTAAAACATGGATTTTGTTTTCATCCTCTTGCTTAGAAACTTTTGTTTTCATACTTTGATTAGAACTTTACAATTTCTGCTCAGAAACTCCACTTCCTAAAAGTTTAAGGCCGTGGTTCACAGTGTGATATTTAGTGGACTTCATAATCTTGCCTACGCACCCATTTCACTTACTTGTTCTTGAGTGTCAACCACTGGGTCCAGGACAGCTAGGTCAGAACATTGCTGAGACCAGTAGTAGAATTTTAACTGAAAAACCCAAAACGATGGGATCCAACAACAGGTATCCCCTGCTTCTGAAAGTTTGTATTATGCCACTTTGCTTTTAGTACAATAATGGAATTTTTTTGTGAAAGTGAAATTCTCATTGGATTTCTTTCAGTGTACAAAACAGGTACTGATGTATCCAGTTCCAGGATGTAAAATGGAGAGACTATTTGAAGTTTCTGTATGAAAGACTTAGAGCAAGAGGGGTAGAAGGTGTGTGTCAGGCTGGGAAGTTCAGGCCTTAGTCTTTGAACTAAGAATAAGATTAAAGTTACTGGCTGCACATTTTATGTAGTGCCTACTACTGACTGGCAGTACTAGGTATAGCTTGTGAAAGGAGCCACACTGAACAGGTCAGTACTCCCTTGCATCATCTCATGCCCCACTGCACATCCCCTTATGCCCTGTGCTGGGCAGTGTGGAGGGTGTGCTCCTTTGGACTATAACCCTACTATGGCCCAGTTACTTGGCAGACCTTAGTGGTACCAGGAGGAGCCCAAGATCTTTTTTGTATATAGACAGTCCTGGTTCCCAGTGCCCACTTCTCACCTATTAGAGGAATTTAAAGGGATCAGGAACAAATGTCAAGTGCTGGGGTATGGCAAGCCAGAGAGACCAGAACAAAAATCTTGAACAATCTGTGAGTTTGACATGCTTGATTGAGTAGGTGGTTAATAATAGTTGAATAAGGCGTAAAATATAATGGGGTGAATAGGTATTATCCGAAGACAGGTTTTATGGAGGAGGTTGGGAAGATAATGAGTTCAGGTTTTAATATGTTGAGTTTAAGGTCCCCTTGGATATGATCAACAAGCAGCTGGATATATTTTGCTTTGATATTTCCAAGATGAGTGCAGAATTAGAGGCCTGGCAGGAAATAAGTCATCAACCTATACTGATACTTGAAATCTAGGGAATGGATAATATCCTCCAAGGAGTATGGATAGAGGCTAAGAAAAAAAAAGAGGACAGCAAAAGAATTAGAAGTGCCATGGTAACTGAACTGAGAAAGAGTTTCAGTAAGGAGGGGAGTGGTCATCAGGACCAAATGCTGCGGGGAAACCAAGATAGATATGGCTAGAATTATGTCTATTGGATATGGCCATATGCAAGTCAGTGGTGGCCTCTTCAGAGTTGTTTCAGTAGAGTGATGAGATCAGTTCATATTGTTCTGAGGTGAGCAAGTAGAGAGAGAAATCTGAATTAATCATTAAAGGAATTTTGCTGTAAAGGAAAGAGAGAAGAAAATAGCTAAAAGCCTATGCAAAGTAAAGCAAGGATATTTTAAAGAAAGGAAAGACCTTAGCAGGTATATAGGTAGAGGGGAAGGGATCAGTAGAGTGGGAAGTAAAGGTTAAAGGTAAATGTCCTAGAGGAGGTGAGAAGGGTTAAAATTGAAGCATAGTTGGAGGGGTAAACAATAGCCCTAAATAAGAGGAGCCATATCCCTTCCTCTGACCAAAAGAAAGAGTGGATTACAGTTCCAGTAAAGTTTGCAAAAGTGAGAGGAAATCCAAGGCATGAACACTTTCTACCAGCCATTTCTTACTAGTTCAGATATTCTTGGCCTTATTGTTTCAGGGGCCGTTGGCTCTTGCTTCTGCCCCAGTCCCTTCTCTGAGTTGCTCTGATGGACTTACACAGTGCAACCCCTAAGCTTCTCACTGCCTGCCCTGGCACTTTCCTATGGACATTGAGACAAGACACAGTGGGACCAGCTGGGGCACCCATGAACTGTGTAGCCTGAAAATGCTGAGGAGTAAATGTAGCACAGCAGTGTTAGCAATTAAACTCTCTTTCCCCTTCTCTCAATTGATTTGAAATGCAAGTCATGTATTTACATTCTCTCTGAAAATGATTCCCTGAGTTCAAGCTTGATACCAAGATACCTTCTTATTGATTCACTAGAGGCCCGATGCACTAATTCGTGCACCAGTGGGGTCCCTTGGCCTGGCCTGTGGGATCAGGCTGAAACGGGCTCTCTGACATCCCCTGAGGGGTTCCGGATTGCGAGAGGGCATAGGCCAGGCTGAGGGACCCCACCGGTGCATGATCAGGGCTAGGGAGGGACCGTGGGAGGGCTCCAGGGTATGCCCAGCCCATCTTGCTCTGTCCCAATCAGCCAGACCACAGCAGCAAGCTAATGTACCAGTTGTAGCGTCTGCCCCCTGGTGGTCAGTGCACGTCATAGTGAGCTGTTGAGTGGCCTTAGCATATCATTAGCATATTATGTTTTGATTGGTTGAACGGCCAACTGGACGACCACTTAGCATATTAGGCTTTTATGATATGGGATTCCTCCATTTTCCCCTTTCCCTCCCTCCTGCACCCCTCCCTGGGATTGCACTCTCTAATAATGAATTAGGCTAAACCGTATTGTTTCTGTATGTCAAAATGGCTGAATTTCATGTGATTCAACAAATAGCACATTGACTGCCTTCTGGGGAACTCAGGCTAAGAAACACTTAATGGTTTTAGTGAAGTAGGAGGTATAGAAAGCCACTGAACTTGAGCTCTTATTATTAGTTATCATTTATTGAGCACCTGCTGGGTGTCAGTCACTTTGTTAATTGTTTTACATACATAATCTTATTTAACATATAAATTAGGAATTCCCATTTTACTCGTAAGGAAACAGACAAAAAGAAGATAACATGCTCAAGACCATACAGCTAGTATATGGTAAAAGTAGATTTCAAACCCAGATCTATCTTGTTTTTAAGCCTTGAATCTTATATTATTTTTAAAATTTATCTTTATTGTTCAGAGCATCACAAATGTGCCTTTTTTTTTTTTTTACCTCACTGATACCCTCCACTCCGTACCTGCCCCTCCCAGGCCTTCACCACACTATTGTCCAAGCCCAGAATTGTTTAAAGCACCATGTTGTCTTGCCTAAGATAAATGTGATAGGGAGTTAAACAAAGACCATTAAAACAGATAGACTAGAGGAAATGAGGGCCCAGCTAAGATCTAAAATCTCTAGTTTATAGTGGCTCAAATTCATTTGGTGGTACATTTTTCTCCAGCTATGTTTATTTATTTGGAAAAGGATTAGAGAAGTCTGGAAATGGAATTGATTCAGGAGTGGATTATGGCTTTGACATTCAAAGAGGTATGATGGAAAGAAGTGGGAGCAAGGAGACTGAGGGTGCTAGCAAGGGAGCAGAGTGACCATGGTGCCCAGACTGGGTAGGGAAAAGTGAGGCCAGGTGGGGGCCAACTAATTGGGAGAAAATGGAGGGATTCTGAGGTCAAAGAGCAGATTTATGGGGAGTGAACAATTGGAAAGTCTGTAGCATAGAGGTTGTGGTCAGAATGGGAAATTGGTTTGAAGTTACGAAAGGTGTAATATTTACCAAAGGAGTGGGTTGTTGAAATGGAATGGAGATGAAAGTCTTTGGAGTTGAGGAATTCAAGGCAGTGCGAGGCCATGTAGGTATATTGATCATCCTTATGGATTTCTAAATCATGCATGATGGTGGGACTAAAGATGAACTATAAACCAGATTCCAGGAACCTCAATAAACATGGCTGCACCAAGTGCTGGGTACATGACAGGAGCAAGGAGAGTTAGGGTGAGGTATATGGTTAGTGTGATTTTCAAATAAAAAAGGATTATTCCTTTTTTGCATGAGTGTGAAAGATTAATAGCTTAGAGTAGAGGTCAGAAAACTATCTGTGGTTCAAATCTGGTCTTGCTGCCTGTTTTTGTAAGTAAATTTTATTGGAACACAGCTATGCCCATGCTTTTATATACTATCTATGGCTGCTTTCAAGCTACAACAAGAGTCAGGTAGTTGCAATAAAGCCAGTTTGTACCCACAAAGCCCAAGATATTTACTGCATTAAAGGAAAAGTTTGCTGATGCCTGGTTTAGAAAATGCAGTGGATGAGTAGTGAGAATGGTGACACAGCTCTCCCCATCTCTCAGGCAAGTATGCAGGCTGGGGAAGAAAGAACAGCCTTGGGATGGCTGTATGGGACATGATGTGGGGTAGAGAGCCAGCTTTCAATTAGCAACAGGAGATGGAGTGAGTATTCAGGGAAGAAGAGGAGACAGGAGTGGACTTTGCTCACCATGGAATAAGAGTTCCAGACTGTGCTTTGGAAATCTTGGGAGAGAGGAATAGTAAGACTGGATAAGAGGATGGAGGAAGAGAGGAATGGCATCAAGAAAATTGTTACTTTGTTGATGTCTAGCCAGAGTTAGCAATTTGTGTGGTACCCAAGGATCACAGGCATAAAAAGGCAAGGAGGAATTTAACCAAGGTTCTCATTTGGGTCAGACTGACCTACTTCCAGATTGCCTCTAGCTTAGGAAGGAATTCCAACTTCCAAAGGCAAGATGCCCATGGCAGGGTGGTTTCCAGGGTAGCCCCAAGCCTCTCTAATTTCCTTGTTTTGTCAGTCTCAGAAAAATGTCATCTGCTGATTTTTGAGTATAGGGTCCAATATAATCCTATTCCCCCCCCCCATTGGAATATTCATGCATTTTACTTTCTGTCTGTGGAAAGACAAATGTTGAAAATTTACTTTTTTTGTCATGTACTTGGAGAATGTATATGCTGGTTACTCTTGTTCGAAGGTAGTACATTATATAAAAAATATCTCTAGAAGGCATCCCTGGGTCAGAGTCAACTCTCTTTTATATCTTTAATAATATTCACAATCATAAGTTTCATCAGGGCATGGAGCAATGTTTCCCAATTATCATTATTGTATTCCAAGAGCTTAGTAGTAGTAAGAGCTATATACATTTTTTGTTGGATGAATGAATAAGAAATGGTTTTTTCCTTAGTGGAAAATGGCTTTGGTATTAATGTTGAAAGTACTACAAAAATACTATTTCAGGTTTTCCATGAGAACTAGTGCTTGCTTAAACTAAAAAAAAAAAAAATTCTATAGATTTTACCAACTTAAGAAAACATAGTGTGGGCCTCATATATGGTGATGGAAGAAGATTTGACTTTGGATGATGGGCACAGCGCAATACACAGATCTTGTATCATAGAATCTATACCTAAAACTTATATGATCCTATTAATCGGTGTCACCCAAATATATTTGAGGAAATAGTACCAGACCAATTTTTTTTCTTATTTCTTTTTTTTAATTGTCTTATTGCTTAAAGTATTACAAAGAGTATTACATATGTCTCTTTTTTTTCCCGCCCTTGACAATCCCCTGGCCTCCCCTATCCCCCAGTGTCTTATATCCATTGGTTATGCTTATATGCATGCATACAAGTCCTTCGGTTGATCTCTTACCCCCCCCACAACTTCCTGCCCTCAAACCCTCCCAGGCCTTCCCACTGTAGTTTGACAGTCTGTTTGAGGTTTCTCTGCCTCTGTATCTATTTTTGTTCATAAGTTTATAATGGTCTTTATTATCCATAAATGAATGAGATCATGTGATATTTTTCCTTCATTGACTGGCCTATTTCACTTAGCATAATGCTCTCCAGTTCCATCCATTCTGTTGCAAATGGTAAGAATTCCTTCTTTTTTACAGCAGCATAGTATTCCATCGTGTAGATGTACCACAGTTTTCTAATCCATTCATCTGCTGATGGGCACTTAGGCTGTTTCCAGATCTTAGCTATGATGAATTGTGCTGCTGTGAACATAGGGGTGCATATATCCTTTCTGATTGGTGTTTCTGTTTTCTTGGGATATATTCCTAGAAGTGGGATCACTGGGTCAAATGGGAGTTCCATTTTTAGTTTTTTGAGGAAACTCCATACTATCTTCCATAGTGACTGCACCAGTCTGCATTCCCACCAGCAGTGCACGAGTGTTCCTTTTTCTCCACATCCTCTCCAGCACTTGTCGTTTGTTGATCTGTTGATGATAGCCATTCTGACAGGTGTGGGATGGTACCTCATTGTTGTTTTGATTTGCATTTCTCGGATGACTAGTAACTTTGAGCATGTTTTCATATGTCTCTTGGCTTTCTGAATGTCTTCTTTTGAAAAGTGTCTATTTAGGACCTTTGCCCATTTTTTGATTGGATTGTTTATCTTCCTTTTGTTAAGTTGTATGAGTTCCCTATAAATGTTGGAGATTGAACCCTTATCGGTGATGACATTGGCAGATATGTTCTCCCATGCAGTGGGCTTTCTTGTTGTTTTGTTGATGGTTTCTTTTGCTGTGCAGAAGCTTTTTATTTTGATGTAGTCCCATTTGTTCATTTTCTCTTTAGTTTCCAATGCCCTAGGAGCTGTATCGGTGAAGAAATTGCTTCGGCATATGTCTGAGATTTTGTTGCCTTTGGATTCTTCTATTATTTTTATGGTTTCCTATTATACATTTAAGTCCTTTATCCATTTTGATTTTATTTTTGTGTATGGTGTAAGTTGGTGGTCTAGTTTCAGTTTTTTGCATGTATCTGTCCAGTTTTCCCAACACCATTTATTGAAGAGACTATCTTGACTCTATTGTATATTCTTGCCTCCTTTGTCAGATATTAATTGAGCATATTGGTTCGGGTCGATTTCTGGGCTCTCTATTCTATTCCATTGATCTATATGTCCTTGTGCCAGTGCCAGGCAGTTTTGAGAACAGTGGCTTTGTAATACAGCTTGATATCTGGTATTGTGATCCCACCTACTTTGTTCTTTCTCAGGATTGCTGTAGCTATTTGGGGTCTTTTTTTATTCAGATGAATTTTTGGAGAGTTTTTTCTAGGTCTGTGAAATATGCTGTTGGTATTTTAATGGGAAGTGCATTGAATTTATAGATTGCTTTGGGCAGTATGGACATTTTAATGATGTTGATTCTACCAATCCAAGAACATGGTATGCTCTTCCATCTGTTTATGTCTTCCTCTATCTCTTTTTTCAACGTCCTGTAGTTTTCTAAGTAGAGGTCTTTTACCTCTTTAGTTAAGTTTATTCCTAGGTATCTTAATTTTTTTGGTGCGATGGTAAATGGGATTGTTTTTTTAGTCTCTCTGTCTGCACATTCACTATTAGTGTATAGAAATGCCATAGATTTTTTGGCGTTAATTTTGTTTCTTGCTACATTGCCAAATTCATTTAATAAGTCTAATAGTTTTTTGATGGAGTCTTTAGGGTTTTTTATGTATAATATCTTGTCATCTGCAAATAAGGACAGTTTTACTTCTTCTTTTCCAATTTGGATGCCATTTATTTCTTCTTCTTGTCTAATTGCAATGGCTAATACTTCCAGTACTATGTTGAACAGGAGTGGTGAGAGTGGGCATCCCTGTCTTGTTCCTGTTCTTAGGGAAAATGGTGTTAGTTTTTGTGCATTGAGTATGATGTTGGCTGTGGGTTTGTCATATATGGCTTTTATTATGTTGAGGTATGACCCTTCTATTCCCACCTTGCTGAGAGTTTGTATCAAAAATGGGTGTTAGATTTTGTCAAATTCTTTTTCTGCATCAATTGATATGACTATGTGGTTTTTTTCTTTCAATTTGTTTATGTGATGTATCACGTTTATTGATTTGCAGATTTTGTACCATCCTTGCATCCCTAGGATAAATCCTACTTGGTCTTGGTGTATGATTTTTAATGTACTGCTGGATCCGATTTGCTAAGATTTTGTTGAGGATTTTGGCATCTATGTTCATGAGCGATATTGGCCTGTAATTCTCTTTCATTGTGTTGTCTTTACCTGGTTTTGGTATTAGGGTGATGCTGGCTTCACAGAATGAGCTTGGAAGTGCTCCTTCGTCTTGAATTTTTTGTAGTAGTCTGAGGAGGATAGGTTTTAGTTCTTCCTTGAATGTTTGGTAAAACTCCCCTGTGAAGCCTGGGCTTTTGTTTGCTGGAGTCTTTTTGATGACTGCTTCAATTTCTTCTATAGTTACTGGCCTATTGAGATTTTTAGATTCTTCCTGATTGAGTTTTGGAATGTTGTATTTTTCTAGGAATATGTGTATTTCCTTCAGGTTGTCTCGTTTGTTGGAGTAGAGTTTTCCATAGAAATACAATCCTTTGTATTTCTGTGGGGTCTGTTGTTATTTTGCCTCTATCGTTTCTGATTTTGTTTATTTGGGTCCTCTCTCTTTGCTTCTTGGTGAGTCTGGCTAGAGGTTCATCAATCTTGTTTATCCTTTCAAAGAACCAGCTCTTGGTTTCATTAATTTTATGTAGTGTTTTTTGGTCTCTATGTCATTTATTTCTGCTCTAATTCTTATTATCTCCTTCCTTCTGCTCACTCTGGGCTTTTCTTGTTGCTCTCTCTGTAGTTCTTTGAGATGTAGAGTTAGATGATTAACTACCATTTTTTTTTTGTTTTTTTGAGATAGGCCTGTAGAGCTATAAACTTCCCTCTCAGGACTGCTTTCATTGTGTCCCATAGGATTTGGATTGTTGTATTTTCGTTGTCATTAGTTTCCAGGATGTTCTTAATATCTTCTTTGATCTCATTGGTAACCCAATCAATATTTAATAACATGCTATTCAGCTTCCAAGTGTTTGAGTGTTTTGGGTTGTTTTTATTGTAGTTTATTTCTAATATTATGCCATTGTGGTCTGAGAAAATGCTTGGTATGATTTCAGTCTTCTTGATTTGGGGGAGACTTCGTTTGTGACCCAGTATGTGGCCTATTTTTGAAAATGTCCCATGTGCACTTGAGAAGAACGTGTGATCTGTGGATTTGGGGTGAAATGTTCTGAAGATGTCAGTTAAGTCCATCTGATGTAGTGAGTCATTTAGGATTGCTGCTTCTTTTCCGCTTTTTGACTAGAGGATTTATCCAGTGATGTCAGTGGTGTATTAAAGTCCCCTACTATGATTGTATTGTTGTGGATCTCTACCTTGATATATTCCAGGAATTTTTTTATGTATTTGGGTGCTCCTACATTGGGTGCATATATGTTTATCAGGGTTATGTCCTCTTGTTGTATTGATCCCTTTCGTAGTATAAAATGGCCTTCCTTATCTCTTGTTATGGCCTTCACTTTGAGGTCTATTTTGTCCAATGTAAGTATTGCTACCCCCACTTTTTTTTTCATTTCCATTTGCCTGAAAGATTTTTTTCCATTCCTTCACCTTCTGTCTTTTGAGTCCCTTCTTCTGAGGTGGGTCTCTTGTAGACAGCAAATATATGGGTCATGTTTTTTTATCCATTCAGCCACTCGATGTCTTTTGATTGAAGCATTTAGTGCATTTACGTTTAGAGTTATTATTGAAAGGTACTTGTTTGTAGCCATTTCTATTTTTTGTGGCTGTTTTCTTTCTGAGCTTTTTATTTCTTCTTTTTACACCAGTCCCTTTAGCATTTCCTGCATCGCTGGCTTGGTGGTGAAAACTCCCTTAGCCTTTTTTTTTCTCTGTGAAGCTTCTTATTTCCCCTTCAATTTTGAATGATAGCCTTGCTCGATAGAGTATTCTTGGATTCAGCCCTTTGCTTTGCATCACTTTGTAAATTTCTGTCCATTCTTTTCTGGCCTGATGTGTTTCTGTTGAGAAATCATTTGATAATCTAATGGGAGATCCCTTGTATATAACTTTCCATATCTCTCTTGCAGCCTGTAAGATTCTCTCTTTGTCCTGAACATTTGCCATGGTAATCATGATGTTTCTTGGTGTGGGTCTTTTTGGGTTCACCTTGTTTGGGACTCTCTGTGCTTGTGTGACTTTTTTCTTCCCCACCTCAGGGAAGTTTTCTGATATTATTTCTTCAAATAGGTTTTCTAACCCTTTTTCCTCTTCCTGTTGTTCTGGCACCCCTATTATTCGTATGTTGTTTCGTTTCATGTTGTCCCATAGCTCCCTTAGGCTCTCCTCCTGTCTTTTAATTTTTTTCTCCAATTGCAGTTCAGTTTGGGTGTGTTTTGCTTCCCTGTCTTCTAATTCGCTAATTTGGTCCTCCGCTTCTCCTAGTCTACTGTTGAAACTTTCAATGGTATTTTTTATTGCAGCTATATCACTCTTCATTTCTTCTTGGTTCTTACATAAGTTATTGATTTTTTCATCCACTTCTTTTTGATTCTTACATAAGTTGTTGATTTTTTCATTCGTTTCTTCATGATTCTTGCATAAGTTGTTGATTTTTTCCTCCATCCGTTTTATGTATTCTAGGACCCTCAATCTGAATTCTTTTTTGTCATGTTGCATGCCTCTGTTTCACTTAGCTGCTTTTCTGGCAATTTCTCCTTTTCTTTCCTTTGGGGGTTTCTTTGTCTACCCATGTTTGATCTCACTGACAGATCTAGATGTTGAGTCATTCAGGGGCTTCTCCTTGGGTGGCAGTGACTCCTCGGGCTGTGGTTGCTCCTCGGGCAGTTGTGGTAGCAGCTGCTCCTCAGTTGGCAGCAGCTCCTCTGGTGGGTGCTGTTCACAGCTGTGGTGGCTCTTCTGGCTGGTGGGGGGAGGCTTCTCACACAGCTTCTGTTCCTCAGACAGAGCGTGTGCTGATCACGAGGCTGCTGTTCCTTGGATGGGTGCGGGCTACACACGCAGCTGCTACTCCTTGAACTGGGGCGGACTGCTTATGTGGCTTCTGTTCCTTGAATGGGGGCTGGCTGCACGCTGCTGTTGTTCCTCGGATGTGGTTGGCTGCTTATGGGGCTACTGCTCCTTGGACTTGGACAGGTTGATTGCAAGTCTGCTGTTCCTTGGACGGGAGTGAGCTGCACGCATGGCTGCTCCTCCTCAGACGTGGATGGGCCACTCATCCGGCTGCTGCCCATCAGACAGGTGCGGGCTGTGTGTGGCTCTGCTTCTCAGACCGGTGCGTGCTGTGCAGGGCTGCCGCTCCTCGGACGTGGGCGGTCTGCTCGTGTGGCTGCTGCTTCTTGGATCGGGGTGGGCTGCTCCTGCTCCTCGAATGGGGATGGGCTGCTCGCAGAACTGCTGTTCCTTGGATGAGGGGCATAGGCTGCTCACACAGCTGCTGTTCCTCGGATTGGGCGAGCTGCTCGAGTGGCTGCTGCTGCTTGGATGAGGGCAAGATGCTTGCGCAGCTGCTGCTCCTCAGACTAGTGTAGGGCGAGGGCTGTGCGCAGCTGCTGCTCCTCGGATGGGGGCTGGCTGCGCAGCGCTGCCGCTCCTCAGACGTAGCTAGACTGCTCGTGAGGCTGCTGCTCCTTGGACAGGTCGGACTGCTCACGTGGTTGCTGCTTCTCAGACGGGGAAGTGGGCCATTCACACAGCTGCTGCTCCTTGGACAGGGGCAGGACACATGAGGCTGCTACTCTTAGGCCTGAGGCAGGCTGCTCACGGCGCTGATGCTCCTTGGACAAGAGCATGCTGCTCATGTGTCTGCGTCTCACGTGGTTGAAAAAATAATGTGAAAAGAAGTAGGAAATAAAGCAACAAACAAAAAAAGGTGAACAAAGAAAAAAAAAAAAAAAAAAAAGAGCCACAAACAAAAAAAGGGAAAACAAAAAAAAAAAGCAAAAAAAAAGCTAACAAAATAATAATTAAAAATGAAAAATTGAAATGTCATTCCTTTAGCTGGTTTAAGATCCCAGTTTTCTGTAGTGTCTGTGATTTTTTTCTTTCTGTTGCTGGAACTCCAGACCAATTTTTTTTTTAGAAAAAATGATTTATGAAAAATTCTGATTTGAGTTGTATTAACATTGGTGGATTTTTAGAAATGTGTTATTTTCTTTTTTTCCTCCCTCCCCCACTGGCAATCACCATACTATGTCTTTGTCCATGACTTTTTTTCTCTTTTTATTTTTTGCTCAATCCCTCCACCTACCTTCTCCCAGCTCCCCCTTCAAACAGCTGTCAACTTGTTCTCTATTAGTCTGTCTCTATTTTTCGTGTTAGTTCATTAAATGTGTAATTTTCAACATTATTTTAAATGAATGATGTTGGAAGGGCCTTAAAAAGAGTGGGTTAGGAGAAGGCACAAATAAACAGCAAAGGAACACAGAATCTAGGGTCTCAGTGTCATCATCCATTCAGGCTGCTATAGCCAAAATACCATAGATTGGGTGGCTTAAAACACAAACATTTATTTTTCTGTTCAGAGGCAGGGAAGTCCAAGATCAAGGTGCTAGCAGATCCAGTGTTTACTGAGGGCCCGCTTCCTCATTCATCGAATGCTGTCTTCTTGCTGGATCCTCACATGGAGGAAGGTACAAGGGAGGACATAAATTCCATTCATGAGACGTCCCCCATTATGACCTAAGTACCTCCTGAAGGCCCCACCTTCATGTCACATTAGGAATTAAGTTTTAATGTGTAAATTTTAGAGGGACAGAGATATTCAGTCTGTAGCACTTTGCTATAATACATTATAGTCAGAATCACAAACATAATTATTGCCAGTGTAGGGAAGGAACATAGGAGGTAAGCCAAAGAATTACAAATCTGTGATGTCCATGAGAGGAGTCTTATCTTGCTTTTGCCTATTTTGAGAAAAAATGTGCATAAGACTATGGCCTCAAGTTATTTATTTTGAGAAAGACTATATCAAATTTGAGCTATAAAGAGAGGTATCATGGTGGCATGGTAGGTATAGGGTCTGGACTATAGGTATAGGTAAGGAGCTTCAAGTCCTGGCTCCACTTATTAGCTGTATGGCTTTGAGCAATTTATATAACTTCTCTAAGCCTCACTTTGTTCATCTGTAAAATGAAGTTGATAATCTTACCTATCTTATAGGGTTGTGTAAGTATTAAATTAGTATATGTGTATCACCAAATATGATAAATAATAACTACTCAATAATTGTTATCTATTAGTATTATTATGTTTGGGATCAAGTACAAGAGGTTCTAGTTGTTGTTTTACTGATTTAGGGGTAGCTTCTAATGTAGTCCAAAAATACCAGTCTAATAACCAAGATGGTTTTGTTTCATCTTAACTCAGCTTCGGTCATTTTTGCATTTTGAACATATATGGAAGAGATTTTGCAGTCTGTTGGATTATGTGATCTGCATTTTTTGTCATCGTTCTCCCTTCCCTCCCCTCCCCTCCCCTCCCCCCCCCTCCCCTCCCCTCCCCTCCCCTCCCCTCCCCTCCCTTCCCTTCCCTTCCCTTCCCTTTCCTTCCCTTCCCTTCTTTCCTCTCTTTCCTCCCTCCCTCCCTCTCTCTCCCTCTCTTTCTCTTTCTTTTTTATTTTTAAATCCTCATACGAGGATATGTTTTTATTGATTTTTAGAGACAGTGGAATGGAGAGAGAAACATCAATGTGAGAGAGAAATACTGATCAGTTGCCTTCCATAATCGCCCCCACCATGGATCAAACCCAAAACCTGGGTATGTGCCCTGATCGGGAATTCAACCCACCACCTTTTGGTATATGGGACAATGCTCCAACACACTGAGCCACTCCAGCCAGGGCTTGTCCCTTTTCTTTTTAAAAAATGTTTTTATTGATTTCAGAGAGGAAGAGAGAGGGAAATAGAAACATCAATGATGAGAGAGAATCATTGATTGTCTGCCTCCTGCGTACTGCACACTGGGGATCGAGCCTGCAACCTGGGCATGTGCCCTGACCAGGAATCAAACCCTGACTTCCAGGTTCATAGGTTGACGCTTAACCACTGAGCAACACCAGCCTGGCTCCTTTCCTTTATGAGTTTCTAGGAGGACAATTCTCAAAATCTTTTAGGTGGAGTGAGAGAGAGGGAGGATAGAAAATTTGGTATATAACAGTGGTCAGCAAACCGCAGCTCTCGAGCCACATGCGGCTCTTTGGCCACTTGAGTGTGGCTCTTCCACAAAATACCACGTGCGGGCGCGCACATACAGTGCGATTGAAACTTCGTGGCCCATGTGCAGAAGTCTGTTTTCGGCCTGGGCGAGTCTATTTTGAAGAAGTGGCGTTAGAAGAAGTGGGGGGTGTCAGTCGGTCGGGCGACGGGAGACGAGGTGCAGGCAGGCCGCAGGATACGCAGCGTGGGGGAGGTACATTGTTTTGAGGTACCTTCTCTGAGGTCGACCCCTTCCAACTTGGCTCAGTGGATAGAGCATTGGCCTGCAGACTGAAGGGTCCTGGGTTCGATACCAGCCAAGGGCATGTACCTCCGTTGCAGGTTCCTCCCTGGCCTGGGCCCTGGTCAGGGCACATGCAGGAGGCAACCAATTGATGTGTTTCTCTCTGTCTTTCCTTCTCTCTTAAAGAAACAAAAAGAAAAATACATCGCCTGGCTGGTGTGGCTCAGTGGTTGAGTGTTGACCTATGAACCAGGAGGTCATGGTACGATTCCCAGTCAGGGCACAGGCCTGTGTTGCGGGTTCAATCCCCAGTAGGGGGCATGCAGGAGCTCATCACTGATGTTTCTTTCTCTCTCTTCTTCTTCCTTCCTCTCTGAAATCAATAATATATACTGTATGTATGTATATGTATATATATATATTTTTTTTAATAATACATTATTCTTTAGCATCAGTAACATGGGGCTGCTTTTCTGTTTACAGGATCATTCATTCATTGTCTTATCCCTGGGAATACAAAGATAAATACAAATAGAATAAACATTTTCTCCTATGCTATTCAAGAACTTAAGGCATTTCCCCTTTTGGGATAAGTTTTGCTAGCCCAAAGGGGTCTATAAAATTCAACATCTAGGAGTACAAGCTACTGTCAAATGTAATAATTAAGACTCCAGGTCTGCCAGTCCAAGAGTGATAGGATTCCTTTTTTTTGTGAAATACATCATTCTCATTGTTTTCTCCTAAAAGAGATACTTAAATCTGCTTCCCACCAGGTTTGAAGCTGGTGCCTAATGTGGCTGAAAATGTTATTGAGCCCAGTGAGGAAATCCAATGACCTGGGCTGTGGACTGAATAGTGGCCTTGTTTCCAAGGGCATTCTCCTTTGTCTGCTGGGATCTCAAATGACATGTTTGGACACAAAGCCTCTTAGGTAGAAATTACTACATTTGCAGGTGTTCCTAATTTGGAGCGAGGTTTATTATTTCAAAGTCTTTTTTCCAGATTAGACTTCAGTGAAGTTTTACAGCTATGTCTCAACCCTTATTTTAACATATGTATTATTATGATGTTTATTAGTATTCTTATGGGTTGTTTTTTAAGTTTCCTCTTGGAAAGAAAGCCATCCTGCACTGAAATTTTCCGGTGAGGACTTCACTTTCTTCCCACTGAGGTCACTTCCTTAACCTCTTGGGGATGTTTATCTTTAGGAGTTTAAAACCTTTTTGTGTAGAGAGCGTAGAGAAGACAGCTGATATGGCCTAGGAAAGTCAGAGTCCTTGGACAATTGGGGGAAAGAGAGGCTAGTTTCTTAATGACTGTTATTCTTAGGTGGTAAATTACGTGGTTCCTTAGCCCTGTAGGGGTAGGTTTGGCCAAGGGTCCCAGGAGCACAGTAATCACAACCTTTGTATTTAAGAGCCAGGCTGTGGTCCCCACTCATCAACTGTATTATGCTCTACCATTACCCTCGGTATCCACCGGGGACTGGTTTCACAACCCCCTCAAATACCCAAATCTGCCAATGCTCAAGTCTCATATAAAACTAGAGGCCCGATGCATGAAATTCGTCTAAGAGTAGGTCTTCCTTCCCCCGGCTGCTGGTGCCGGCTTCCTTCTGGCACCCAGGACCCAGACTTCTCTTGCAGCCCTGGCTTCATCCGGAAGGTCGTCTGGAAGGACATCTGGAAGGATGTCTGGAAGGTCATTCAGCTGCCTGGTCTAATTAGCATGTTACGCTTTTATTATTATAGATGACATGTTATTTGCATGTAACCTATATTTGCATATAGGTATAGCAAGGTATGCCTTTATATCGCTTTATTCATTGGATTCAGTGTAGTGCTCAGCGTGTGACAAGTTAAAGTTTTGCTTTTTAGAATTGTGGGGAGTAAAGCTTTTTTTTCAATTCATGGATGTGAAACCTCCTCCTCCTCTCCCTCCTCCTCTCCCTCCTCCTCTCCCTCCTCCTCTCCCTCCTCCTCTCCCTCCTCCTCTCCCTCTTCCTCTCCCTCCTCCTCTCCCTCCTCCTCTCCCTCATCCTCTCCCTCCTCCTCTCCCTCATCCTCTCCCTCCTCCTCTCCCTCATCCTCTCCCTCCTCCTCTCCCTCCTCCTCTCCCTCCTCTCCTCCTCCTCTCCCTCCTCCTCTCCCTCCTCCTCTCCCTCCTCCTCTCCCTCCTCCTCTCCCTCCTCCTCCTCTCCCTTCTCTGGAATCGAACCTGAGACCCTTCAGTCCGCAGGCCAACACTCTATCCACTGAGCCAAACCAATCTGCGCTCTTCTCCTCTCTTCTTTTTCCCCGAGAAGAAGGAAAGGAAAAAGGCAGAGGGTTTTGACTCCGTACCAAAAGGAGGGATAAAGAACTCTACTCGGACCCAGAGCTGTCCAAGTAAGACCCCAGACGCCTGAAATAGTGTACAAGTTGGGGAATTATGATGTGTTCCAATCATAAAGTGAAAGAAAGGATAGAAGGAGATGAGGTTGGAGAAAGGGATCCCAGGCTGTCGTCACATGGAAGTCATTACAAAGCCTCTCTTTCCCACACTCCCTTTCACCAGGTTCGCCTATTTGCTTTAAAATAACCCCTCAATTGAAAATTGAAAACAATTCAGGCCTTAGTCAGGATTTTCACCTTTATCCTGAGAACAGTAGGAAATCATTTGGCGGACTTAATTAAATGAGTGGTCACAGCAGGTTTTCTTTTTAAGTTTATTCTCGGTGCTGCATTGAGAATGGTCTGAGAAGGAATGGACAAGAAAGATTTGGACAGAGCAGTCAGGTGCTGATAGGTAAGAGAGATCATGGTGAACTGAAGTGGTGGTAGCAATAAGATAGAAGGAGTATTGGACAGGTGTGGAAAGTATTTCTAAGGTAGAATTGATAGGTCTTGCTGATGGGTTGAATGATCTTTTACCCTCTCTGCATCCACCCCCTTGGGCATTTAACTTTGAAGTGTCCTCTGCCTCTGTTTCTGGACTTGACCATGTGCCTGGCTTTGGGTAATAGAATGAAGCAGAAGTACAAGTATGGTGCTTCTAAGTCTACAACTCGAGAGGCCTTGCTCTTTCTTGTGTTTCTGTCATCTCCATGAGGACATTCCTGAGGTAGCCTACTGGCATGGAACAGATACGTGGCAGAGACTTGAAGTGCCCAGTCAGCCCAGTTGAGACTCGTCTAGATCAGTGGTGGTCAAACCGCGGCTCTCGAGCCACATGCGGCTCTTTGGCCCCTTGAGTGTAGCTCTTCCACAGAATACCACGTGCGGGCATGCACGTACAGTGCGATTGAAACTTCGTGGCCCATGCACAGAAGTCGGTTTTCGGCCTGGGCGAGTCTATTTTGAAGAAGTGGCGTTAGAAGAAGTGGGGGGTGTTGGTCAGTCGGGCGATGGGAGGCAAGGCGCAGGTGGGCTGTGGCATACACATCGCGGGGGAGGCGCACACAATTCATGCACGAGTTGAGTGAGACTGGCTACAAGACGAGTGTGGATGGGAGAGTTGGAAGGGGTCGACCTCAACGAACGTACCTCAATCAGATTGAGGATGTTTTTAGCAAAGGCCAGCTTAGGAGTACCCTAATTAAGTTAATAACAATGTACCTACCTCTATAATTTAAGTTTAAAAAATTTGGCTCTCAAAAGAAATTTCAATCATTGTACTGTTGATATTTGGCTCTGTTGACTAACGAGTTTGCCGACCACTGGTATAGACTATACTCAGTGGCATTTTCTTTGGTGTACTTTAAAACATTACCATAAGGTGGAGCTCTTCCCTTACTCTAGAATCACAAACTGAAAATCAACTTTTCTTAGACTTGAGTAGATGGAGGGAGTGTAAAGAAAGCGACTTAAAATTGATTGCTATCTTGGTACACTAAAATAGTCCTGGTTTTCAAAAGAATAGAGTTTTGAAAACTTTGAAGTTTCAATATCTTGTGATAGACAAATAATTGCTTCTAAAAATCAAAACATCTATTTGAAGAGATTAAATTCAAATTGGAAGCATGAGAAATTCTTTAAAAATCATGCAGTCTAAAATAAGTTGAGCAGTAAACCACTTTACATATAAGTATCTATTGTGTTTGTATGTGTGTGTGGGGTGGGTGTAGTTACATCTACCCACACATACACACACATATCTCAATCTCTCAAAGACTGTTTAAGGGTCTCAAATTGATGTCTGAATGTGCTTGCTCTCAGGAGGATTGAAGAGATCCAGGTCAGTTGTTTGAAGTCTTTCCTTAATCTATTGCTTGTGTCTGCCCCAGGTGTCCAATATGGCTGTAGGCCTTAAAACACTGATGAGGATGATGGACTCACCTATACACCTTGTGGCCAGCATGCAATGAGAGAGAGCATTTCTAGTATTCTCACCCAGTTCATGACTAAAGTTCCAGATTTCATTCTGTGCCTAGTGGACCAAATCTAATTTCAGGGAGTATCAGGCTGACACAACTTGGATGGGTGGGGTAGTTGCCTTAAGGCTTGATCAGGAAATTGTTACCTGAGGCTGAAAAGGGCATCATCTGGGTGGTTAAATTGTGACTAATTTATTTTATCTTTTACCATTTTGTATTGGCTCCCTTTAAAATAAATCCACACAGAGCATATAGTTCTCTTGTAATCAAAATTAAATACTCAATTTCAATTTTGAAAGAACAAACAAACAAAATAAGCAAAGTTGAAAACTGGATGAGATTCAAAACTCTAGTCTTGCAGGGAGCCCGACATATCAACAAAATGGAAGGGAGTAAGTATGGGTGTGGACATTGTGGTGTGGAGCCAAGAGTCCAGGTTCTGGGTGATGAGAGCAAACATAAATGACTGATTGGAGAACACTGGGGATAGTGATGGTGGGGACCCTGAACAAGTGCTTAGAGAGAAAGGAAACCACTCCCTTGGGGTGAGCAAGGCCAAGGCTTCCCAGAGTGACCTGGGTATTGGACAAGTTCTGTGATGCGCAAGCTCTCTGACTTTGCTTCTGGTCCATAGCTCCTGAGTTGTGTGTGGGAGGCCAGTACTCAAGTTCCTGGTCTAGAGTTGTTGGGGTGGGCCTGGTCTGGGGAGTGGTAGGCCAGATGCAGGCTACTTCCTTTTCCTGGAGTACTGGGGCATTCCTAAAGAGGTGACCCTCCAGAGTTATAGTTTTATCGGCAGCATGCCTTCATTCTCCATGTTCTGGCATGCAATGATGTTATACCCGTGATATAAAACACCTGGGAATTCTGTATAGCACTCCAGAGGGGCTCTCTGGCTGGTGGAGAGGAATCACTTTGGTTAAAGGAAAATCTGAGAATATTTATCAGTCGTCCCTCCTCTCACACCCCAGGCCAGTTGTGAGTCCTAGTCTCTGAACCAGGAGAAAACCTATAGGAGAAAACCTGGAAGTTTGCTGGAGTCCCCTAGATTTGAGAGAAGTTAATTGGGGAGTGGAGAAGCAGAGTCAAATAGATATATTCATAGTCCTTCCAGCAACTGTGCCTTGGCTTTAGTCAGTTTTGCATTGAGTAAGGCTACTTGGTCCCATCACTGCATTTTTCTTCACAATGCTTTAGTCTCAGAAGTATGAAAAAATTGGACTTTTTCCATATTCCCCAGGTGCCTGATGGAAAGCACTGGAAACTTTCCTAATCTGCCTAAGTTCCCCTTTTGTGTGTGTGTGTGTGTGTGTGTGTGTGTGTGTGTGTGTGTGTGTTAGAGAAAGAGGGGAGAAAGAGAAGGAGGGAGGGAAGGAGGGAGAGAGAGGGGGGGAGAGAGAGAGAGAGAGAGAGAGAGAGAGAGAGAGAGAGAGAGAGGGGAAGGGAAGGAAGGGAAGGGAAGGGAAGGGAAGGGAAGGGAAGGGAAGGGAAGGAAGGGAAGGGAAGGGAAGGGAAGGGAAGGGAAGGAAGGGAAGGGAAGGGAAGTGAAGGGGACGGGAAGGGTAAGGGGAATAGAAGAGAGAAGAGAGAAGAGAGAAGAGAGAGAGAGAGAGAGATAGAGAGAAGAGGAGGAAGAGAGAAGGAGAGAAGAGAGAAGAGAGAGAGAAGAGAGAGAGAGAAGAGAGAAGAGAGAAGAGAGAAGAGAGAAGAGAGAAGGGAGAAGGAGAACGCAAGTCAAAGGAGCCAGCAGAATTGATATCTGGGCCAGAAAGCCAAGGTTCAAATAATAATTTTGAATGAGGCACCATGAATTATGGGGTTAGTGGTAGCTCACACAGCCAGAGAACAAATTTAGGAATCTAAAGTTAAGAAAACAAGAGAAGAAATTGGTGACAAACAGTTTAGATGACCAGGAATCTAAAGGACAGATATAAATAATATTTTAAAAATCTGTCTTTGCTGTTAAGCAGGATTTACTTAGCACATACATCCTTTTTACATAGCTGTGTTGTATTAGCCAATTACTTGTTTCCCTAACTCTACATAAATTTTATAAGAAATGGAGCTCCATCAGATAAAAGAATTGACAATGATGCCAGCTAGAGCAATCATTTTGACTTCAGCATTGAAAAGTGCCTCTATAGATCCATTGGAAAAGAAAGATGTTAGAGCCCTAACTTATTTTTCTGTTTAGATGAGAAATGTCATATCTTTGTGTAATTGGCTTTATTTCGAAACAGTTTTTTTTTTTCAGGCCAGCTTTGTTTCTCTGACCCAGTTTTTCCCTCTTTTCTGTACTTGGCTTATTTAAGACATGAAACTGGGAACTTGTGGCCTCATGATGACTATGTCACTGATTTGGTATGTGATCTTGGCCAACATGCTTAACAGAAGAGTCACAGAAAGGTTACATGGGGTTCGAAGGACTGTAAATACTGATGTGCCTCATTAAGATATTATTTAGGTCCAGTACATTTTTTTTAAAAATCCCAAAGCTAAGCAAAGCAAAGCAAAGCAAAAGAAAAAAATAAGCTATGTTTTTTAACTCCTTGTCCCTTCCTTATTCCCTATTGTCCTTCCTTCCCATATCTGCTGATCAAGTATGAGATAGAGAAGGTCCTTTTCCAAGATGTCTCTCCATCTTGGTCTGGGTTGCTGAACAGTCCAGCAGCATCTTTTGGATATATTTTTGGTGCTTGGTCTGTACAAATAGGGAATTCTTCTTGGGAAAACATAAAAATCTGTTTTAGATAATCTTGTTTTGCCTATGTAGATGTATACTGGGTATGTTGAGGGATCTAGGTTTAATCTCAGTCCTATTCATGGCTAACAATGTGCACCCAGGCCCCTTTTGAGAGGTAATAGAAGGGAAGCTGGAGGTCAGCAACTTGCTTGGGAGAAACAAGCTTGCTTGCTAAAAAGCCTAGAGGAGGACTTGGTACTTGAAATCATCTGAGAATATTCATGACCATGAGCATCAATTTATTCCTGACCCTATCGATAAAATAAGTATTAAATTATTTGTCTCTTATGTAGCTCATATGCCTATCATGTATATTAAGTTAAAAATTATAAGAAGCTATAATGTATTTGAACTCTTTGGAAATATAATTTCAAGGCACAATAAAAATAAAACAGGGTTATTGTATTATAACATCTGTTTGAAGGTCTGTCTGGTGATATAGATTGTGATTCCTGCTAATGCAGTCTATCATAGCCAGGACTCCAAATGGCTCTTTGCTGGTTCTGATTTATATGTGGAGCTATAACGAAATTTGCTAGTGGAACTATATTAGTGTTTTCTGAGTCGCTCCAAATGGTGAAATATTTTAAAGCTGTAGTTTAAAATACATAAATCTACTCAGGAGGATATTGGGGAAAGGTTCAGTGACAAATAAGAGAAAAACTCTTCTCCCAAGCACCTGGGTTGGAGATCTTGCCACCCTTGCCACCTCTTCCTTTCCCTTGCTTTCCCACTCAACTCAGATATTTCATTCACCCACTGTGGTAGACACTGCTGACCACCTCCCAATATTCATTCCCCTCTTCCTCTTTCTCTTCCTTCCTCTTCCTCTTGCCATTACCCTTC
The DNA here is from genome assembly GCF_014108235.1 of Myotis myotis. Taxonomy (NCBI): domain Eukaryota; kingdom Metazoa; phylum Chordata; class Mammalia; order Chiroptera; family Vespertilionidae; genus Myotis; species Myotis myotis. The sequence goes on from NW_023416346.1 coordinate 42,938,736, forward strand.
TTCATAAAAAACTGGATTTTTCAGCTGGGCATATTGTCACTCAGCTAAAAGACATGATTTCTCAGTTTTCCTTGCATGTGTTCACGTGACAAAGTTTTGGTTAATGAGATAAAAAGGGTTTTGTTATGTGATACTTCCAGGAAGTCTCCTTAAAAAGGAGAAATCACACACTTCTTCTCTTCCTCCTACAGGGGAAATAGTTTTGAGGGGAAATATAATGGATTTAATTTGAGGCATGTAAATATGAAACATTTGTATGTCACGCAGGGAGTTCCGCTCTCCTATTGTCTGGTGTTGTCATTACAATCCAGAAGACAGAGTTAGTTCTACAGAGCTGCTTTGGGAAATGTTGGCCTATACCAGAAGGCCAATAACCTTTTTACTGGTTTCCCCACTTCCAGTCCTTGCCTTTTTGAGATTATTTTATTTTTCTTTTCTTAAGAAAATTTCTTGAAACCATTTTTACCCATGCTTATTGACTAGAGTCTGATTTTTTTTAATGCTGACACTCATGGCTCTCCATAAGCTGGTCTGAATTCAATTTTCCTGTGTGTGTGTGTGTGTGTGTGTGTGTGTGTGTGTGTGTGTGTTCTCATGCACCTCATGCTTTAGTCAGAGTGATATATTCTCTTTGTCCTATTTATGCCTCATAATTTTCTCTTTTATGCCTTTGCACATACTCAGGATCATCACTTCATCACTAGCCCTTACAGGGTTAAGCAGGTAAAGGTGTCTCTTCCTCAAAACACTTTAATTCCATCTGTCAGAAAATTGTTGCAATGCTGTTAGAAAATAGCATTTTCCTGCCATCTACTAAAAAATTTTTGTAATTAACACATGTCACCCATCTTTGGAGTAACAGGAAAGTTATTAAAATATGAACATTTTCAAATAATCAGGATATCAACAATGTGAACAGTTCCCCTTAGATGTGATACTCCTTTGTAGCACATGAACTGAAGAACCATGAATGGGGCCTTGCTCATACTATTCTTTTCACCTGAAAATTCCACCCATCACCTTATTCATATGTCCAGGGACCACTCGAATGCTATTTTCACGAAGCCTTTCCTGATATTTTTCATGGTGAAAATAAACCTCCTCTTACCTTGAAAACTCAGTATATTTTATCTGGACCTGTCTCAAGATATTTATAACTCTCTGATAGCATTCTGTTTATTTATGTTCCTGTCTCATCAGTCTATTAGACTTAATGCTCTTTGATGGCAGAATGTGTTTATGATTTACTTTTATAACTTCACAATACCTGGCAGGATACCTTATACTTGGGATTACCATATGTCTCAATTTTCCCAAGACAATCTGGGTTTAAACCTGTTGCTCTGATGTGAGTATTAATAGTGCCCCCTTTCACAATCAAAATGACCCAATTAGAATTATAAATTGTATACTCACTCTACTTATGTGATATGCATTCAGTAAGTAATTGTTAGATGGACCCATGAATGAATGATAGGGATTAGGTTGCTATCTACATAGAGAAGGTAATTGAATCTGTGGAGTTGGTAAGTCCCTCAAAAGAGAGAGAATAGAAAAGATGAGGGCCATGAACAAGGACATATGGGGAATGCTTACATTTAAGGGATAGAGGAAAAAGAGTTAACAAAGGAGACAAAGCAGAAGTAGTCAAAGAGATAGGAGAACAATCAGGGTAATTTCACTGAAGCCAAGGAGAGTTTTTAAGGATTAAGTGATCAACATTGGTAAATGCTACAGCTAGGTCAAGCAGGATGAATTCTAAGGAAGTGCCATTTAATGTGCCAGTTATTAGGTCATTGCTAACTTTTAAGATAGCATTTTTGATAGAGTATAATAGAGTGGTGGTGTGGAAGCTGGATTGCAAGGGGTTAGGGAGTGAATTAATGCGAGAATGGAGTCAGTGAGCATTGAGTACATTTGTGAGAAGTTTGACTTGTGAAAGGAAGGTGAGAAATAAGATGGTAACTTGGGTCAAATTCAGAGGAGCCCTGAATGTGTTTATAGACCATGGGAAAGGAGCCACTAAAAATAGCTGATAGAACAGTTTCTCTCAGGAGTGGAGAGGGGATGGGATCAAGTGTCCAAGTAGAGTACATAGCATTGACAAGGAAAAAGTGAGATGTGGCTTTCTTTGAGACAGAGGAGTTGTGGTAGAATACAGCAAAAGCACTGTGCATGATTCAGTTGGGGAATGAGGGAACCTACGTGGCAACAGCTTTTGCAGTGAAGGAGGTGGTGAGGTCATTTGTGAGAGGACAGACAGCTGGGGTAGCACTGGGGACTTGAGAGCAATGGAAAGTTTGGATTTAGAACAACTGTTCTAAGAAATTCCAGAGGGAGTCAACAAGAGGCCTGCCAAGCTGTAGTGCAAGCCCAGCTGAGGTTCAACTTCCCATATCAAATGAGATAGTTATTTCTACAAAATCCAGAGAAAATGTATTTCGCAAGCTTATTAACAAAACCTGGGTGGGTTGGTTTTTTTTTTTCCCTCCAGGAAAAAAATAAAGGAAAAGACACTGGCAGTTTACAATATGGCAGAGAGTTATGAGAATTTGGTCTTTCTCAAAAGGCTATTGCTAGGCCATCCAGAAGCCTATAATACCCTTAGTGAAAATGAATGTTTCCACAGGTTGTTTGTGGGCAGTTAAGAACATAGACCCAAATAAAACCAAGGATCCTCTCCTGTCTGAGCCACTCAGGGACAATTCTTGAGTTACTATGCTCAGTTCAGAGCAAAGGCAAACACTGACATTTCTGTGAGATGGAGCATAAACTTGCAAATAGCCTCTGTGATAAAATCCAGTTTAACCAGGCAAAACCTTTAAGCTTACAAGCGGCCTGTTAAATCCACTAAAGACCAAATGTCAGGCGGTGCCCTTTAAAGTCCAAGTACATGACCACAGTACTGGTGGCTTAAAATGAGAAAAATTAAACATCTCACACACCCACAGGTAATCTTTCCAAATGTCGTTTAATCATATATTCATAATGACTACAGTGTTCTTTAAGGAGGATAACATTTGAAGACAACTGTTTGGCCAAAGTGTTAGGCATTATTTTCTTGAAAACAGAGTTTGCTTCCTTTGTTTCAGTGGGGAATCAGGGTGGCATTGGTCCAACAGCACAGCTGCCCAAATGCATAAACAAGTGACTGATTATTTTTCATCCACCTGTCTAAGCAAAATGCAGGATCTACACATATGCACTTAATTAAGGATATTTTCATATTTGTGTTACCAGACTCTTCCAATGACACATATCTGAGTGGTGAACAGTAAAGCAGAATATAGGTCTTAAGACAGACATGCATAAGGCACCATAAGCAATTTCACTTACATGCCTGTAAATTACTCACAGTTTCCCTCTTTTGTTTACTTAGTGAAAGGATTGTTTACTAAGCACCACGTGCATTAAATTATATGAGTATTCATTTCCTTTGGAAATAATTAGCTTGTTGTTTATGCATTTTCTTTAACCTCATCAACTGTACCATTTCAAGGGCATTATGGAGGGAGAAAAAAAGCACACCTTTTGGGAATAGTCTTTCTCAATCTCAAGGAGTATCAGTTTCTCACTTCAGCATGAAATAATTCACTTCATTAACTCTGCCATGTAATTGTGATTAGCAGTTGGATGAGGATGAGAGTGGATATAGACAAAGGAATTACTCTTCTCTCCTAGAGAGCCTGGAAAACGTAGTTACTTCAATAACAGGAATTATTATCATTACTATGGGCCCAGTGCATGAATTTGTGCACCTTGAAAGGAACTGTAGGCCACGAGACTGCAGCGGGCACAGGGGTGGGTCTTGACCCATCTTCCGCGCCCCCGCCCAGCCCTTCCTGCCATGCGCCCCCCCACCCCCGGTCCTCTGTCTGCCTGTAGTCCTGCTCCTGCTGCCGCTGCTCCCACGTGCTGACAGTGCCGGCCTTGCTCCCACATGCTGACAGCTCCGGCCTGCTCGCACCTGTGAGAGCATGGAGCTATTGGGGCTGGTGCCAGCAGCAGGTGTGAGTGGGGCCAGTGCTGTCAGTAGGAACGAGTGGCGGCTGCTGTCCTGATTGCCCCTTAGGAGTAGGGGAGATGGAGAAGCCCTGAGGGGTGATCAGGGCTGGCAGCTGCTGTTTGCACCCGCTGACGGCGCCGATCGATCAGGGCCAGCGCATGTGAGCGGGGCCAGCGCTGGCACGGGAGCAAAGAATTTTCAGTAACCACCAGAGGCTCGCCCTAATGACCACACCCCGCCTTGGTCTGGTGCCCTCGCTCACCTGCTCCACTATCCCACTGTGGCCAATGCCCGCCATGTTGTGTGGCAGAGCTGCTGAGGCCTGCCATGTCCCGCGCATGCCCCTTGGTGGTCAGTGCACATCATAGCGACCGATTGTTTGGTTGTTCAGTTCCCCCGTTTGGTCTATTTGCATATTAACCTTTTATTACATAGGATTATTACCACCAAGCATTAATTAAGTGCCATTACTATACCAAGGGTGGTGCTAAATGTTCTTTTTGCTATTTTATTTGATTTTCACAACAGCCATGTAGTGTGATTAGGAAATCTTTTTTTAAAATGAGATATCTGATGACCATAGAGGTTAAATAATTTATCCTAACATCATATAGCCAGAAAATAAGGGGAAGAGTTGGGATTTGAATTTAGGTTTATTGATAGCTATCTCTCACCTAATATTTTCAGTGTATACCTCCTCTACAATGAGTACTCATTTTTCTGCCTGCAGCTCTAGTTCTGTTCATTTTGCATATTTGTTAGTTTACTGACAAATTTGCTTTTCCTTAACTGTTACTTGTTCATCTCAGAGTTCTTATAGAAGTATAAAAAGACAACTTTGCAGTCTAAAAATATTGAAGCAGTTTACACAAATGGCTGCTCAATTCCAAAAGAGCTCTGATTTTACCAGCTAGTAATTATAGACTTAGCTATGCCAGTGGCCCAATCATAGCCGCTGAAACATAACTTCCTACAGCATATGGCTGATCAAAGATTATTAGAAGAGAGCACAGGTGCAAGTCTGTCCCCTGGGAGAAGTTTTCACCACACAGTACACAGAAAAATTATATATGCTAGCTTGCTCCAGGCTAGACTTGCAAGGGCCCCAGTTCTCTTCTATAACCTCTAGCTACTGCCACCCACACCTTACTTTTATTTTTCAGACCTCACTCTTTTTTAAAATTTAAGCCCTAATATTAAAACATTTTTTTTGAATGGATGGAAGGAGACTTGACTTGGGTGATGAAAACAAAATACAATATACAGATTGTATATTATGGAATTGTACCCCTTACTTTTTAATTTTAATTCTGCTGTTATCTGTGCAGTGGAGGGAAGAACTCCTTAGTAGTTAGGGTGAGCTAGTAGGCAAAAACTGGAGGGGTACATGATGCATTCCCCATCAGCTTCCTCTATTTTTGCAGTGACTGACTTAGTGCCTTCAGCATGCTCTGGATTGTGTTTGGACCCCTGGCCATGTTATTGATACAGAGGTTATAGTGACATGATTGTTCATTGGGTGCTCCTGCTGAATTATATTTGCACATACAAGTTATTAAGCCTTTAGATCTCTGCAGCCATTTTGTAGTTTCAAATCCTAATAGGTTACCAATAGAATGTGGATCAAATATGAAGTCTAATCGAAGAAAAAAATTGAAAGCATGAATCCTAATACCAATTTCATGAACTTTCTAGACCTACATGTGATTGGCAGACATAGACCTTAAAGGGATACAAGACCAAGAATAACAAACCAGTACAGTTTCTAGAATCACATTATTACTTACAATTTGTAGAAAATTAACAAACGTGGAGCCAAGTCATATAAACAAAGGGCAGCCTTGGAAAAGACTCTCTGCGGTAACAGATTTTCATAGACCTGAAGCATAGATCTGGTCCTCAACTATTAAAACACAGACCACAGGTTTCTCTTTGATCCAACTTCCCACTCACCCACTAATAATTGTTTTATTTTCTTCTATTATAATGTGTTAGAGGAAAAGAATAATCGTATTTCAACCCTATCACTCACTACCTATTCTATATTAATTTATACTGACATAAAGCCAGGCAAAATGCAGACTAAAAGGGGGTACTTCAAGTCTAATTACTTTGTGTCTATTGATAATTACTTTGAAACTGAAAAGTGTCTAAATTTACATCCTCACAAATACTGAGACAACACAAATATTGGAACTAAGTGTATGTATCTTAGTTACAATTCAGTGTTTACAATCAAAAGAAACATTAGGAATTTAGGAGTCCAATTCAAGTGTTTGCTCCTGTACACATAATAGAGAATACAAACAAATGTGCTTGGTAATGAATATAAGAGGAATATACATTTGTACTTTCATTGATTTATGTACAAAGTGAGGAATTGCTATTTGATATATGTGTATCAGTTACATTTATTTTGCAAAAAGCAGTGTTCACCTAGAAAAATCTCATTTAGTTCTAGTTGCTTCCATTGGTAGATAAAATTGATACTTAACACATTGCGAGCAGATCACGGGCATTCTCGTGTTTTCATATTACACAGTGTTTTACATAAATGTTAAAGGCATGCCTTAAAATTAAACACCCATTGCATTTTGAAGTTATTTATTCCATGTTCTTACAAGCTAATATCTTCTTAAAGTGTGATACTTTGTAAAACGTTTTTTTGTACTCATTCAATAGAAACTTATCTGGCCGCTGGGTAAAGCTAGCAATAAAACTACTGGTGTGCAATGTGTTAATTGTTAAAAAAGATTGACTATTTAAACATTGGATTTAAATAATATTTATAAAAATCCCATTTGTAACATAATTTGATTCTGCTTTTCATGCATTTTATTCCCTGAGTTATAGTCTTTTTATTATCTCTTTACATAATTTTACAAGTTTCATTATTGGAATATTAAAACATGTAGAAAAGAAAATAATTCAAAGCAGGATCTTGAAGAGATATTTGCACACTCATGCTTGTTACAGCATTATCCATAATAGACAAGAGGTGGAAATAATTCAATGTCCATACATGGATGAATGGATAAACAAAATGTTTTATATACATACCATGGAATGTCATTCAGCCTTCAAAAGGAAGGAAATCCTGTCACATGCTACAATATGGATGAACCTTGAGGATATTATGATTAGTGAAATAAACCAGTCACAAAAAAAAGACAAATTCTATCGAATTCTACTCAAAAGATATCTAAAGTAGTCAAACTCAGAAATAGAACATAGAATGATGGTTGCCAGGGGCTGAGGGAAAGTGAAAATGGGTATAGAGTTTCAGTTTTGCAAGATGAAAAAGTTTTAAAGATCACTTGTACAATGTGAATGCATTTAACACTACCGAACAGTATACTATTTTTCTTTTTTTTTGTTTTATTCATTTATTTTTATTGTATTTTTTTCCATCACCATTTATCCCCCCTAAACCCTCTTCCACCTACACCCACCCTTCTCCACCCTGCAATCACCAAACTGTTGTCCATGTCTATGAGTTCTTTCTGTCTCTTTTTCTTATTTCTTTTCTTTTTTTGCTCAATCCCTCCACCTCCCTAATTACCCCCCTCGCCTTGAACTGTCTGAACAGTATGCTATTAATATGGTCAGTTTTATGCTATGTGTGTTTTCCACAAAAAAATGAAAAATAAAAAAGATAGAATCATTGGTGTAAGGTGGACCCCTAAGCCAATATGTCTGGTATCCTTATAAGAAGGTGGCCACGTGAAGACATAGACACATTAGGAAAACATTATGTGATGCTGGGGGCAGAGACTAGAGTTAATGCAGCTGCAAACCAAGAAATACCAGATTGCCAGCCAACCACCAGAAACTAAGAAGAGGCAAGAAAGGACCCCCCTATAGATTTCAGAAGGAGCATGGCCCTGCCAACACTTTGATTTCAGACTTCTAGCTTCTAGAACTGTGAGACAATAAATTTCTATTTCAAGCCATCCAGTTTATAGTAGTTAGTTATGGCAGCTTTAGGAAATTAATATAAGCAGGGCTGATGTCTTTTTTTATTCAGCACCTGGCACATAGTAAGTATTCAAGAAATAATTGCCTAATGAGAAAAGAAACGTTTGCAAAAGAGACGGAGTAACAGTAGTGTGCTGGTAAACTTTAACATCCAGCTCTCAGAGAGGGAGTAGCTGACTTGTAGCATGTGTTATTTTCATGATATAAATACTTCCACCATGGCCCATTTCAAGCTACCAGCATGATTTCAGAATTCCTAAAATTCAACGATGGGCTCTTGTGAGCAGGTCTAGACAGTTCTAGCATATCACTATTAGTGTAATGAGCCCTGTGTGCTTATTACCAGCTTCAATTCTCAAGTCATGGCCAATCTTGTTTCAACTCTACCTTCACCCATTTCTCCCCACCTATATTTCAAGGCAAGTAATATGTTGATGAATTAAATTTGATGAAATAGATTTTATCAATAGTATTTCAGTATGTATTTCTATAAGATAAGGTTACTTAAAATAACCACAATACTGTTATTGCATCTAAAATGTTACAGTATCCTATATAATAAAGAGCGAATATGCCAATGGACATCATGCCATCACACCATAATGGCTCAGACACTCAACACTGGGGAGAGAGGAATGGGGAACAGCCAGGCTGTGGCCCCAGGAGAGGGACAAGCCGCCCACCCTGTGGTCCCAAGCACCAGTGGCTGCACCTGTGCCTGTGGTCCGGGAGAGGAAAAAGCCACAAACCCCACAGTCCTGGGTGCCAGTGGCTGCTCCTGCACCTGCAGCCCAGGAGAGGGACAAGCTGCATGCCGCACGGCCCCAGGCGCCAGCGGCTATACCTGTGCCTGCGGCCTGGGAGAGGGACAATCTGCACACCCCCCGGTCCCAGGTGCCAGTGGCTGCACCTGCGCCTGCAGCCCGGGAGGGGGACAAGCCACCCACCCCGTGGTCCTGGGAACCAGCGCCTGTGGCCCATCCCAGGAGTGGCACAAGCTGCCTGCCCCTGGTACCCTGCGGCTGTGGCTGGCCCGGGCTAAGCCAGCCCGGGTCCTGGGTGCCTCAGCTGGCCATGGGAGGGAAGCCCAGGTCTCAGGTGCCTGCAACTGGCCGGAGGAGGGAATCCTGGGTCAAGGCAGAAGCGGTTAGGGGTGATCAGGCCAGCCGGGGAGCAGTTAGGGGCAATCAGGCCAGTAGGGGAGCAGTTAGGGGTGATCAGGCAGGCAGGCAGGCAGAGGTGGTTAGGGGTGATCAGGCAGGCAGGTAGAGGGTTTAGGGGCAATCAGGCAGGCAGGCAGGCGAGCGGTTAGGAGCCAGTGGTCCTGGATTGTGAGAGGCAGTCAGACATCCCCCGAGGGGTCCCGGATTAGAGAGGGTGCAGGCTGGGCTGAGCCCCCCCCCCCCGCACGAATTTTGTGCACCAGGCCTCTAGTCTTAATATAGGCCCAGTGTTAATATTTAGAGGTCAGTGTTCATATTTCCAATTGTCTCAAAAGTGCCCCCTTTTTTCATTGCTTGCTTGACTCAGGATCCAAAAGAGGACAACATATTGTGATTGTTTCCTAGGTGTCTAAATTAATCTATAGGATCCCTTTCCATTTCTTAATTTATTTGTTGAAGAAACTGGATTCTTTGTCTTGAAGAGTTTCCCACTGTATTTGGTTAATTTCTCATTGAAACGCACACAAGGTCTGGTTGTCTCTTTTAGAATGTTAGTCACCCCAGCACTGATGATCAATACCTAGATGTATTATCTCATTAAGGGTTGCAAAATGGTGATGGTCCAATTCTAACATCCATTCTTTATTTTTTAGCTAATGTCCTTCTATAAAAAGTACAATTTCCTTATATCTACTATTTGATTACCCTGAGTTCCAGTGTACTAGTGTGTAGGATAAAGTGCATGAGTTCTTCCCCTTATTTACCATTTTTCAAAATAATAAATTGGTTTACCAGCATCCTTTAATAGTGGCCCATTGTTTCCCTTTAGTTTAATTGTGAACTCATGGATTTAAATATACAGGGTGAGGCAAAAGTAGGTTTACTGTTGTTTGTATGGAAAATAACACAATAATTAATGAATAACAATACAAGAATAAACTCTCTGTTTTGGATACTCACACCTGTAAACCTACTTTTGCCCTACCACTGCAGCTAATATTTTCATTGATATTATAATTGTCCCATCTATGACCATTAGGTTTTTTCAATCTGCTTCTGAGTCCTTTTGACATAGTATTAATGTCTTCTATCTTATATCTTTTTACTTTGCTAATGGTTTTTGACATACAAAGTTTTAAAAAAATTATGTAATTTATCTATCCTTTTTTGCTATTGGATTTTTGAGTCACAGGAGAGATTTCCTCACTCTCAGATTATAGAGAAATTCATCCCCATATTTTCTAGTACTGATAATGTTTGTTTCTTAGCTTCGTTTAAATCTCTTACCCATTTGGAATTTATCTTGTTCATGGTATGAGGAATAGATCCAATTTTATCTTTTCTTTTTCTTATCTCAATAGCATTTATTAACAAGTCCATATTTTCTTTGTGGATTTGAAGTGCTTCTTTTATTTGAAACTAAACTTGTAGTTGTTATTGAGTCTATTTCTGGAATTTCTATTCTGTTATTGGTCTGTCTTATTTTGTTTTATTAAGAAGTTTTATGGTATATTTTATTATCAGATGAGGCAAGTGCCCCCCTCCTCTGGGCTTTTGTTTTTCAGGGTTTTCTTACCTATTCTTATTTGTTTTTCCAAATTGACTTTGTAATTGTTAATTATAGTTTTTTAAAATATTTATTATTAATTTTTAACAAATTTTTAAATATATATTTTTATTGATTTCAGAGAGGAAGGGAGAGGGAGAGAGATAGAAACATCAATGATGAGAGAGAATCATTGATAGGCTGCCTCCTGCATGCCCCCTACTGGGGATTGAGCCTGCAACCCAGGCATGTGCCCTTGACTGGAATCGAACCTGGGACCCTTCAGTCCGCAGGCCGAAACTCTATCCACTGAGCCAAACCAGCTAGGGCTCTTATTGCTTTTTAGAGAGAGAGGAATGGAGAGGGAGAGAAAGAAGCATTGATCAGCTGCCTCCTGCATTCCCCCTACTGGGGATTGAGTCTGCAATGCGGGCATGTGCCCTGACTCAGAGTGGAACTGGCAACCTTTCTTTCTGTGCAAGGCATAATGCCCATCCAACTGAGTTATACCGGCCAGGGCTAATTACAGTTTTAATGAAGTATATTTAACCATGTTACAGGCAACCTAATGTTAATTTCTTTATTATGAAAATAAGGTAAAGTGATAACACTTTTGGCTAAGGGGGTGAGAAAGAGTTCATCTGTACTAATAAGAGGGTAATATGTAAATTAACCATCACTCCATGACAATGATGGGGTGCCCATAGCCACAAAGTTGGCGCCGACCGGAGCCACGGAGTTGGCAGAGCGGCCGGGAGGCTTGGCTTCCTTCATTGCTCCGGTGATGAAGGAAGCCTAGCCTTCCACAACAATCAGGCCAGCCGTGGAGGGAGACATGCAGGGAGTGCAGTGTGTAGGCATGTGGGGAGTAGGCGAGGTTCCCTGTCTGGGGTTTCCAAATCCGCCGTTGGTTCCTTTTACCGCTGATTCCCCTCCTCACAGGTATCCTCCATGCAAAATCCATTCCATGCAAATATATCATGTCCTAATGGGTGAATCCTAAACCGAATGAGTGTCACACCTGGGCAACCTAACTCCCATTAGAAAAATGGAAGGAGGGATTTAGGAATCAGGAAGCCATGTGACCTGCTCAGTCTCCAGAACTGCTGTCAAACACAGGCAGTCTGAGACCCTCCCAAACACCACCTGAGCTAAACCTGAGGACCAATATATTTTCAAGGCCCAAAGTTGACGGGGGTAAAGGGGCAGGGGAGCAAAGCAAGCAGAACAGCCAACTCAACCAAAGATGCAGGAGCCTAAGGTAACAGAGAGAAATGTCCTGGCCACCAATGCTCTCCTGCAGATGTGGTGCCCACACCCATCTGGGGGGAGGGGATGTGTACGTGCGGAATTTAAGGCCACCGGCAGGAGGGAAAGTGGAATCATGCCTAAGGATTTTTTGTTCGTGTCCCACAGTCGAGAAGCAGAGTCAGAATCAAAGTCTTACCTCAGTGCTGGGATGTTTAAAAGTATCTAAAAATAGCAGTTCCTTCGCTGAGTCCACTGCCATGTTTGCCCTGGACGGGAGGCGTGCGGTGGACTTCTGGGGCAGCCCTATAACCTCGGTGACAGCAGCTCTGGAGAGGGAGAGACTGCAGTACTTCCGGTGTCCAAAGTGCTAGCCCAGCAAACCTTGGCCTATCTGGAAGCTCGGTGCTGCCAGAAGTTGCTGGCTCCACCTTCTCCAGTGCAGAGGACACAGGCTATGAGAGGAGAGGCGGGTACGGTGTCTCCAGTGGTCCAAATCCTGTCATTGTCTTGCATTACCTAGCCTCGGTGCCCTCCAGGGCAGGCTCAGTGCCAGTGCAGAGGAGGCTTTGGAGAGGGTGGTGGTGAGGAGAATGCTTCTGACTCTGAAACTGCCATCAAGAGCCTTTCTAGGGCTAGCAGGAAAATGCGGCAATGAGTGAAGAATAATGTCTCAAAACGAAGAGGTTTTTTTTTTTCCATCAGCAAAATGTGAATATTACCTAACCCACAGACTTTGTGAGAATTAATTGAAATAAAATTCCAGAAATTGTATAAAGGCCAGGCTGAAGTGTATAGGTAAGTTGAGCGTGAGCATGATCCTGTGCATGGAAAGGTTGCAGATTGGGTTTCAAGTTGGATCCCTGGTCAGGGCTCCTAAGGAAGGCAATTGAAGGGATGTTTCTTACATTGATGTTTCTCTCTCTCTATCCCTCTCCCTTCCACTCTCTCTAAAAATCAATGGAAAAATGAACTAGTGCAATATCTACAAATGTGGATAATCTAAAAAAAAAGTGGGGGGCTCTAACCTGTTTGGCTCAGTGGATAGAGCATCGGCCTGCAGACTGAAGGGTCCCAGGTTCGATTCAGGTCAAGGGCATGTACCTTGGTTGCGGGCACATCCCCAGTAGGGGGTGTGCAGGAGGCAGCTGATTGATGTTTCTCTCTCATTGATGTTTCTAACTCTCTATCCCTCTCCCTTCCTCTCTGTGAAAAAAATCAATAAGATATAAAAAACAAACAAACAAACAAACAAACAGGGTAAAAGAGGTTGAATATGTACTGTATAATTTAAAGCATGTAAAATAATATAACTTTTTAGGGGCATATATGTTATCTATACTAATAAAAGGGTAATATGCTAATTAGACTGGACATCTTTCAGACATCCATCTGGACATCCTTCCAGACAAAGCCACAGTGGCAGGGGCCGAGGCAGAGGCCTTTAGGGGTGATCAGGCCAGCAGGGGAGGGCACTTAGAGGCAACCAGGCTCTCAGGGGAGGGCAGTTAGGGACGACCAGGCTGGCAGGCAGAGGCAGTTAGGGGTGATCAGACAGGCAGGGGAGCAGTTATGGGTAATCCGGCTGGCAGGGAAGCAGTTAGGGGCAACTGGCAGGCAGGCAGAGTGGTTAGGGGCAATGAGTCAGGGAGGCAAGTGAGTGGTTAGGAGCCAGTGGTCCCGGATTGCGAGAGGGGTCCAGGATTGGAGAGGGTGCAGGCCAGGCTGAGGGAACCCTCCCATGCACGAATTTTGTGCACTAGGCCTCTAGTTTTTAATAAATGGTTTCAATTTTTACATTGAATTTCTAATCCATTTGGAATTTATCCCAGTCTGTGATGGGGGAAATGGATCCAATTTTATCTTCCTTTGGAAGATTGAAAGGCAAGTTGGGATACAGGAATGAGTCTTCAAATTATTGCTGGAGTTATGTGTCAACAGAATCATTGTTAAATCTAATTTATAGAAGACACTATTAGACTTACTACCCTGTACTATCACTGTTTTTTATACCATTGCTATTTACATTTTACTCCCATTGATAAGAAACACTATTCAACAGGAAGTCCTGCAGTCTAGTCACTTCTGAAGTTCAAGCTGAATGTTTATTACTAGGGCAGGAAATGTTGACCCCAAATTCTCTTGATTTATCTTACTTGGAGTTAGAAATTTTTTTAACTTATATTTAATTTTTCTATTTCTCTCTCTTTTTAAATTGTTTTATTGCTTAAAGTATAACAAAGTGTATTATATATGTCTCCTTTTATTTCCTCCCCTTGACCTTCGCCTATTCTCCCATACCCCCCAGTGTCTTGTGTCCATTGGTTATGCTTATATGCATGCACACAAGTCCTTCGGTTGATCTCTTACTGACCCCCCCATAACCCTCCCCGGCCTTCCCACTGTAGTTTGACAGTCTGTATGAGGTTGCTCTGCCTCTGTATCTATTTTTATTCATCAGTTTATAATGGTCTTAATTATCCATAAGTGAGTGAGATCATGTGGTATTTTTCTTTCATTGACGGGCTTATTTCACTTAGCATAATGCTCTCCAGTTCCATCCATGCTGTTGCAAATGGTAAGAATTCCTTCTTTTTTACAGCAGCATAGTATTCCATCGTGTAGATGTACCACAGTTTTCTAATCCATTCATCTGCTGATGGGCACTTAGGCTGTTTTCAGATCTTAGCTATGGTAAATTGTGCTGCTATGAACATAGGGGTGCATATATCCTTTCTGATTGGTGTTTCTGTTTTCTTGGGATATATTCCTAGAAGTGGGATCACGGGGTCAAATGGGAGTTACATTTTTAGTTTTTTGAGGAAACTCCATACTGTCTTCCATAGTGACTGCACCAGTCTGCATTCCCACCAGCAGTGCACAAGTGTTCCTTTTTCTCCACATCCTCTCCAGCACTTGTCGTTTGTTGATTTGTTGATGATAGCCATTCTGACAGGTGTGAGATGGTACCTCATTGTTGTTTTGATTTGCATCTCTTGGATGATTAGTGACTTTGAGCATGTTTTCATATGTCTCTTGGCTTTCTGAATGTCTTCTTTTGAAAAGTGTCTATTTAGGTCCTTTGCCCATTTTTTGATTGGATTGTTTATCTTCCTTTTGTTAAGTTGTATGAGTTCCCTATAAATGTTGGAGATTGAACCCTTATCGGTGATAACATTGGCAAATATGTTCTCCCATGCAGTGGGATTTCTTGTTGTTTTGTTGATAGTTTCTTTTGCTGTGCAGAAACTTTTGGTTTGATGTAGTCCCATTTGTTTATTTTCTCTTTAGTTTCCAATGGCCTAGGACAGCCGTGGGCAAACTACGGCCTGCGGGCCGGATTCGGCCCGTTTGAAATGAATAAAACTAAAAAAAAAAAAAAAGACCGTACCCTTTTATGTAATGATGTTTATTTTGAATTTATATTAGTTCACACAAACACTCCATCCATGCTTTTGTTCCGGCCCTCCGGTCCAGTTTAAGAACCCATTGTGGCCCTGGAGTCAAAAAGTTTGCCCACCCCTGCACTAGGAGCTCTATCAGTGAAGAAATTGTTTTGGCATATGTCTGAGATTTTGTTGCCTTTGGATTCCTCTAGTATTTTTATGGTTTCCCGTCTTACATTTAAGTCCTTTATCCATTTTGAGTTTATTTTTGTGTATGGTGTAAGTTGGTGGTTTAGTTTCATTTTTTTTGCATGTATCTGTCCAATTTTCCCAACACTATTTATTGAAGAGACTATCTTGGCTCCATTGTATGTTCTTGCCTCCTTTGTCAAATATTAATTGAGTATATTGATTCGGGTCGATTTCTGGGCTCTCTATTCTATTCCATTGATCTATATGTCTGTTGTTGTGCCAGTAACAGGCAGTTTTGAGAACAGTGGCTTTGTAATACAGCTTGATATCTGGTATTGAGATCCCACATACTTTGTTCTTCTTTCTCAGGATTGTTACAGCTATTCGGGGTCTTTTTTTATTCCAGATGAATTTTTGGAGAGTTCATTCTAGGTCTGTGAAATAATGCCGTTGGTATTTTAATGGCAAGTGCGTTGAATTTATAGATTGTTTTTGTTAGTATGGACATTTTAATGATGTTGATTCTACCAATCCAGGAACATGGTATGTTCTTCCATCTGTTTATGCCTTCCTCTATCTCTTTTTTCAACGTCCTGTAGTTTTCTGAGTAGAGGTCTTTTACCTCTTTAGTTTAGTTTATTCCTAGGTATCTTAATTTTTTTGGTGCGATGGTAAATGGGATTGCTTTTTTAGTCTCTCTTTCTGTAAGTTCACTATTGGAGTATAGAAAAGCCATAGATATCTTGGTGTTAATTGGGTATTCTGCTACATTGCCGAATTCATTTATTAAGTCTAATAGTTTTTTGATGGAGTCATTAGGGTTTTTTATGTACAATATCACGTCATCTGCGAATATGGACAGTTTTACTTATTCTTTTCCAATCTGGACGCCTTTTATTTCTTCTTCTTGTCTTTAATTCAGTGGCTAATACTTCCAGTACTATGTTGAACAGGAGTGGTGAGAGTGGGCATCCCTGTCTTGTCCCTGTTCTTAGGGGAAACAGTGTTAGTTTTTGTCCATTGAGTATGATGTTGGCTATGGGTTTGTCATATATGGCTTTCATTATGTTGAGGTATGATCCTTCTATTCCCATCTTGCTGAGAGTTTTTATCAGAAAAGGATTTTGTCAAATGCTTTTACTGCAACAATTGATATGACTATGTGGTTTTTTTCTTTCAATTTGTTTATGTGATGTATCACGTTTATTGATTTGCGGATATTGTACCATCCTTGCATCCCTGGGATAAATCCTACTTGGTCATGGTGTATGATCTTTCTGATGTACTGCTGGATTCGATTTACTAAGATTTTGTTGAGGATTTTGGCATCTATGTTCATGAGGGATATTGGCCTGTAATTCTCTTTCATTGTGTTTTCTTTCCCTGGTTTTGGTATTGGGGTGATGCTGGTTTCATAGAATGAGCTTGGAAGTGTTGAGTGTTTCCTTCCACGACTCGCGTGGAGTAGGGTTTGGTATCTGAAAGAGGAGCCGCACAGCAAATGAGAAAAAAAGACACGAGATAATTTTGCAATATTGGGGGACCAGGCGGCAAGTCCCGAAGGACTTCTCCCAATGCTCAGGCCGCTCCAACCTTTTATTGATCTGGGATGCCCCCATAGCATAGCCCTTAGGCAGGTGACCCCCTAGTAACAAGCAGACTAGCCCATCAACAAGGATTTACATAATAATAAATGGGGGAGTAGTTTCAGCTACCACTGTCTGGACAAACAGAGGTGGCGCCTAGCTCCGACCTTTGGGAGGGCTTCAAAGGCACCCAGCCTTCGGGGGGTTCTCTGTCTATGCTTATCAGATAGTGAAGGCAATAAACAGTTTCCCACATCTCCCCCTTATTTTTTCCTTATAAAACCAGAAATAAACATATAAGAACAAAAAATATTTAAGTCCCAAAATGAATGTCCAACAGTTCTGAGTCCAAGTTTCAGTGTCCGACAGTTCATGTGTACATGCCAGCAATGAAATGCTGGTTCTGGATGGTGGACAAATGCAGGTCCGGTCCTCTCTGGTTTGGTCCTGGGCACCCTGCAGCGCCGTACACCTGCTGACTGCTAGCGTGGCAAGGCGTCTTCACCATCTCCATCTCTGAACTGTCTCTCCTGTCTTTGTGGCTGGAGCAATCTGTTCAGTTTCTCTCCTGGATCCCTTGTTGCAGGAATCCACATGGTCTTGGAGTTGTTCTCTGAAAGTATACAAACATATTCTCGACCAAAGGTTAATAATTGAAATTTTACTTGGGGAATCCTTTTTATATTTGCCCAAATGATTTTCCTTTGGCTTATTTTGACACTACATATGTTTTTCATGGGTGTCTTGCTGTTAGTATTACAAAATGAAAAAAGAAATTTTTCTAGATGTAATTTAGTTACAGGATATTTTTCCTTACATGGTATTCTTCCACTATCCCCCTTTTTTGATTTAATTAGGAGGCTTATGGAAAATATTTTAATGCAGTCTAGATAACTTTAAATATTAATTTTTTGCACAAAAAAAAAATTGAACCTGAACATGCTTCAGGTTCATAGCATGTTTACCATGAAATGAAAGTTTTTGTTAATACTTTTTGAATAATTACTTATTTCAAATTAGCCAAATTTAATTAATTTGAAAACTTGAATTTAATTAATTTGAAAACTATTTTGCTGTCAAATTTAATATTTTAACAATAATCTCAATTTACACTGTAAATATTATTGAAAAGGATCACTTTACATCCTTGTGAAGGCTCTGAGCATTCCTGTTGTTAGGCTAGATTTAGACATAGGGTCTGTTAGCCAAGCCTCCGTTTATCTGGATTCTGATTTCAGCTGGACCAAATCTCTTCTGTTATTTGGTTCCTGATCTGGGCTGGGCATGGGAAGCAAGAAGCAGCCATGGGGACAGGAGACCTTCCTCAGAAGGGGCGAGTGTTCAAGCCCGTGCACCGTTCAAGCCCGTGCACCATTGGGGGGGGGGTGAGGATCTGTGCCCCACCTTTGTTGCACCCCAAGTTTTCTCCTACTGGCCCCCAGCTGTGCCTGTCTTAGGTCGTCCCACCCTGTGGGATCTTCCCCGTCGTTGACTACCAGCTATCTCTGGGCCAAGTAGGGTGATGTGAGGTTCAGTTCTATCTCCTTGATAGCCTATGTCCCTCTGGCCTCCATGCCCAGCAACTGCCTTTGGATCCCCTCGCCTGCTGGCGGGGCCCCGGCATTGATCATAGGGAACCCAGGTTTCTCCTCCAGAGAGGGCCCAGCTTACGCCATTGGGCCAGAGACAGATCCATGGTACCAGCTTTTCATGATCCCAGCTTGAACAGAGAGCTCAGATAACAGCTGTAGGCAATTGGATTCCTCTTGGCAAAAAAAGTCAAGATAGGTCAATACAGAATGCTTAAGTGCCTTCCCCAGGAGGCCCTCCACACAGTGGAAAGGAATAAATCCCTTCATGTAAAGCATTCAAATTCATTTGTAAATTTGTTTGGGATAAATGCACAATATACTGTTATAAAGCATCAAAAATTATTAATGAAACTTGTAGAATAATACCATGTAAGAATATTCTTTGTTTTAGGTCATGACAACTTAATTTTAAACTCAAGGTTTGGAATGAGGAACCTAGTTAGCAAAAAAAAGCAATTTACAGAAGCAGAGACAGTATGCTATCTAAATTACAGTTTTGGGTTGCCAGAGCACTGAGTTGACACGCTAACTGGAGCCTTCTGAGTTTGGGATAGCTGTGCTGTCCTTCCCAGGTAAAGGATAAAAGTGCCTTCTAAGACCAGTATGAAGCTATAGTTTTTACCTGAATTAATTGTTACCATACTTCACTTTACCATGCTCCAGGTGGTCTCTGGGCTGTTGGTTGTCTGGTTTGTTTTCCTCCTGTTCCTCATCTTCAGTGGACTGCTTGGAGTCGCTGCTCTCTGTGGCTGGGGTAGTTGATTGTTTACAGCTACATGTTATGGCTCCAGGCGCAAGATCTTCAGTCTGGCTAGATTCTTGATGCAGTTTAATATTTCTAGCAGGAATCCATACGGGTTTGGAAAAATTCTCTGGGAATATACAAGTGTACCCTCTGCCAAAGGTTAATAATGGGTCAGGTCTCTTCCATAAACCAGATTCGGGATCCTTCCATTTAACTAGACCATTTTCTTTTGTTTTATTCTGACACCAATGTAGCTCCATAGGTGTCTTTCCATCAGCATCACAAGTGAAAAAATTTAGAGTAATTAAGGCTTGATGCAGCCTACCCACAGGTGATTTCTCCATCATCCCCCTTTTTTGTTTTCCAAGTTGGGATTTTTAAAAGCTGATGAGACTCTGATGCCTCTTTTAATAAAGCAACCAATTGATCAGCATGTGCATTTCCCTTAGTTAATGGACTAGGTAATATGCTGTGAGCCCTGATGTGAGTGATATAAAAAGGGTATTTTCTCTGCTGCACAATCTGCTGAACTTGCTTAAATAGTAAGAATAAACTTTGGTCACTAAACCATTTCAACTGGGCAGTTTCAATTCTACTTACTAGGCCCGAAGCATAAGAGGAATCAGAAATTATGTTAACAGGCTGTTGGAAATCTTGCAACGCAGCCTTAATAGCTTCTAATTCAATTCTTTGCACAGAAGTATGACTGGTCAGTATGACTCGATCAGAATTTATAGTATGATAGGCAGCTTTCCCATTAGATGACCCATCAGTAAAAACAGTTAAAGTTCCAGGAATTGGTTCCTGCCTAGTGTTTTTTGGTATAATGATGGAGGTCTTATATAAAAATTGTAAAAGTTTATATTTTAATAGGTGACAGCTAAGTTCCCCTGAATATCCACTTCGCCCAATTTGCCAATTTACGTCAGTTTGAAACAACATTCATTCTTTTAACTTTACTTGTCCTAAGTTATGGACAGTAAATGACATTAATTAAATTTCTGGTATTAGTTTTTAAGTAAATTTACATAAACTTTGTTTAAGGAGGCAAAACACAAATTATTTAATTTAGCTTATGAGGTCCAATATATTGATTTTTAATTTTAGTTAGACATCTGAAGGAAACCTCTTTTCATTTCCTTCCAGACAGCTTTCTTTCTCATACAAGCAACAAATGTAAGGAACATGGTTGCCTTTTGAGATTTTAACAAATGCTGTTGCAAAGCTATATATTTCAAGTGATTTTTCATTTATGGTGACTAATTATTGTCAGATTTAGTATTTTAACAACAATCTGTAAATGTTAGCAATTATATTTTTAAAGAATATACCCTTTGGCTTATTTGCATATACAGAGGAATCATGGGAAGCCTTCAGTAACCTTTTAGAAGAATTTTACTTTACTAGGATTCAATTGCTTACAAGGATTAGTAAATTCAGTAAAGTTTTATGTCTGATACACGAGGTGCAAACGCTGCCCCACCTCCAGCCTAATTTAAAATGCAGCAGTGAGGAGCTTTTGTTAGTTTAAGTAAAGACATTGCTACTAATAAATCAATTTTTTCTTTTATTTGGCAGAATTCCTTATGCAACCAAGTATATTATATTTTGAAATATTGTACTCTGGAAAAACTGTCAAATACATATCTAATTAAAAAAATTTTAACACTTAAAAACAGTTCTCAACATAATAGGATCTAGTCTTGACCATGGAATCAATTACTATTAATTTGTGTATGATATATGTATAACTGTGGTTCTACTGAGAATTTTAGATATCTTTTAAAAATGTCTCTATCTACAAGCCTTTTAAGAAATACGAGCTCTATTGTCGGCCCTTATAAAGCCAACTGTTCAAAACATTGGTCTATCATACCACTGAAATTATATTAAGACCGTGATTGCTAATTTATTAAGTATTAAAAATATCTTCTTAAAAATAGTATTAAATAAATCCGAGAGGCAAGCACACTTTTTGCCGATCCGCATTTCCACAGTAAAACTCCGCCTTAAAACTCCACCCCTGAAATCCCATCCTGCCTCAGTGAGCAGACATTCCTTTTGTGATTGTCTAAGTCAGAGGGAGGGGCTGTTCCAAGATGGCGGCCCCCAGGGGCGTGGCAGGCCATGCGGCCAACATGGCGGCTGCCAAGTCAGGCAGCTCAAAGTGGCGGCTGTCTACACTGTTCTTTGACAGAGCAAACCAAAACCCCTAAAAGGTAGATGGCCAACATTATATTGTAGACAAACAGAAATCTCATTAGCTGTTTATACCCTTTATAATTATCTTAAAGAATATTAATCAAATTTAAACTGGTTTTTGTATTAAAAATTTCAGCTGAGATCTTAAAAATTAATCCTCTTTTAAAATCAGACCAAGAAGTAACATATTTTGAATTCCTAATCATTTAAGAGAAAACACATTCTATTTTTCAAAAACAAGTTATACATTAGATATTTAATTAATTTCTCCCGATTCAATTTGCACTTTAAACTTTCAGAGCTTTAAATCTTAGGTAGCAAATTAAATGCTTAGCATTTTTCAAATCAGTACTTTTACATTTAAGGATACATTTCAAATAAAATATAAGGCATTTTCAATTAATAGATTAACTTCTATCTTCTAGACTTCATAATAGGCATACTCAGATCAACATTTCAGTATTATAAATTTTAATACTTTTAGATGATTTGAACTTAAAAGCTTTAAGTTTCCAGCCACTAAGCCTGGCATAGCTGCTAAAATGGTCACAATTTTCCTGTTGGGGAAGTCAAGAAACAAAACCATAGCTATTCACATGTAAACTTAACTATCAACTTCCTGGTGGTACTTGCCTCAGAGCGGGAAATTTCAAAAGAGCTACTTTAAATCGCCTTGGGAAACCAGCCTGTATTTCTTTCTCAGGTTCATCGCCGCCATTTTTAAGGCCAAAACAGTCTTGGGTTTTTATTCTGTACACAGCAAAAGGTCAAGTTCAGCTCAAAACTATGCGCACTCGTTTTTAAACTGGCCTTTTCCCTTTACATGTGCACAGAAATCCCGGATGCATTTATAAATTTGTAAAAGCTTTAAGTCATTAGCTGGAAAAAAAGGATAAAGATGGTGTATTTGTTCCCAAAGTCATGCTTAATTGAAAAAGACATTTTAAGTTTTCCCTATTTCGCTTTCTAAAGTCATGGCTAGCACCTAAGGTTATCTTAGCCAAAGTTTGGTTGTCATAAGATGTTCTCTGGTAATTTTTAAACAAACATTAAGTAATCTCACTGTGGGAGGGCTTATAGCTCTGCCCTTTCCTGCCACCTTTGAATCTCTCCGCACCAGAGAGAGATTCGGCAGCGGGGTTTCATTTCTTATTACAGATAGATTCCAAATACAAAGTAAGATTTTAATTTGGACAAGAAACCACATTAAGATGACCATGGCACTCTTTTTTCAGCTTGATTTAAAGGAGTACCTTTTAATATTCCAATTCCTTTATAAGTTGGCCTTTTTGCACAGGTGATTCTATTAACGGAAAATTAAACATTTCAGGATTAGGACATGGAGGTGGAGGGAGCCATGAAGGCCATTCCTCCCATTTTTTCTTTTCTTTCTGCTCCTCTTAAGGAGTGGAGGGTGCAAGGGGGAGGAGATCCATCCTCCTTGACCTCTCCTAAAGCCTCTAGGAAATGAAATGCCGTGTTCCACAAGGGGAAACAATTTTTGGCAAGTTCTGATTAACTTTTTGGCAAACTTTTAAGATCTAATGTACCTTTTTCAAGAAACCAAGGGTTATGTTCTATTAATAAATGCAAAAACTGTAAAAGATTACCTTCTAAAATTTTAACTCCTTAAGCATGCAAATCAAAAGTCTATAATAAAGTTTCTTACTTTTCTAGAAGCCAAATATACCTTTTTAAAGC